>NC_051400.1:36302456-36302600 GCF_015228065.2 Penaeus monodon
TTGCCGTGCCTGTGGAAATCTCGCCAAAGCGTCGGCTCGCCAATGCGCCTCAAACTAGATCGATTTTGTTAATTATTTTTATTTTATTTTATTTTATTTAGATTCCTTTTTTGTGATCTTTCGGTTCGTTTATCGATATTTCCT
>NC_051400.1:36302650-36302750 GCF_015228065.2 Penaeus monodon
GCCGCGCGTCCCCGCTCCAGCGCTTCCGGCCTCGCGGCCCACGATTCTCTAGAGTGCTTATGCTTCCTCCTCTAACGCGAATCCAAATTCCAGGCAACTT
>NC_051400.1:36304509-36304699 GCF_015228065.2 Penaeus monodon
CAACCAAAAAATCGGTTTCGAACACGAGGGCGAAATCTCAAATCTGGAATCTGCCTTGAGTGTCGCGCGGAACAGCCGAGGTGACCCTTGACCTCTGACCCTTGACCCGCGAATCTCAAACCAGGTTAAATGACCTTCGTCGCCTCTTGACCTCTCCCACCGAGGTCTTCTTCCTTCCTCCTTTGCCGAT
>NC_051400.1:36304944-36305285 GCF_015228065.2 Penaeus monodon
CCCCCTCCCCCTGCCTCCATTTTTATTCTCCCCATTCTTCATTCACCGCATTATCTTCCGTCAGAGAGGAGAAATAAAAGCCGAAATTATTAAATGTGAAAGCGTCTCGCTGGAGTTCCGTCTAAGTTGCGTAAAGTTAAAAGTAAATGCGCAGAAATGGCGGGAAAAAAAACAAATGAAAGTAGCGAAGCGCATGGCCGCCCTAAGATCGCTTTTTGATTAGTATTATTTTGTTTTCTTTCGTCTGGGTTGGATGTATTGGTCTCTTTTTTTTTCTCTCTTTATTTACATGTTGCGTTTGTGATGCGATTTCTTTATGGGTATTTCATGTGTTCTGTTTT
>NC_051400.1:36305714-36305985 GCF_015228065.2 Penaeus monodon
AGAGAGAGAGAGCTTTCCACATTTCCGGTCTTTCCATCCAAGGTGGCGTGACCTCAGTTGTAACTTGACCTCACCTTTAGCTCTCTCACCCGCCAAGGAGTAGTGATATCATAAACTTTTCTTCCGAGAGGTTTGAGGCAAATTTGATCTTGGTGTAACATTTTGTGTCTCAGGCCCGACCTCGTTTGACCCCGTGTGGTCGTACCTGCGGTGATATTAGCGCAGTTGAGAGGTCAGGTCAATGTGTTATGGTGATGGTTGTAATCCGTGG
>NC_051400.1:36306332-36306533 GCF_015228065.2 Penaeus monodon
TCACACGCCTATCACACTTACGAAAATACATCAGGCCAAACCCGAGCCGCACTTTCACTGCAGTGCCGAGCGGAATGCCAGGTATGCGCGCTTTCCAAGGCCGAGGTGCGGTCGCTCTTCGCCGGGTCCTTCGAGGCCCATCCCCCGAAGGCCGGTCGATTAGCGCCCCCTCCGAGGGCACTCTTGCGTCAGTGAACCTTT
>NC_051400.1:36307672-36307825 GCF_015228065.2 Penaeus monodon
GCCATAGGGGATGGATTCCCCATTTGCATGATTATACAATCATGACGCCATTAAGTCTCATCAATAAGCGTCCTCTCGGGGAGATCTAAACGTACACCTGTGCATACACACACATACTGACACATGCATTTATACATCTGCTCAAATTCACGT
>NC_051400.1:36308307-36308500 GCF_015228065.2 Penaeus monodon
TCCAAACCCTATTTCTATATCCGGGTTAGGGAGCAGTAGCCCCACAGGAGCGAAGAGAAATAGCCGAAAGGGGGCGGGGTATAGAGGTTCAGGGTACCCTCCTCGCTACCTGGCATAACCACGTGCCCTCGAGTTGCCCAACATAACGGGTACGACCAAGTGACTGGCCATCTACTCCTGTTGTATTTGCTCT
>NC_051400.1:36308814-36309690 GCF_015228065.2 Penaeus monodon
CTTGGATTGTAAGAGCAAGTTGCCTCCGTAACTGTCTTCGGTTGACCTCAGTGACCTGACCGTGAAGGGGTGACGCTATGCCCCTCCTTCTCTCTTCCGTCTCTCCTTCTCTCTTCCGTCTCTCCTTCTCTCTTCCGTCTCTCCTTCTCTCTTCCGTCTCTCCTTCTCTCTTCCGTCTCTCCTTCTCTCTTCCGTCACTCAATCAATCTCTCTTCCGTCTCTCCTTCTCTCTTCCGTCTCTCCTTCTCTCTTCGCTCTCTCCTTCCTCTCTTCCGTCTCTCCTTCTCTCTCTTCCGTCTCTCCTTCTCTCTTCCGTCTCTCCTTCTCTCTTCCGTCTCTCCTTCTCTTCGTCTCTCCTTCTCTCTTCCGTCTCTCCTTCCTCTCTTCCGTCTCTCCTTCTCTCTTCCGTCTCTCTTCTCTCTTCGTCTCTCCTTCTCTCTCCGTCTCTCCTTCTCTCTTCCGATCTCTCCTTCTCTCTTCCGTCTCTCCTTCTCTCTTCCGTCTCTCCTTCTCTCTTCCGTCTCTCCCCATCTACGATCTTCATAATCTCTGTTGATTGTTGAACCTGATATGCAAATTATCATGATTGTTGAACCTGATATGCAAATCATCATGATTGTTGAACCTGATATGCAAATCATCATGATTGTTGAACCTGATATGCAAATTATCATGATTGTTGAACCTGATATGCAAATCATCATGATTGTTGAACCTGATATGCATGTTGTCCATTATTACATTAAAGTTAAGGATTGCGAAGTTCCATGTTAAGTTCGAAATAATTCAATAGATTTTCCCCCCCAAAAAAAACACGAATTTATTTTAGGTCTAAAAAAAAACGAAGGAGTTACATGTAGTGATAGATGGATAACG
>NC_051400.1:36309730-36309942 GCF_015228065.2 Penaeus monodon
GTACTTTGTAACTGCTATAAGACCTTTTTTTATTATTATTATTTTCTTTATATCACAAGCAGCTGTCAGACAGGTGTTGCAATGTTTTTTTCTGGCTTTTATGTCAGAACGAGATCGAGTTCTATATTTTTACGACAGTGTGCTAGTCTGTATATGGAAAATAAGAAATAGATTTAGGGCTAATAAATATATAAATAATAGTCAAAATAATT
>NC_051400.1:36310102-36310311 GCF_015228065.2 Penaeus monodon
CGCGCCGGCATCTGTTCATGCGGCATGTCAGAGACGTAGGTGATAATGCTCCGGTCAGATGACTACCTTACGTCACAGTGATGGGGTGGAGGGGGCTAGAGGATGGGGCTTTGGGGTGGGGAGGGGGGGAGAACAACAATCTGTATTAACCTCCCTGCCCTCTGACCTCTCCTATTCGTTCCCTGTGTGCGCCCCCCCCCCGTCCGCCC
>NC_051400.1:36310652-36310746 GCF_015228065.2 Penaeus monodon
ATTTCTACCCCCCTGCCCTGAGGCCTGTAATTTCATACACACCTCTGCGGATTTCTTGTCACCCGAGATCCATTTCTCGGTCTGGACGTGAGTA
>NC_051400.1:36311012-36311122 GCF_015228065.2 Penaeus monodon
TGTGCGGAAGTGACTAATATAATGGAAAACCGTTTGCTTGGAGGATATTAATGATCGGGAAAACACGCTAGCAGCTCTTCTCCTAACTGATTTCTTTGTGTGTGTCAGTA
>NC_051400.1:36311297-36311409 GCF_015228065.2 Penaeus monodon
CCTCCCTCCCTCCCGCGAAATAGGTTTTGTCGCCTGACGTACAAGCGCTTACTCATGCATGCTTCTCTCGATTGTGGTTTCTCGTGAAAGCAAGTAAGAGGATGGTAAAGAA
>NC_051400.1:36312477-36312701 GCF_015228065.2 Penaeus monodon
TAACACTCCCAAACCCTATTTCTATTCCGGGTTAGGGCGCATTAGCCCCAGAAAGAAAAACGGGAGCGAAGAGAAGAGCCAAAGGGAGCGGGGTATAGAGGTTCAGGTTACCCTCCCGCTACCTGGCATAGCAACCACGTTCCCTCGAGTTGCCAACATAACGGTACGACCAAGTGACTGCCATCTACTCCTGTTGTATTTGCTCTCCGGGGTGATGTTGAGAA
>NC_051400.1:36312819-36313002 GCF_015228065.2 Penaeus monodon
ATGCGTGCGTTTGTATCTATGATTGAGCATGACTGGCTGATTAGCGCTGTGCGAATTATGTCTCATGTATGAGTGTGTTGTCGCACGATGGAGAATGTGGTCTTGGATTGGTTTTTAAAGAAGCCCAAGTTGCCTCGTAACTGTCTTCGTTGACCTCAGTGACATGACCGTGAAGGGGTGACG
>NC_051400.1:36314193-36314736 GCF_015228065.2 Penaeus monodon
CCCATCTACGATCTCATAATCTCTGCTTCTTATATTTACTTTTATTCTTCCTCATATCTTAATCATCATGAGTGTTGAACCTGATATGCAAATTATCATGATTGTTGAACCTGATATGCAAATCATCAATGATTGGTTGAACCTGATAGCAAATCATCATATTGTTGAACTGATATCGATTATCATGATTGTTGAACTGATATGCAAATCATCATGATTGTTGAACCTTATATCAAAATCATCATGATTGTTGAACCTGATATGCGAATCATCATGATTGTTGAACCTGATATGCAAATCATTCATGATTGTTGAACCTGATACGCAAATCATCATGATTGTAGAACCTGATATGCAAATTATCATGATTGTTGAACCTGATATGCAATGTTGTCCCATTATTACATCAAGTTAAGGATTGCGAAGTTCCATGTTAGTTCGAAATAATCAATAGATTTTCCCCCCCAAAAAACACGAATTTATTTTAGGTCTAAAAAAAAACGAAGGAGTTACATGTAGTGATAGATGGATAACGAAAATACA
>NC_051400.1:36314767-36314980 GCF_015228065.2 Penaeus monodon
GGTACTTTGTAACTGCTATAAGACCTTTTTTTATTATTATTATTTTCTTTATATCACAAGCAGCTGTCAGACAGGTGTTGCAATGTTTTTTTCTGGCTTTTATGTCAGAACGAGATCGAGTTCTGATATTTTACGACAGTGTGCTAGTCTGTATATGGAAAATAAGAAATAGATTTAGGGCTAATAAATATATAAATAATAATCAAAATCATT
>NC_051400.1:36315236-36316245 GCF_015228065.2 Penaeus monodon
CCGGCCGGCATCTGTTTTCATGCGGCCTGTCGAGACGTAGGTGATAATGCTCCGGTCCATATGACTACCTTTACGTCACAGTGATGGGTGGAGGGGGCTAGAGGATGGGGCCTTTTGGGGAGGGGAGGGGGGGAGAACAACAATCTGTATTAACCTCCCTGCCCTCTGTTTCCTCGTTCCCTGTGTGCGCCCCCCCCCGTCCGCCCTCTATTTTCCTCTCCTCCATCCCTCTCCTCTCTACTGTCTCCTTCATCTCACCATCTCTTCCCATCCCCTTCTCTCTCTCCCCTTTCCTTTCGCCTCCTCACTCTCTCTCTCTTCTCTTTCCCTCCTCTCTCCCTCATTCTCTCCTTCCCCTCCTCTCTCCCCTTCTCTCTCTCCTTCCCCTACTCTCTCTCCTCTCCTCTTGTCTCCTTCCCCTCCTCTGTCTCCTTCCCCTTCTCTCTCCCTTCCTCTCTCTCCTTCCCCTACTCTCTCCCTTCCTCTCTCCACCTCCCTTCCTCTCTCCATCTCCCTTCCCCTTCTCTCTCTCTCTTCCTCTCCCTCATTTCTACCCCCCCTGTGCACTGAAGGCCTGTATCTCATACACCCCTCTGCGGATTCTGGTCACCTCGATCCATTTCTCGGTCTGTACGTGATTAAGAGGGGGGGGGGGGGTGTAAGGAGGGAGGAGAAGATGAAGGAGAGAGAAGGGGGTGGGGGGTATAAGAGGCGGCAGAATGGGGTACGGGAAGGAGGATACGAGAGAGCGAGGGAGAAGAGTAAGGAAGGTAGTGAGGGAGGGCAAGATCAGAAGGGACGAGGAAGAGTGAGGAAGGAGAAGAAAGAGGAAAGGGAGGTAAGAAGAGAGAGGGAAAGAGGAGGGGCGATAGAAGGGAGGAGAGGACGGGGGCATGTGTGCGGAAGTGACTAATATAATGGAAAACCGTTGCTGGAGTATATTATTGATCGGAAAACACCTGAGCCAGCTCTTCTCCACCTGATTTCTTTGTGTGTGTGTCAGTATATC
>NC_051400.1:36316643-36316736 GCF_015228065.2 Penaeus monodon
GCGAAATAGGTTTGTCGCCTGACGTACAAGCGTTTTGTCATTCATGCTTCTCCTCGACTGTGGTTTTTCTCTGAAGCAATTAAGAGGATGGTA
>NC_051400.1:36317700-36318080 GCF_015228065.2 Penaeus monodon
CTCATGGCAGCCCTGCCGTCATGGAGGCGTCGGGATGATATCGCCGAAGGCCATCACGTTCCCCCACGAGCGTTGAGTCCGCATCTGCTGTGTCTTCAGAGTGATATCGTGTCTAGCGGGAAGAGACGTCCGTTTTGCGACGTCCGATGTCACCTTTGTGGCGTCGAGAGCGGTGGCTGCAGCGAGGGAGAGCGTTGGAACAGTGAAAGTTTGTCGGCGAATCGTGGTTAGAATTTTTTTTTTTTCCTGGAAAAGTTTTCTTTATTAAGTTATTGACTTAATAAAGGAAACGAATGGTGGATGCATCTGAGTGTTAATTCCCAATGATTGATTGATTTCGGTTTGAAGGGATGGGGATAGAAGAGTCTCCCCCTCTCCAT
>NC_051400.1:36318434-36318507 GCF_015228065.2 Penaeus monodon
TAGAAAATACTATAATAACAATCAAACTGTTGTAGGGAAGAGACAAAGAAATTGATTACGTAGATATACGCGG
>NC_051400.1:36318569-36318716 GCF_015228065.2 Penaeus monodon
CTATAATAACGATCAAACAGATGCCTTGATAGTCGATAACTAGTGATTCCCCAACAGGTGTCTACTGCGATTTGGTTTTCTAGCTAATAATCATATCGACACGTGTGATCAACACTCACCATGTTTTTGTTTTATGTGCCTCACTGA
>NC_051400.1:36319031-36319098 GCF_015228065.2 Penaeus monodon
ATGTGATGACAAGTAAAGGTGTTCGAATTATTGTCTTCGAAGGAGTTGTTCCCGAGGCGATGATCTG
>NC_051400.1:36319736-36319822 GCF_015228065.2 Penaeus monodon
GGAAAAGAGGGCGAAACTGGCGCAGTAATCTACACCGCAATTAACCTTGTCTCTTGAACCGTTTTTTTTTTCTTTCTTTTATCCGT
>NC_051400.1:36320171-36321531 GCF_015228065.2 Penaeus monodon
AATCGAAATCCCCGACGGGCGGTGTCGGGTTGGCCTTGAAATACGGGTGGGGGGGGGGGTGCACGGGCCGAGGGGAGAGGGGGGGGTTGAGGGGAGGGGAGGGGGTGCACGGGCCGAGGGGAGAGGGGGGGCACAGGCTGAGGGGAGAGGGGGGGTGAAGGGGAGGGGAGGGGGGGCACAGCTGAGGGGCGGAGGGTTGGCACGGGCCAGGGGAGAGGGGGGTTGAGCGGAGTCGGCGGAGGAGGGGGGGCACCAGGCTGAGGGGAGAGGGGGGGGTTTGTGTGGGAGGTTGGTATGGAAGATGATGGTGGGGAGGGGGTGCACAGGGCCGAGGGGACAGGGGGGGCACAGTCTGGAGGGGATAGGGGGTTGAAGGGGATGGGATGGGGTGCACGGCACAAACAGCACCAACGGCCGCACCACAAACCACCACAAACCCAAAAACGGGCGCGAGGGGAGAGGGGGGGCACCAGGCTGAGGGGAGAAATGGGGGGGGTTGAGGGGAGTGGAGCGGGGGGCACGGCTGAGGTGAGGGGGGTGCACGGGCCGGAGGAGAGGGGGGGGGTTGAAGGGGAGGGAGGGGGTGCACGGCCGAGGGGATAATGGGGGGCACAGGCTGAGGGGGGAGGGGGGGTTGAGGGGGAGGGGAGGGGGGGCACAGGGCCGAGGGGAGTGGGAAGAACAAAAGAGAGCAGGGGGGGGCACGAGCTGAGGGGAGAGGGGGGGGGGGGGTTTGAGGGGAGGGGTGAGGGGATAGGCGGACGGGTAGTGGGGTGGCACGTGCCGAAGGGAGAGGGGGGCACGATGAAGGCTGCGGGAAGAGGAAAGAGGGGGGGTTGAGGGGAGGGGAGTGGGGCACAGCTAGACATGGGAGGGGTGCAGCACGGGCTGAGGGGAGAGGGGGGGTTGAGCGTAGGACGGGGAGGGGGGGGCAACAGGGGCGGAGGGGAGAGGCGGGGGGGGTTGAGGGGAGGGGAGGGGGTGGGGGTGCCACGGGCCGAGGGGATAGGGGGGGCCAAGGCTTAGGGGAGAGGGGGGTTGAGGGGCGGGGGAGGGAGGGGGTGCACGGGGGGGCCAGAGGCGAGAGAGCGGGGGGGGGGGGGGCACACAAGGCTGAGGGGCGAGGGGGGTAGAGGGGAGGGGAGGGTGGCACACAGGCCTGAGTGAGAGGGGGGGCACGGGCTGAGGGGAGAGGGGGGGTTGAGGGGAGGGGAGGGGGTGCACGGGCTGAGGGGAGGGGGGGAGGGGTGCACGGGCGGCGGCTTCCTATGGTTGGAAAGGTATGGGGGAGGGGGTGGAGAGGGGGGGGGCGCTGGGTGGAAGGTGTGTGAATTAAGGTGTTTTTATATCACGCGATATG
>NC_051400.1:36322128-36322358 GCF_015228065.2 Penaeus monodon
GTCTTAATTGTGATGGAATAACATCTAAGGCAAACGAGGAACAACTACGGATGCATATACGAATAAGCAAATAAATGAATAAATTAAGGGGAGGGGGAATTCACATGAATAATCAATTGGCACATTATTAGCCCTAAAATCACGGACTGTAATGTGTACATGCTGTACGCTCGCTCACACGTACACAAGTTTACAGGGACGCGATTTCCGGTGTGAGTAACAGGCGAATG
>NC_051400.1:36322928-36323018 GCF_015228065.2 Penaeus monodon
CAGACGCTCACGTAAGCAAAGTATATGGTGCAAGGAAGAAGGAATCTTGGGTGTCCTTCCCGGGGGCTTCCGGATTGGTGTCTGCGTCTG
>NC_051400.1:36323325-36323490 GCF_015228065.2 Penaeus monodon
ATCGCAAACCTCCCAGCCAGTGTCTAAAGGGATATACGTACCTTATGTAAACATGACTGGAATGTTTTATTGTGCTTCTGTCAAGGCCTTGTGATTATGCTGACGAAGGTGCCCTTGCTTAGATCTGGAGATTGTTCGAGGAACTGCAGATATTATGGGATTAAT
>NC_051400.1:36324219-36324434 GCF_015228065.2 Penaeus monodon
TCTAATCCCGAGAATGGATGAAGATAAGTAAAGGGAGTAAAAGGGAAGAAGAGGAAATGCGATTACAAGAGGCAGTGGGTGCGAATGAGAGACAGGAGAATGGAAGGAATGAGAGATCTGGTTGTTCTGTGGCCTTGAGGTGCTGCTTGTTACTTGTACGGCTGCTCCCTATTTACATATGTGCATTCTCTCTCCCCTCCCACTCTCCCCCCCCC
>NC_051400.1:36324783-36324936 GCF_015228065.2 Penaeus monodon
GACGCGCGGGCGTGGCGTACGTCTCGCTGCTGGCTGGAACGGCCTTGCTGCGATGTCCCGCCCACCGCCCTTTTCCGCCGCCCACGCCCTGCCTTCCCCCTCCTCCCCCTCTCTCTCTAGTGCTGGCAAGGCAGGGGCGCGGGCGACAGTGGT
>NC_051400.1:36324988-36325187 GCF_015228065.2 Penaeus monodon
AGGTGAAGGCGAGCGCGGGCTCCTTAGTGGCTCTGAGGCCGCGGCGGGCGAGCGAGCGGCCGGCGCGTCCTCGCAGGCAGCGTCGTGTGCGTGGTGATGGCGAGTCTGGGTTGCGACGGCCTCGGCGTGTGATTGAGCTCTCCGTGTTATGAGCGTGACCCCTCTCATTAGTGTCCGTGTGATGAGGAGCTAATATCTC
>NC_051400.1:36325211-36325430 GCF_015228065.2 Penaeus monodon
GATTACCAGTGAAAATTTTAGGACTACACATATGGAAAGCTCGAAAACGGATGTAAAGTGACCGTTCGGAACACGGGAGAAGCCTGTCGGTCGTTTTCGTGAGGGAGTTGTGTGGGAAGGGGATCCACTGGAGCGGTGCCAGGAGATGGTGCCTCTTGGAAGGACGCGATGGCCGTGTCATGTGGCAACCCGTGTCGAAAAGGGGGCGTAGCTGTGCCA
>NC_051400.1:36325541-36325642 GCF_015228065.2 Penaeus monodon
AGGTATATAATGAGAATTTGAATGAAACAGACAGTGGAAAGGAAATAATGAAGAAAAGAGAAAAGAAGAAAGATTAATATTTTTGGCGGCAAAAAACGACA
>NC_051400.1:36325681-36326006 GCF_015228065.2 Penaeus monodon
TGAGATCAACCGTGTGCAAATGAACGGAACTGTTTTGCGTGGGCGGGCACTTCCGGCATTAGCAAGTGCAAGTTAAACGGACAAAACAATGCGCCTGAGAAGTACAATGTGCCTATTACGAGACCAAACTTTTAATTGTTTAACATTATAAAATGCACAAACCTCAACGAATGACGGAAATCGGTGAATAAGTGAGTGAATTAACGAACGAACAAGGGAGAGGATCGGACGTGGTTGTGCCGCGCGTTCGAAAGGGTTGGAACGAACGAGTAAATTATATAGCTGAATACGGCACTCGTATTCCCTGAACATTGGTATTATTGCT
>NC_051400.1:36326060-36326758 GCF_015228065.2 Penaeus monodon
TACTATCGCTTAACCTGTATGTTACTTTGCGCATAGGATCAGTATATTTTATTATACTATAGTTTTCGTTATCATTATTTCTTGCCAACCTCAGTTTCTTATTTACTTTTTTTACTATCGTATATTTTCTCATCTACTTTCAAACATAGACTTCTATACCCTTAAATTTCACTCGTAATTAATATGAACGAACTCATCCATTTATAATTATCGTCGCTGATTTCTCAAGCATATTTTTTTTCTATCTGCTTTAATAAACCCATCATATACACTTTATAATATACTCAGAGAGCGTATATGTAAATAAGACTTTATACACATCTCATTTCCTCATTGGGTCAAGCCCAGGGAGCGTAAGTATATCGCGACAGATATTACGACGTATAACCCAAATCTCGTATAGGATTTCGTTGGCAATGCATACGGCTGAGATGGGGGGATTTGGCAATACGCCATCTGCGATTATGCTTTGTTTTTAAGTTGCAAATGTTGACAGGAGTTGTGATTCTTTTTTTGTCCGATGGTTGGAATTTGCACAATTGTGTTTTTTTCTTTTCTTTTTTAATGAACAGATGGATAGATTTTTTTTTAATCATCTGCATTCCTTTAGTGATTATAGGAATTTGTGTTATGGTATGCAGGAATGTCATGGGAAAATATGTAACGTTTTTGTTTGGTCAAGGCGTAAGAATGACATG
>NC_051400.1:36326784-36326883 GCF_015228065.2 Penaeus monodon
ACCTTTGGCGAAGGAAACCCGCAAACATTTGAATCGTGATACCTTGGTTGCGTAAGGGAGTTTTCGCTTGGATTCTGCGAGAGCCATTTTCTCTCTTGT
>NC_051400.1:36327408-36327497 GCF_015228065.2 Penaeus monodon
CCCCGGGGGATTAAATTTTAAAAAAAAAGGGGGAAAAAAAAAGGGGGTTTCTTTCCGGGGGGGGCCCCCCCCCCCCAAAAAAAAAAAAA
>NC_051400.1:36327807-36327943 GCF_015228065.2 Penaeus monodon
CGGATGTTTTTTTTTTTCTTGTTTTGGGTGTGTCCCGGGGCATTGTGTTCTGTGCTTTCGCATATGCTTGCGGGGTTTTTTTTACCCCGCGCCCGCAACGCGGGGGCGTGGGGCCTTTTCTGCGGGCTGGGGTTCG
>NC_051400.1:36328077-36328268 GCF_015228065.2 Penaeus monodon
AGGTGAAGGCGAGCGCGGGTCCTTTGTGGGTCTGAGGGCCCCGGGGGGCGGCGAGCGGCCGGCGCGTCCCCCGAGGGAGCGTCGTGTGCGTGGTGTGGCGAGCTGGGGTTTCGACGGCCCCGGGTGTGATGAGCCTCCGTGTTTTAGCGGACCCCTCTCATTAGTGTCCCCCTGTGATGAGAGCAATATCC
>NC_051400.1:36328294-36328503 GCF_015228065.2 Penaeus monodon
GATTTCAGTGAAAATTTAGGACTACACATATGGAAAAGCTCGAAAAAGGATTTTAAAGTGACCTTCGGAACACGGGGAAAACCTTTGGCGTTTTTTGTGGGGAGTTTTGTGGGAAGGGCACCTGGAGCGGTCCCGGGGGTGGTGCCCTTGGAAGGACCGAGGCCGTGTCATGTGGAAAAACCCGGGCAAAAGGGGGCGTAGCTGTGCCA
>NC_051400.1:36328613-36328715 GCF_015228065.2 Penaeus monodon
AAGGGTATATAATGGAATTTGAATGAAACAGACAGTGGAAAGGAAATAATGAAGAAAAGAGAAAAGAAAGAAAGATTAATATTTTGGCGGCAAAAAACGACA
>NC_051400.1:36328754-36329068 GCF_015228065.2 Penaeus monodon
TGAGATCAACCGTGTGCAAATGAACGGAACTGTTTGCGTGGGCTGGCACTTCCGGCATTAGCAAGTGCAAGTTAAACGACAAGAACAATGCGTCTGAGAATGTACAATGTGCCTATTACGACCAAACTTTTAATTGTTTACAGTTATAAAATGCACAAACCTCAACGAATGACGGAAATCGGTGAATAAGTGAATGAATTAACGAACGAACAAGGGAGAGAATCGGACGTGTGTGCGCGCGTTCGAAAGGGTGAACGAACGAGTAATTATATAGACGTGAATACGGCACTCGTATTTCCCTGAACATTGGATTA
>NC_051400.1:36329206-36329673 GCF_015228065.2 Penaeus monodon
TCTTCCAACCTTCAGTTCTTATTTACTTTTTTTACTATCGTATATTTCTCATCTACTTTCAAAACAGTAGACTTATATACCATAAATTCACTCGGAATTATATGAACGAACTCATCAACATTTGATAATTATCGTCGCTGATTTCTAAAGCAATTTTTTTCTATCTGCTTTAATAAAACCCATACATATACACTTATATACCTGCAGAGAGCGATATATGTAAATAAAAGACTTTATACACATCTCATTTCCTCATTGGGTCAAGCCCAAGGGATCGTAAGTATAGCGCGAACAGAGATTACGAACGTATAACCAAATCTCGTATAGGATTTCGTTGCAATGCAATACGGCCTGAGATGGGGGGATTGCAATACGCCATCTGCGAATTAATGCTTTGTTTTTAGATGCAAATGTTGACAGGAGTTGTGATTCTTTTTTGTCACGTGGTTGGAATTTGCACAATTGTG
>NC_051400.1:36329695-36329825 GCF_015228065.2 Penaeus monodon
AATGAAAGATGGATAGATTTTATTTTTAATCATATGCATTCCTTTAGTGATTATAGGATTTGTTTATGGGATGCAGGAATGTCATGGGAAAATTATGTAAGTTTTGTTTGGTCAAGGCGTAAGAATGACA
>NC_051400.1:36329853-36329942 GCF_015228065.2 Penaeus monodon
ACCTTTGGCGAAGGAAACCCACAAACATTTGAATCGTGATACCTGGTTGCGTAAGGGAGTTTTTCGCTTGGATTCTGCGAGAGACATTT
>NC_051400.1:36331464-36331600 GCF_015228065.2 Penaeus monodon
TGACTATCATTATTATTTAGTTACTGAGGCGAATATGCAAACATTATGACTGCCATCCTGACAATCATCAATTGAATATCATCGCCAACATGTCAAATGTCAACCTATCATCGTTCAACACCAATTTTGCCTTGAT
>NC_051400.1:36331622-36331747 GCF_015228065.2 Penaeus monodon
TTAAGCACGATATAGTGAGTCATGCGCCATACACGCTTTTTTTTCGCCCAAGCAGTGGAAAGGTTAGATAACTCGCTGTTCCGGAACATTCACCTGGGAAAGCGGAAATATGTATGGGGGTGTAT
>NC_051400.1:36332110-36332235 GCF_015228065.2 Penaeus monodon
TGCATTTGTTCTGGCGGCCGCGGTGTCGTGTGATGCGATCCAGTTCCCTCCGGCAGCCATGGGTTATTTTTTCCCCTCTGGTTTCACCTGATCTGCCGGGTATTTCGGGCCATCATCTGATCTGA
>NC_051400.1:36332931-36333136 GCF_015228065.2 Penaeus monodon
GCATTCCACGATGTGTTTTTATTTCCATGCGAGTTCCGGCGACATTGTTTGCGTGTTTCGTTTTTCTCTCTTTACATCCGGGTCGAGGTAAAGAGAATTAGTCACGGAAAGGCTTTTTACGGATTACATTATGGAGATTTTGTGGAGATTTTGCGTGTACGAATGAATTGCGTCTCTTGTGAATTGGGTTATAAAATTATTCTGA
>NC_051400.1:36333175-36333243 GCF_015228065.2 Penaeus monodon
GGATACGCAGTGATGATGTTGATGATATTATCTTCAAATCTAACCCCTGTCACTACGAATTCCACCTT
>NC_051400.1:36333303-36333488 GCF_015228065.2 Penaeus monodon
ACGAATTCTAAAAAAGATTATGGGGACACTTAAATGTATTATTCTTATACTTAAAATCCTCAACATCCTCGTCATCACTATAATAACCGTATTTATTACATATATGCCTGATATTAATTCAGTAATAACCCGACGCAAAATTCCGAGAACAGTTTTTTTTCTCTCTCTCGCTGTATGGTTTGCGT
>NC_051400.1:36333724-36333910 GCF_015228065.2 Penaeus monodon
AAAAAAAAACTGGCCTTGAAAACCCCATTGTTGGATTAAGGGAGGAAGTTATAGAAAGGAAATCGTGTTATTTTTCTGATTATTATTTTTTTCTCTCTCTCCCTTTTCCCTATTTCCCAATGCCACGTTCGTGATGGTTAAGGGATGAGGAGGGAAATGCGTGTTTAGTAGGGAGAGCCAAAACGA
>NC_051400.1:36334305-36334688 GCF_015228065.2 Penaeus monodon
TATGCAGCGTTTCTTAATGGATTCCATCACGCAATCGCAAGGCTTGTTTGTAAGCATTACATAACTTTTTTCTTTATCAGTATTTTTCCCCTTGGTATTTTTATCAATGATCGATCGTAGATTCGTGTTACACCCTTGGTTAATACAGATTAGCGTGGATTAATTTTCACGTTTTTGTCTCATATTATGTAGCTTTGGTCGACTTTTTTTTTTTATTCTTTAATCCGTATTTTTTTTTTATGCAACAGTGACCTTGTGCTTATTTCCAGGTTGAATAGATTATGTATGATAGCGGAAACGCAGTTATTGTAACTGAAATATAATTAATGTCCTGTTATTTTAAGTTTTAAGTGTCCCCTCACGACCGTTTTCTTCTACTGTCG
>NC_051400.1:36335020-36335432 GCF_015228065.2 Penaeus monodon
CCACACTTTTTTTTGCGGACTTGCATTATTAAGCGGTTTTCCTGTAACGCGAGGCCTTATCATTTTTCTTGTTATTTTATTAAAGTTGCAAAAGTTTGGTCTTGACTGAAACTGATAACAGACGCCGCATTAGACTGTTTGTACAGAACATGGTATATGAAGCAAATACGTTGAAATCAGAAAAAAATAGATAAATAACTGTTAGGAAAATTCGATGGAGAGGCTGCCCTTCAAATATAGAAGTATATATTTAGAAACTTTTATGAATGGGAGTGTATTTTATGTATGTCTGACGAAGATATAATCAGATATATCCTTTGTACCTTTTCTGAACACGGCGTTTTCATGTATATTTTCACTTATTTGTTTAGATTTCTCTGAATTTTTTTTGTTTTACCCAATTACACTGTTA
>NC_051400.1:36335526-36335649 GCF_015228065.2 Penaeus monodon
CAATCTCTTTCTGTTTGGTGATAGTTGGTCTGCCTTTATATTTACATAAAGAGAGGACTTTTTTTCGTCTTTGCGTTTGGAAAAAAAATCGAATGCGACGTTTATTATAACTTTTAAGCAAAC
>NC_051400.1:36335682-36335886 GCF_015228065.2 Penaeus monodon
TTTTATATAGAAAACGGGATATTTTGAAATCTTCATGCAAGAAAAATACACGAGGAAGAAAAGGCGTTTTTTTCACCCCATAGACATGAAATATTGAAGAAAGAAGGAAAAAATATAGAACAAGAAGGCACATTAAGAGCAAAGTTAGGGAGAAAGAGAGATGATCAAAGAGAAAAACTGTAGTGAGGTTAGAGAGAGTTTGAA
>NC_051400.1:36335915-36336222 GCF_015228065.2 Penaeus monodon
CAGTGCGGTAGAGACCATAGAGGTTACAGTGAGGGTGAGGATGTGTATCAGAGAGGTCGGTCACACTCCACACAGTCATCATGAAGGTGATAAGCTACGGTTCTCATGACGAGGACTGTGAACTTCTCAGCTACAGTGAGAGGGAATGCCATGGTCAGTGTCGCCGAAGTTGGTGCAATGATTACTTCTTGGTCTGATTAGCTTTTGTCCCCCCATTTGTTTTTTTCTTTTCCTCTTTGGTAATTAAATGTATTTTTTGTTTTCACTATTTGCGATGATTAGTATCTATTTTTGCGTGGCAATTTGC
>NC_051400.1:36336253-36336800 GCF_015228065.2 Penaeus monodon
CCGGTTTTGGTACTCATTGGTATTGCCTCCCAGAGATAATCGATGCCACTTCATTAATACAACATTGAACTCCCTTTCATGAATCTAACACAAAATACTAATTCGCCCCCCTCCCCTTTCTCTCCCCCCGCCCACAGGCAATGGCACAGAGCAGCGTGGGCGGCGGAGCGGCAGCAGCGGGGACGTGGGCGTGGTCGACAGCAACGTCCTGCGCAAGGTGGCCAGCCTGACCCTTGACCGCGCGACCATCGAGAAGAGGGTAGTCAAGCCCAAGTTTGTGCCCGAAAAGCTCGACTTCAAGATCTACGAGAAGTTTGAAGGTGAGGTGAAAAGAAAAGGAAAAATAAATGAATGAATTAATGGTTGGTCACATAAAAAAGGGAAAAAAACGGTTTCCTTTAGGATATTTCCAGAACTCCAGTTTTTTATTTATTTTTTTTTATTAAGTTATAATTGTGGCGAACTTGTAGCAGTACTAAAATATTAACAAACTTGATTTCCAACCAGGCAGAATAAAATCTAACTGCACTATTTGGATCTCAAGCTG
>NC_051400.1:36336817-36336913 GCF_015228065.2 Penaeus monodon
TCCCTGCATTGATAAACCCTTTTTTGTTTTCTACTAACCTCTTTTGCTAACCTTTGGATTCTGTATTATGTTTTTCTTTGCGTTTTAAAGCCCCAC
>NC_051400.1:36336956-36337866 GCF_015228065.2 Penaeus monodon
CAGCTGTTCTTCTTGTGTTTCAGGTTTGTATTCTTCATGAAGTTCAGCCTTTTGATTTTCATTCAGGCAGAGTGCTTGTGTTTCAGGCTCAGTTTTTCAAACCAGCCATTTGTTTGTATTTCATTTTCTCTCCATCCTTCCCCCAGGCCAAATGCTGATCAATTGGTTTGTAAGTGCCTTCAGCGAGGGTCACTACCTCCGGCATGTGATCACTCCGCAGGACCTGAAGATCCTTGCCACACAGTTCTGCACGCATCTCCTAGCTGCGGGAGTGATCCGGCAGATTGAGGATTCTGGGGCTCCTCTTGAGCTTCTGTTTAGGGTAATTGTCATTTTCCCTTACATTAAAATTGTTTTTGTATGTGTAGATTTTGTAAAGATGATTATAGGATCTTGGTGTGATTTTGTGGGTGAGGGGTGGCACCATGTGTGTTTTTGAACCCCCCTAATTTCCAATAACCATTATTGGATAGTGTACCAAATTTATCACAGGAGATTTATCAGCTTATGCACAGAAGAAATCAAGCATAAAACAGTGTTCCATTTGGGTGTATTCAGAACCCTTTTGCTAAAGGGATGGTTCACAAGATTCACAAGATCTTAGATTTTAGTACAGAGAATGCAAAGCAGAATAGGTTACTGTGATCGGAAACTCCCCAATACATCTCCATAGTACTATATATGTAACACGTATGCAACATAAACAATAGACCTTATTTGCTATTGTATTTGCAGCCTGACCTCATGTATTACTGGTCCCACACGGAGGCATCACCCGCACAGATCTTGACCCCAGGCAAGCTCTCCCCTTCAGCCTGGCCACCACCTAACTTTGCTGAACTCATTTCCTCATCCCGTCCAGGGGCAAAGTACACCGAGGCAGGTATGTGAGAGAAATGCATAGATGTTA
>NC_051400.1:36337910-36338173 GCF_015228065.2 Penaeus monodon
AATAAGTAACAAAGAAGGGTAACTTTTTTGTTATTGTTATAGCTACTAAATGCGTATATGTTATAACAGAGTTGAGATTTATGTGTAAGGAAAATCTTATAGCATAACAGCTGTTAACTGATCTCTCACACTTATTATCATGGAAAGACTAACTTTGAATAAGAAACTTTTTCCAAGAGTATCTTTGTCTAATCACTATCTTCACATCTTAACCCATTGTCACTAGGAACCTGTAATGTTCACTTTAGTAATGTTTCGTTAAA
>NC_051400.1:36338442-36339012 GCF_015228065.2 Penaeus monodon
GAATGTAAAAGCAGAAGGAATGGGATTCTTTGAGCTTGTATATATTTCTCTCAACTCTGTTTCTTTTTATTCACAAGACAAAGCTTTTGGCTTTTATTTTGCCTTAGATTATAGAGGCAACTCAGATCAGGAGCCTTCTGCCAAAAGAACTGACCTCAGTCTTAGGGTGCTTTTATATTTGAAAATTAGAATATAACATCTTAGAATTTAGTTAGCGTAATCAGTAGGATGATATTGCCTTTCTCTTTGTTTTCCTATTATTTACCTGGTTTCTTTCTAACTGAACTAACTCTGCGGATCATGTTCTCAGATGTATTTTCTTTTCATAAGGTTTTTTTATCCTCTTTGAAATTTCCTCTTAATCTCGTTGCTGTCTTGATGTAGTTAAAGACTAACCCTAGTGCTTCCAGATGAGGCAGAAAAAAGTACTTTATGACTAACCCGATGTTTGGAAACAGGCCCACTCCCTGATGTATCCCCCCATAGTGATACTAACGGGATAGTTATCGAAGCGGAAGTTGACGATAATAAGAACGGGGAGGGAGAAGGTAACCTGTGTGGTGTTGTGCA
>NC_051400.1:36339059-36339553 GCF_015228065.2 Penaeus monodon
AGCAAACTCTTTAATCTGCTGTGATGAGTAACACCCCCCCCCCCATCTTTGATTGCTCTTCCTCTCTCCTCTGGCCTCTCCCACAGCCAGTGTAGTTTTCAAACTTTTTCCCTCACAGTTTTTTGGAACGTGTATCTATCTAGCATGTGGATTTCCATTCTTTTTTCACAGAATTTTCAAAATTGTGTAGACCAAGGCTAAAAATCATTTTTTTTTTTTATTGACTGATCAGAAGAATAAATCGTAATCATCACTTTTCAGTTCTTTGGTCTTCACTGTTTTTGTTACTAACTGGTTGATTTGATTGCGAGTAATGTGTTATTAATAATTCAGCTTAGGACGAAGAAATCATTTGAACACTAAAGTTAACAGAGTATGTAGGTAAAAGAAAAAAAGTGCTAAGATATTAAAGTTTACAAAAAGAAAAAAAAAACAATTGCTGTTGATATGAAGAAAACTTCTAGCTTAATATCAGCCATTTTGATGTTTGTGTT
>NC_051400.1:36339660-36340373 GCF_015228065.2 Penaeus monodon
TATTTTTTGTGGTGAAAGCCTTAGACACCTGAAGCTTATTGTTATTACGTATATATGTTTAGAAATATTTATTTTTGAACTTGGATAGATTTATTACATTTTGTGGTTAGAGAAAAAGAGAATCTTGTTTCCTTACAATGTTGTTGTTTATAGATCGTCTAAGGTTTTACTGAACAGAATTTTATTGAACTTTTGACCTTTTACAGCAAAAAGAAGGAAATGGGGTTTTAGAGAAATCAATGAGTGTATGTGCATGGTTGCACAGATATATAAGAATCAGTATTATCAATTGATGATAGGTGGTTTGCATGATGTGTGTTTTTCCTTGACAATGCATGATGTGTTGAATACAATAAAAGGATTGCAACCATATAGATGTAAGTATTGTGAAAATTGCACAAGTATAGCCTGCTGTTTCCCCTCTACTAGTTTGTGGAATTGTGATTCTTTAGAGATTATTCCTTTTGTCTCTGGTTCAGTAGTTTTAGTAAGTATATTGAATAAAATACATGATGTTTTTGTGTCTGTTTTATAAATTGTTGCATTATAACATTAGGGTGATATTATTAATTGGTGACTACACATTTTATTTTCCTCTTTGATATGATGTTTTATCTTAATGAAGTTATATATAGCTTGGCTTATGATCTGACTATTCAAAGTAGGAAATTATGGAAACAATGGAAACTGAGGCATTGAAATCTCCCTTCCTC
>NC_051400.1:36340429-36340740 GCF_015228065.2 Penaeus monodon
TGATTTAACCGTGACATATATACTACATTTTCCCCAACCAAATCCTCCACTCTGTTAAGGTTCCATTAATGTTTTGATTTGATTTTAATGCCCTTTTCAGAATTCCAGCAAGTGGTGATGGGACTCAAAAGAGAACACAAGGAGTCTCTCGACCGCGTGGAGAGGGACCAGGAGGTGAATCTGTTCAACCTGCGAGGGGAGCAGGCGGAGAAGCTGTGCCAGTACGAGCAGAAAATCCGGGAGCTTGAGGTTGAGCTGGAGAAGCTTAAGACTGTCTCGGCAATTCAGGTTCGGTTGTTTAGCCTTGAAGA
>NC_051400.1:36341470-36341753 GCF_015228065.2 Penaeus monodon
TATTAACTTGCTCATGTGAGTCATATATGATTTTACCCTATAAGTGATATTCTCTCTCTCATTATTTGCATCATCTTTATTTTAACAGTATGAATTTAAGTCATCTCTTTCCAGTTTCTTCCAGAGTAGACTTGTAATTTGGAGCGACTTACGTGCATTATGACCACCTTTGGGAATTTTGCAGGAACTCACAGCCAAGACGTGTGCGGACTTTGACTCGCCCTCGATACCCTTATCCCCTAAGAAGGCACCAGCATCCCCTGGTAGTGGCCCACCATCACTG
>NC_051400.1:36341779-36341879 GCF_015228065.2 Penaeus monodon
ATCAGGACCAGGTGTGGCATTCCCTCCCAGCGCCTCCACTGGCCCATCTGTCCCCCCGCCCCCCCCACCACCACCTCCAGGAATGCTAGGGATGGGAGCA
>NC_051400.1:36341977-36342104 GCF_015228065.2 Penaeus monodon
AATGCCTGGAATGGGGGGACCTCCACCACCCCCTCCCATGCCAGGGATGGGGGGTCCCCCACCTCCACCTCCACCTCCTGGTATGGGTGGGCCTCCTCCACCTCCTCCATTCCCAGGGATGAGGGGT
>NC_051400.1:36342187-36342631 GCF_015228065.2 Penaeus monodon
AGTCCCAGGTATGGGCCCGCCTCCCCCTCCTGTTCCCCCTGGCATGAGAGGGCCTCCTCCACCTCCCTTCGGTGGGCCGGCCCCTTTCCCCGCCCCCCCGCCTGGTGGCTGGAATGCAGCACGCCCGGCTGGTAAGTGGTGGCCACCCTTCTTCTGGGGTTGGCATGATGACTCATTCAGTGACCTGGATTAGCTCTCGTCTCGCTCGTGGCGGACGCTTGTCTGTGTTTTTGTTTTTTGTTATGTGCACGGCAAGCCTTTTGAGCAGTTCTTGAGCAACAGACTTAACATTTTAAGTTTTGTGCATTAGACTTCAGTTGCCAAAAGTATTAAGGCAAAAGTGTCCTCAGTTATACCAGTTAGTATTTTATGCATCAGATATGGATTCTTTTTTTTTATCTAACCTAAATCCATTAACTTGTTTGTATTACAGTGTGTAAAATA
>NC_051400.1:36342694-36342898 GCF_015228065.2 Penaeus monodon
AAACTTGTCTAAATTGGAGATGGACTTGGAAATTATGATAATTCTTAGACATTCTTATGTATTTGGTTATTTGTGCTTCCTGTCTTCTGATTTTCACAGGCACTGAACATTATTATTTTTCATTTTAAACATGCATATATTTATAATGGTTTATTTCTGATGAGAAGGATTTCTGAGTCATCATGTGGCATTACCAGTCTTTTG
>NC_051400.1:36342969-36344328 GCF_015228065.2 Penaeus monodon
CATAGCTGTCAAATATAGATGGATTTAGTATTTAGAAGTTTTCAATACAGGTGGATGGAGATGCCTATTTAGCTGTTTACACTTTAACTTTTATAGGCTTCACTTGGACTTGCATGGGAAATGCATGCATAACGTAGGGGTTAGAATAAGGTGACTTTGTGCATGTTTCCTCTAGGGATCCAGTTCTTTGGTGGCGGCAATGGTGGTTGTAATAAGCGAGCCAACCAAGTTGAATGTTTTGCCTCTCTTGCATGAGATGAGGCAGTGTATGATGATGAATGATTATAAAATGTTATGTATTGTTTGTACACTTTTAATTTTTATCCATGATATTTTATACTGTGCATTTTTTTTTCTTAATGAGTGTCAGGCTCTTCATATGTATTTATGATATTGATATGGTAAGTGTGTGTTTTATCTAGGCTAGTAAGTTATAGGCTTTAAAAGAATATAACACTTGTGTATGTTTGTATTTTTGTCTGTAAAGGATGTAAGGGTATAATGGTGCTGCTTTATACAGCTGTGTGTGAATAAATGAGATATTATTTTGTTCTTAGAAGTAGCATTGCTGTATAACCAGTGTACTAGTAACAGCCCATGAAATTTGTTTTAGTTAGATTAGTCATCATAATTTTACAATAGCAACGGCAGTTTAACATCTCCATAGTGAATACCTTAGAGCCACTGTATTTTCCTTTTTTTTTTATTATAGCACCATAAGTACAGAAAAAGTTTGACATCACAGAAAAAATGTGATGAGATTCTCTCTGGGATTATTTTCTTGGTGATTCCTCTCATTTATTTATCTAGTCTACGTTCCTAAGTATCTACAAAAAACAGGGATCACATGAGGTTTCTTTACGGCATGATATTTTTTCTTCTTTTTTTTTTCATTGATGAGAAATTTCTATGAATATGTCCCAAGTGACGCTCATGATGTGTAACTTCAAGGTATTGTTTTAAAATCTAAAGTAGGCATTTTCTTTTAATTTCCTTAGTAATAAGCCGTACCAAATATATATAGATAAATTATTCATTTATTTGGCACCAAATTTGTATTGCTGATGTAGATGCATATATCTAATCATCTACACTACATATACACTATTATTAATCTAATTGGTGAAATCTGAGCCTCACAAGGGAAATAAAAAAACAATTTTTATAATGATTCTATTGATAAAACTTCAGATATTTGGCATTTGATTCAACTTTTGTCTCAGCTTTGTCAATCTCATCACAAGACTAAAGAAGTACATTATTCTCGAAAAAAAGTTACAGTCATGCAATAGTTCCTATCCTTTACTATGAAGCATATTCCTACACTGATGTTTATGCATTGATATATTTTCAGTTTCA
>NC_051400.1:36344357-36344790 GCF_015228065.2 Penaeus monodon
GAAAGCTTTAGATCCAGTTGTTTGCTTGATTTGCTTGTGATAGATTTGTCACTAGTTTTTAAGCAACTGTTACTTAAGTATTTTGGAAATGTATCTTAAATAGTTTCCATGAATTTACCGTATCTATAAGTATTAACCTATCATATGGGAATTTAAGTCATGTTTTACTGTTCTGTGAATATATGTATATTACAGTAGTCATAAAATAATTGTCCATTCGCCCAAGAGCAATAACAATGCCTAAACCTCATGAGGGAATATGCAAGCAGCCTGTTTAGTGCCCCATGACATAGCGCACTCACCTAGTCCTTTCTCGTTTGCTTGCTCCTGCCTGTGTGTGCTTGTGTGTCCTTGGCCACACCTGTACCGTGCTCCCCTCTGGTGTCGGCACCCGGATCCTCTGTCTCGTTGCTGCTGACCTCTCAAGCTGTGC
>NC_051400.1:36344818-36344928 GCF_015228065.2 Penaeus monodon
CCTGGTAGAAAAAAAGTGTTCTGCACACAAACAGTATATATACGCAATAAGAGCAAATACTGTTGTGTTAGGGCTATGTTCACCAGCAGGTTTTATTCACACATGCCTTT
>NC_051400.1:36344960-36345449 GCF_015228065.2 Penaeus monodon
CAGATCTTTGTAAGTCAGCACATTGTCTTCATATTAGAAATCATTTCATTTTTGGGTTTTATTGCATCTGAAGGGATTTTTAAAGATTATTATCATTGCTAATTTTGTTCTTTGTTTTACTAATTTTTGATAGATATATTCAGAATAAGATAATGAAAGTTTGTATTCATGTTAGGGAATGTTTTCGTTAACATTATATTTTTACTCTTTTATTTATTTATGTGTAATATTATCTCATCATTAATGAAGGTACCTGAATTCATCTACAACGTTTTTTTGAATCAGATACACCTCTGTTGCAATTCTCATTATAGGGATTGAATAGACCATTTTTATTGTATGACTGATAGAGCCAATAAAAGTATTCACTAAATGTGCCTCCTGTTTGCTAAGCAAATTAGTCTGCTTTAAAACTAATATATTAGTAGATACTATTGCTCTAATATTTAGGCTTGATAGATTATTGCAAATGAGATTTCATGTGCAGAA
>NC_051400.1:36345564-36346822 GCF_015228065.2 Penaeus monodon
AGCTTAATATGCTAAATATCCTACAGGTGGAATTAATAAAATATACCAATGCCTTCTTACTTTTTAGTCTTATAGTCATAGCAGCAGATTTATCAAGATAGAAACTACATAAAAAGCTACATGTAGCTTCATTGCTTCCTTAGTGTCTGTCTGTGTCTGGGTAGTCTTATGCTCCTGTCCTTTGGTATCTCTTGCCACATACATACATTCAACATCTTCGTTTTCCACTCCAGCCTTAATTATGAATTTCTTATGGATCTCACTTCACAAGAATATTTTTTTTATGTATACGTCGTTTGAAGACTAAATGGGTCACTAGACTGATATGATTTTTTAATGGTGCGAGTGTTTTTAAAAGAGGCACCATTGAACTTGTGTTGTTCCTGATACTTGCAAATGAGGAAGTAAATAAAAAAATGCTAAATCAAACATTTGAAATATAAAAGGAGGAGTAAATTATTATGAAAGCTACTTTTTTTCTGTTTGTAAGATATACTTTGTGTTACTATGTATGCAGACAGGAAGACAGTAATGTGTATTGAAGATAAAATGAACACATCCATAATTATAAGGGATTTTTAGTGTACTGAAGTTATGGTTTTAGTGAAGCCATATTATAACTGGCTGTGATTCATTTTTGTCTTGTTATAATTAGGATACGATTAGGATGAAAATGGAAAGGAAAGTATACAGGTTATGTGCTTACTGTAGTTTTACCTGGGTTCTGTACCATTCCCTGAAGGTTTTATATGAAAGTTCTTTATTTTCATACTGTCTGTCAGGTTGAAAAGAAAAGCCCAAATAAATAGTTGAAATGAATGAGGCTAAAGCATGATGCAGGTTTTGATTTATGATTTAGGATAGTAAAAATGTGACTATCAAGTCTTATCTAGTAGTTCCATGGATTGTGGTTGTGAGAATAGGATTAGCTATGTTATATACAACTGAGGGGATGGTAAATGTAATTTCTAAAAAAAATTGTCTTTAGGTATGGTATAAGGGAATTTTTTGTGCTTAATATAAAAATTATCTGAAAATGCCAGTGCAAGTTCACTCAATTGCTCATTAAGATATGATAGTAAGAATTCCAAAAGTAATGATGAAATACAATAGAATACACATGTATAACTCACTTTTTCGTCTTTGTTAAACCTTCCATAATCACAGTTCTTCGGAAGGCTCCAGTCAACCCAAAGATGGCCATGAAGCCTCTTTACTGGACGAGAATTCAGCTGAAGACGCCCAAACCCCCCAAGCC
>NC_051400.1:36347001-36347889 GCF_015228065.2 Penaeus monodon
GTGATAAAAAGGAAGGAAGTTTGAAGAGAGCAAAAAAGTAAGCTGTAATTGTGGTTTTATTTAACTATTATTTCAAGTTCTCTGGGTTTATTTTTTTATTTCATTATTTGATATTTAACTGAGTTTACTGGTTTATCTTATACAGGGATCTTAATTAATTGCCATTAATACAGACCATAAAATTGTAATGCAAAGTAAAATGGAATTAATTATGCAATATCCCATGAGTACTTTAATATAAGGTTAAAGTGGGACTTCCTGCATGGTTAACAAGATATGTGTATTGTAATAACCTACACGCATTTGCTGCAATTACATAGTCATTAAAATCTGCAATACTGTGTGAGACCTATAAAGTGAAACAAAATGACTTCCAGAAAAAACAAATAGAATCATACACATACTTACCATTAATGGCAGAGTATGATTAGTATTATTAGGATGGTTAATGACATGGATGGGAGGGAATCATAAATTTCATTTTACTACATGGCAATTTGTGAATGATAAATTTAAAAGCTGTTTTTCTCTTCATACTATCCTTGATGTGCAGAATTGTGTAGTTTAATAAACGACCAAAGGCACTGTATAGCCTGTGGCACATGACTGAGCTAGGGAATGTTGGGTTGCAAATACTGTAGTCCCACCTGATTTGTTGCCTTCATTTCATGGCTGCACCAAATTACTGCATAGGAGTGTTCCAGCAGTAAAGGGATGGGGGATTTTTCTGTCACTTTCCATAAAATTTTGAGAATAAAAGAATGAAACGAAAATTTAAAGAAGCAGTGTATTAGAAAGGCCCTATGTATATATTCAATCCCTTTATTCATTGTTATCCTCTCTTTTTCTCATTTTCATGGTAGTCTGACTGCTTCAGTGATGTCATCT
>NC_051400.1:36347911-36348329 GCF_015228065.2 Penaeus monodon
GCCTAATTGCCTCGCTTACTATAGGAGAAATGTCTAGGAAGTCGGTAATCTCTCGGTTGAACTCTATGTTAAATAAGAATTTGCTTAATGTTTTCTCTCAGACTACCCACACCAGCTATGTATGTTGCTCTCTAAGACTTTGAAAAACATTTTAAGAATCCATAATTCAGTGTGTGTAAGTAATTGCTACATAATAAAATGTTTGAAAGATAAACACCTGATTACTACAGGAGAAAAGCTGACATTCCACTTTGGGACGAAATTGAGGAAGAGGAGTTTGACGAGCTGGAGTTCGTTGACCTTTTTGCTCGACAGGTTACACAGCCCAAGAAGAAGGAGAAGAAGGAGGCCAAGCCAGCGAAGGCCAAGGTGAGGCAGAGGATTAGGGGACTTTTGTGTAGTGTGTCAGGGTAAGAGG
>NC_051400.1:36348457-36349443 GCF_015228065.2 Penaeus monodon
AGTATAAAGTCTAATTTTTTTTTTTGATGCTTTTGTTGAGTTTGAGAAGTTGAGTTAATATAAATAGTAATCTGTAAAAAGATCAAATGGAATGATTAATAAAAATACAGATAATAGATTGGTAGAATACATTAGAAATGGAAACAAAGTCTACAGCATTTTAGTAGAAGTAGACTCCTCTTAAGGTGGTAATATAATGATTTTCTTGCCTGAAGAGGAGCCTAGCGTAACTCAAAATAGTATGGATTTAGTATGGATTATGTCTTACATTTCATGGCTGCATTTTATTTTATTGTCAGCTCATTCTCAGTTTTAAAGATGTGCATTGTACAAGTCATTATATTAACATCTTTACCTAGGTTTTACCATGTTTTTGGCCAGATCCCAAGGTGTCAAGGGTGTCATGATGCTTCTGTGGCTTCAACCACTACACTAGACAGGGTGGAAAAGTTGTGTGCTTGGCATCTTTATACAGAGAGATACAGCCTTCTAAAGTCAGCTGGAAATCTTTATCATACTTATCTAAATAAAGCCATGAAGACCAGGGATGGATAGGAGATGGACTAAAATCAGTTATCTAGCAATGCATGATCTTCCAGATGGCAGATCAGATATGGCAAGCCTGTACATTGGCCACCTTAGTGGTTTAAGGGAACCTGAGTATATTCAATTAATAATACAGGTTCAAATTTTCATTCATGTGAATATAGTTTGCAGTTCAGAGCTTAGAAAGCAGAAGAGAACAAGCATTATGATCCTTAATGAATACTTTTCTCTACCAGGTAAACAAAGTCCTGGACAGCAAACGTTCACAGAATGTGGGAATCTTCATTACAAGTCAACATCTAGATATCGCAGATGTGGAGAATGGTGAGTAGAGACTTAGTGAGCAAGTGTGAACATAGGAACAAAGTGGGAGGGATGGAGTATACATGCAAGACCATTTTTATTGTAATGTATCTTTCCATTTATATATAGGTGTGTGT
>NC_051400.1:36349891-36350806 GCF_015228065.2 Penaeus monodon
AGATAAATGTAAGAGTAATAATATTTCTCTGTTTTTGCAGCTGTTTACAACTTTGACACCTCCGTCCTAGACCTTGAAGTTCTTCAGCAAATATATGAAGTTGTGAGTTGCACTATTATGATATTTCAGACACGTACATTATTATTCTTAATTTTACTAGCCTTATTTTAGCAGATTAGCACTTTTTCATTTTGTTTTCCAAAAACCAAAAACAAACAAAACAGATAGACAAAACTTGGTACTTCAGAGTTTCATATGTTATGTGCTGGACATTGAATTAAAAGTTAAATATCATAAAGAAATAAATCTTGTCAAATAAAAGTTAATGTTGATCAAAAACTTGAAATTAGATGATAAATCATACCTTTTTCAGAGAGGAAGTGAAGGAGAGATCAACATGATTAAAGCAGCTAATGAAGCCATGCCAGATATCCCCCTTGATAAACCTGAACAGTAAGTGTCTGTTTTGCAAGTCATGCTAAGGCTACCATTGATGGGGGTCCAGATGGAGGCTGGAGTCAAGAGCAGTTGAAAAATATTATTAACTAGTTTTGAATATATATATATAGAGGTTGCCACTTTTCGTAACCTGTCCATAAGGGTTTTTTCTTTTTCTATTTATATAACTCGGAAACCAGTTAGCAAACCTTTATTCAAAAAAGAGCATTTGAAAGAGAAATGAATGTAGTTTCTATGATAAGTAGATGATCAATGTTTCCTGAATAAAAGAGTTGTAAGAATGAACTGAAAATATTTATAATTTTCTTTGATTTTTTTTCAAAATTTTTAAGCATCTGTACTGAATACCTTGATGAGGTTTTAATCAGGTTAAATTTTTATTGTATAATTAAAAGGCCCATGAAAATGTGCATGATCTCCTGGGTCTGGATTCCAGAATTTCAATTCCCATGCTAC
>NC_051400.1:36350824-36353211 GCF_015228065.2 Penaeus monodon
ATAAAGATTCAAATTGAGATGAAACCTAACTTTTTAGGGGGGAGGAAAAAGTAAAGCAAATTCCAAAAATCTGTACTGAGAGTTTCTTAGACTATTATTAATGTTAGTGCTATATTGTTTTCTAAACTATATAGTATATTATACAGATTGATTTGTTTAGTACATGAGACATATATATAAAAGACTATAAAATGGTTAGAAACCCACAACTATGATATATTTTATGATCTGGTGATATTCATCATTATTTTGTTAGAAATGAAAGTTTTCAGAATAGGATTATTTTAGAGTATTTAAACATCAACAATTTTCATGCCTTGTTTAGTGTATTTATTCTAACCTATAACTTTCTCAGCACAGGAATAATTTCCTTTTACAGTTAAAAAAAAATATCTGCATATTTCAGGTTCCTCCTCGACTTGTCAAAAATAAATGAATTTGCTGAGCGAACAGCATGTTTCACCTTCCAAGCAACTTTCAACGAAGAGCTGGGCGTCATACATGGAAGAATACACATGTTGCAGTCTACTATAGATGTATGCAATATAAGTTGAAATTTGCCATACATATTCATTATCTTATTAAATCTCAATAACATTGAAATCAAATGTCAGTGACATTATTCATTTTAGCAATTATAACAGGGAGGAATTTGTTTAAGTGCATCTTTTGTGTGCAAGTGTAATGATGCAAAATTTGACATCATAATAATGAGGAATGTAATGAGGTACAGATATTCACACCACTAACAGTATCACTCGTAAATTTTTCTTTGAAATCACACTCATAATTCACGTCTTACTAAAATGCTCATAGTTGGTCTATTTTAGCAAACCCCCGTCTCCTCTCTAAACAGGTACTCATGACGAGTGAGAGCATCAAGAGAATATTTGGGATGATCCTGGCCCTTGGTAATTACATGAACGGCGGCAACAGGACTAGGGGCCAGGCAGATGGATTTGGTCTCGAGATCCTTCCGAAGATCAAGGACGTCAAGAGCAAGGACTCGGGCTTCACACTCTTGCACTTTGTTGTTACTAAGTATATTGAGGTATGGGGGTGTTATACTTTTTTCTTTCCCCTTTTTTTCATTTGTTTTTTTCATTGTATATTATATGATTTCTTCTAAACATTGAGAAGATTGGTTTAGCTTCGTTGGTTTTATGATGTTATATTTATCTTTGACTATTACTATGTTATTTATTATATTATCAATAATTTTTATTTCTTTTGAGAAATCTGTAAATAATTGCTTATGCATATCTACATAATTATTGAATCAAAACTTCACTTTAAGTTGAAAATAAGCCATGGTGTGAAAGTGCACTAACAGTCTTTATTAGGCTATTTTTCCCTTTCCTTTCCTCTCTTTATTGAAAGAAATTTTGACTTGATGTTGCTCTGTTGTTTTCTTTACATATTTCTTTCTTCCTTGCACATAAGACACTTGATGATTATCCTAATGAACATAGATAATTACTTATTACTAATGCATTCTCTTCCTTATCAGTAATACCATATCTTAATTCTTACACCCTCTTCCAAACCTTGTTGTAATGAGTACATTGCTTTTAATTCCAGAAATATGAAGGGGAGGACGCAGGCACTGACAAAGTCCAGCTGCCAATCCCAGACCCTTATGTTGTAGAGCGCGTGTCCAACCTTAAATTCGAAGACTTGGAATCCGACTTGAAAGATATTGAAAAGAATCTAAAAGGTAATGACACAAGTTATTACTATATTTTCTAATCAGATTATCAGCGCTGTTATTATCAAATCACAAAATTCTTTCCACTGTCAATGTAAGTTGTTGACGTATTATGTACCAGTATACATTGATAGGTTATTATCTGCCTTTGATGGCTGATAATAATATTCATATGCAAATAACAATAACAGCATTAATTTTGTGAGGATAATCTAGAATTGTTACCATTGCCAGTGTGTGAAAATCGAGCTGAGAAGGTGATAGCAAAGTCAGATGAGGAGCATTTGCAGCCATTTAAGGACAGGATGACGGAGTTCTTTGTGAAAGGTATTGCTTGAGTTGGTTGTGAAGGTGATGGAGGGAGTGTTGGCATTTCAGTGGTGTTGTAGTTTTTTATTTATGCAATGTATGTGTACAGTATATATACACTTTATTCTTATTAGCATTTGCATTTGTGTATTAGCATTTCAGGGGCATTTTATATTTTCATTCTTAGCTATTTTAACCATGTTTTGTTTATGGAGCATTCTCATCTTGGGAGGGGAAAATTAGGTATTTTTATTTATATTTAGTGTATGCAATGTATAATTCATTATTATTGGGACCTTAAAAGAAGAAGAAAAGATTTTAATTTCTTATCCATCCAGTTTATATTTTATTAGAACTGTATTATATTTCC
>NC_051400.1:36353755-36356469 GCF_015228065.2 Penaeus monodon
ATATTTAATCCAATTTGGATTCCATGGTATTGGCATTTTTAATTTGTGGAAAGGGTCATTATCTTTCTGCTTTCTCCTGCAAAAGTTGAAAATTTTAAGTTTGGGAATGGAATGGACTATATATAGATCTCATCACTCAGTACTAATGCATAGTTTTATCTTACTGTGTAGTTCTACATACATTTCTATAGTTGATAAATGCTATAAATGTATTTTGATTATTGTGTTGTCTCTACAATGCTTTTTTTTGTCTTGATTTCAGCTAAGAGTGAAGTGGAATCAGAGAGTGAAAGTTTAAAGGACTGTAAAAGTCAGTAAGTATATGGCTGATATTTTTTGTTCTCACTAAAAACATCTTGAGTTGGACTGATGAAAGTATAGAGATATATTGCAGTTAAACATTCATTGTACATATAAGGTAAATATTTTTTATGATTTTTATATATTTATTATGTTTTTAGAGTTTTAGTAATATTCATTTGTATGTTGCATAAGGTCATGTAGTTGTTCATCCTTGTGATTGAATATTTAAAAGTTTTATTTCTTTTCTTTTTTGTAGATTTGAAATGGTGATGAAGTATTTCCAGTTCAGTGGAAAAGGACCTGAAGTCACACCCTATGATTTCTTCAGTGTTTGGTCGCCCTTCTGCAATGACTTCATGAACATTTGGCAGAAAGAACAGCAGAAGATTGTCAAGCAGAGGTAATTTTTATTAAATGGTTTCACTTGATTTATGTTTATTTTAGTGCTAGGACTATAAGGATCAGGATCTCACAGCTAAATTTCATTCAGCTGCATAGCAAAGCTTACAAATAAGGAGGGATATCAGACAATAAATCTCATTTTTCATTGATAATCTCTACAAGTTACGCAGACCATGCAGCCTTTAAAAAAAAAGACAGAACTGAAACCATTAAGGAACACAAAGTCATTTTTAAAAAAGGAATAGAATACTGAAATGCATTTTTTGGATGTGTTTACAGAATGAAGGCTGCAGAAGAGAAGGTAAAGAAAATGACGGAAGAGAAGAAAGATGTTGCCAAGAAAACCAAAGAGGTCGGAGGGTTGAAGAGCAAACTCAAGGACAAGTTGAAGACTTAGCAATAAATTTCTTCTTTTTTCAATTTATAATTCTCACTCTCAGTATCTGCCTCTCTCTTTCTTTATAGATACAATTCACACTTTATTTTATATGTATATTTTTGAAGCTTCCCAAGATGAGGAAATGGAAGGAAGGGGAGGAGGAGGAGAAGCAAAGTTGTTACATGAATTCTCTGCCTTCAGGAGTCGAGTGTTCGCCAGCACAAAGCTCTGAACGTCTCCGAGACTTCCTTGGTCACGAAGCTGTGATTAGAATAGATGTTGTGATAATTACTATACTTGTATGAATTGTACTTGACGGAGATATTTGATGGAAGGTTGCAATGAATGCCAAGGTTTTTATAGAAGCTGTGTATGTGACCTTTCAGTTTATTTTCTTCTTCCATTTTGTTGTTTTAATTTGCATGCTTTTATGCTTTTTTTGTATACTCTATTTTATGATAATGTCTTCAGTGGATCTTTTGAAATTATAAAGTGATTTTTTTTTTTTTGTATATGATTGAGATGTGATAAATTTTTAAAAATATTTAAAATTAAGGATTTGTTGGAGCATTCAAGAAAATTGCAAAAAGTTGCCTATGGTATATGACTTGACATTGAGCCGTTGAATGTGATTTGTAAATAGGAAGATTAAAGAGGTTGTTTCAAGTCAAGAAATTATATCACAGGTAAAAATCCTTATATATTCTCTTTTGATTTATATATACTTTCTTTATTTTTTCCATGTAAATGCCTCTCTTTTGTAGACTGCAACAAACACAACTTTGGCTTTGCACAAGTGTATTGCAGCATTATGCAGAGTCATGCCGGTGGTCTTTCTAAAGAGTGTGTATGAAAGGGGGAGGTATTTAGCTCAGCTCGCAGGTCCACACATCATTGAGCTTGATCATTCCTCTTGAGGGTCACAAACAATGCCATATATACATACATACCATTTTTTTTTTCTCATTAGTGTTTGTTTTCTGACCTTAGGTGCCATTTGGGAGGATGTAAGGTTTTCCTGGGGAGCTTCATCATGTTGCAAAGGTCACGTGTACGTAAGGAAATTTTCAAGAAGGAAAAATTATTGGAATCACATTCCTTTTTCGGTTTGTTTTTAGTTTCTGAAAAATAGGGCAAACTTTTTTAAAAAGTTTCTATACTTGTTGTTATATTAGTTGTGTTTGTTTTCCTGCATTTTGGCCAAAATTATTCATTGATTTTTGTTATTGTATTTCTGTATTAAAAAGAAAAAATACCCTTAAAATCATCCTTCAAGAAATAGCAATCACTCGCAAAAGCATGCAAGCAAAACACCCCCACTTATGATATTGTATTATGTACAGCACAAACAATGGTAGTTTTGTTTTGTGTGTGTGGTAATAGATCTTCCGGGGAACACTTAATATGAGGACAAAATCTTCAGACAATAACAACAAACCTGCTTGCAGTAAAGTGTATATAACCCTCTTCCTAGATACTGCCGTTAATATATGAATAATTTTAAGCCAATGCTAAGTGTGTATGCTCATCTCATTGTCCATATTCAACATATCCAGCTAGGGAATTTTTGGCCTTACAAAAAAGTACCTGTATCCCCTGCATAAGTTGCATAATTTTTTTGGATCAGCAC
>NC_051400.1:36356580-36357486 GCF_015228065.2 Penaeus monodon
TGTGGTAGTCATGGTGCTTCCAAAGACATTTTTCGCATGGTGTCTGGTAGGCAAGTGGCCAGATCTGCTTTATATAGCGTCTTTTTAAAAATGATTGTTAATAAAAAAATAAATGATTTGAACTCTCTCAGTTCCCTTCTCAGCTACCAGAATCTTGTTTAGTATTGGAGGTTCTAATTTTCAGCCTTAAAACCTAGTTTTCAGAATGCAGCAAATGCAAAGGAACTTCAGACATGAAAAAACTTATTTTGGGTATTGTTTTTTCTTGCCATTTTATTGACAGGTAATCTGATTACTAAGGAAAGTTCTTTTAAATTGCAAAAAGACTTTTCTATGTCATCTGATAAAAAAATTTTTTGTGTCCATTCCATAAATTATACATTGGCACCTTGAGAATCTTCTATTGGAGGATCATACCCTTTTTACACTGTAGGCATCACTGATATACGTATGGATGGAAACCATTAGTAGTGGATAGTATATTAGTATGCAATGACTAATACACTATACAGTTACAAGAAGACATGGAATTTGTCATCTTCCTCGAAAAATGATAAGAGATTTCTTAACAAGAAGATAAAACAAGAGGGTAACAGCATATAGAAGGTCGATAATAAGCTACAAAGTACTTCCATGCACATTCGTATATATTTTTATAAGACTCCCTATAAAACCTTAGGAATGAAAGCATGTCAGAGAATCTTCTATGACAAAAATACTGGTGGAAATTAAATATCTGATTACAAAATGGACGAAAGAATTCTGCACGTGCGGTTATGGGATATTATAAGCAGGAAAATAAAACTAACCAGAAATAATGGAAACCTTAGATATGTAAGTTCATTAGGCAAAAATGTGTATCGTTCATAACAGAAGAAACGACCAGTGTTCTCTAAATATAAAAAA
>NC_051400.1:36357640-36357803 GCF_015228065.2 Penaeus monodon
TTCCACTGTTCTTTCCTTTGTCAAGTTTATTCCCATGACTACTGATGTAGTGCGGGAACCAGTTAACATGACGCGACTGCTCTGACCAAGATTCAGCTGTGCCATGAGAAGATTAGTAGGTATTCAGTAAATAGGCAGTAGCCAGTGCCTGTCAATCGGAGAC
>NC_051400.1:36357948-36358794 GCF_015228065.2 Penaeus monodon
GGTTCGATAACACAAAGGAATATTACTCTAAAAATCAGATCAAGTCACTTGTTACGGTCGTAAAATCGTTTGGGTATAAACATTCTTAGAAAAAAGGAAGCCGTTTTTGTTATACTGTAGTCTGCGGAGACTGGGTGCCACTGCCCTACTCGAGTGATATCAGTGGCGTGTCCCTGTGATGGCGATACTTAACATGCCACTACTCCAGGGTGAAAATCTCGCAGGCTGCGAGGATGACTGATTCATTGCCGACAGGATGGTCTGTCATTTGAGCTAACTAGAGGTCTACATGGAAGATATCCTTGGTCTGCCTCTTTATATTCATTCTTGATTTGTCTTTTACCCTCTTGGGCTGAGATTGTGACTAAGACTATGAGACCTTATCCTAAGCTAGAGTGGGTGCTGGGTGCTCCTGCTGTATCATCTACTGCCACCGACTCTCGCGAATGAGGGAGGAACTGGCCTCTAAATCCGCTACAGGCATGAGTAGGAGAACGCCTTTATATTTGTGCAGAATCCGAAAAAAACACGACTTTATGAAGAGGACCCTTTCCCGCATGTTTTGGCCACACGGACATGAGTGCCCTGAGGAAGGGGCGCAGGGAAAAGCCTGAGAGCCGCTTCCTCCTAACAGAACACATGATATCTATTGTCAAACAAGATGCTCCAGTGAGTCGAAAACGCGACGTGATCACACCTAAGCCATGTAGTTGAAAAAAAAGCAAGATGAATCGTCTTGAACTCTTCGCCCTCTGGAGTCAGAGTAAGGATGTTCAGTATCCTGCTAGAGACAAGCTATTTCTGTGCGGATTGAACATTTCCGGCATTTTCACTACATGAAATTGC
>NC_051400.1:36359590-36359748 GCF_015228065.2 Penaeus monodon
TACCATTGGCAACGCAAGGAAAAGTTTCTACAAAAAGAGTTTGAAAAATTCAGCTCCCAATGAAAGTTTTGATCGATTTTAGATTTTTGCAGAAATTCAGTGAAGGTTTTGGAATGCCGTGAACACTTTTCCGCTATTGTATACGTAATGTATTTGGA
>NC_051400.1:36359933-36360119 GCF_015228065.2 Penaeus monodon
GTATAACTTGGATTTTCCTGTTGATGGTTAATATGGAAGTACCAATGAATTTTTAAAAAATTGTGAAAATGAGAGTTGAATAGAACAGAAAACGAATTTTGGCGAGATGACAAACAGACTACAAATTACATAGAGACAAACTGCATAGTAAATAAACAAGTAGTTAACTAGAAAATAACATTATTT
>NC_051400.1:36360160-36360469 GCF_015228065.2 Penaeus monodon
GCATGCTATAGTCTTTATGGAAATCCCGAAGGTAAAGATTTCGTTCAGATAATTTTTTCATACTGTAATTTTTAATGCTTCACACTATATATTGAAACAGAAGTGTAATGGAACAGTATTGCGTTCAGAATACATCTAGGCAATTTTTTTTTCCATAGCTGCTACAAGTTGTTGTTATGTATTGGTTTAATTAGTATTTAGATAGCATTGTTCGGATGATCTACGAGTCACGTTATTTCATTAATCATACACATAATTTCCCACATCAAAATCCACCATATAATTTCACATCAACTCATCTAATTCATG
>NC_051400.1:36360679-36361130 GCF_015228065.2 Penaeus monodon
GTTATTGATTATAGTTATAATATCGATATTGTATAGAATGCTAGATATAAAACAATAACGGAAAAATAATGAGTGAGAGAGTTGATAGTAAAGACCTAAAACGGCAGTACAAATAAGTAAATCAAAGGAACAAAAGAAACTTTAAAAAATGTAAATCTTATAATAAATAAAGATAATAAACACGTTACAAATAACCTTCAACTTACACTAGAAGTCTTCCTGGATCTATCTCTCTATCTATCTATCACTTCCTCTTTCTTTAACCCTCTTCTTGTTGTCTTCCTTGTTATTTCCTTCACCTCTCGGACATCCTCTTCTCACCCGGCGTTCCCTTCCCTTGTGCGATTGATAGTAAAATATTATAGCGTGTGGTATCGTCAAGCCGCCTTAATTGGTATATTAATCTCCGCACCTCCTTTGTGCAGCTCTCATGTTGTCTCCCTGTCTCTAA
>NC_051400.1:36361161-36361607 GCF_015228065.2 Penaeus monodon
ATTCCTCTCTCTCTTCTCTCCATCTCGGATCGGATCGGTCTCTCTCGCGTTCGGTCTCCCTCTCTTCTCTCCTCCGTTTCTCGAAATCTCTCGTCTCTCGTCTCATTGTACATCTCTCTTCTGTCGTTTTTGTCACATTGAACTCTCAAAGTCAAAGTCAAAAGTCACTCTCTCTCTCTCTCTACGATCGTCTGTGTCAATCTCTCCTCGGTCTTCTCTCTCCACTCTCTCTCATCTCTCTCTCGAGACGTGACGAAATCCTCCCTCTCTTCTTACTCCTCTAGTCTCTCCATCTTTCATGCAAGTCTCTGATCCTTCACGCATCTCTCGTCTCTCCTGGTCACCCCCCCTGTTTTCGTCTCTCTCTCTAGTACGTTTCTCTCTCTCGTTGCGTCTCTACATCTCTTTGTCCCCTCTTCTCTCCATCACAAGCCCACAAACTCTCT
>NC_051400.1:36361779-36361847 GCF_015228065.2 Penaeus monodon
CACACTACGATAAGTAGTGTACACTAATACAGTGAATTCTATATCACCACACCACCCATAAAAGTATT
>NC_051400.1:36362141-36362484 GCF_015228065.2 Penaeus monodon
AGGGCAGACCCAAGACACAGCATGTCCCTGTTGGCTCGGCGTCTCACCGTGATGAACCATGTCCTGCCACGCTAGCGCTTTGCAACGGCGTGACCTCTCTAGGGTCGATCCCACACTGACCCGCCGCTCCTCCACAACGCAGTTCTGATCTAGTAAGTCTCCGCGGTCTTAAGATACGTGTTGAATTCCGGTGAAGTAGATCAGAGATGAAATCCAAACTTATGTGATTTTGCATCGCGATACCACGTGCGAGCGTGTTGATACGTCTAATGGTGTGAAAGACTTTTGACAGATATATGAGCTTAAGGAGTAGCAAGACCTTATGATATCTATTGGCTTGAAT
>NC_051400.1:36363463-36363680 GCF_015228065.2 Penaeus monodon
ATGGACTTGCCTATAATATGTGTACAAACTTTTTCAAAAGATTTGTTAGAAAACCCCGCAAACGGGACGGAAAATTCTCCGAGAACTGATATTACTACTGAGCAGAATATGCGTGCGAATAATTCCAAGTCGTTTGGACTTTGTAACATACTTATTTGCTATGCAATTGGGGCTTTTGTAATCAATTCAGTAGTTGTAAGATAAACTGTTATTGTCA
>NC_051400.1:36363828-36364687 GCF_015228065.2 Penaeus monodon
GTTTATGTGTGTATAGAATATGTGTGATAGAATATATAAAAGTAGATGCATGGGAAAAAAAGAGACAGTCAGCTTGAAAATAAACCTTAAAAGTATTCCCAAGCTAAATTATACCACGATCTAACGCATAAACAATAGGTGAGTGAGCGAAACTATCGCCATCCTACAAAAGACCTTCCTATCTCTCTACAGGACGCGACATGACCTTCAAGTTGACCTCGTGGGCAGGGCCGTTATTGGCTCTCCTGGCACTGTGGCACCCAGACTCCAGTGCCTCTGCTGTCCAAACTGTAACCGATACTGATAACATAGACACAACTTTATTCCGATCCGGCACCATTTCGCTTGGATGTGAACTGGACGAAGGTTAGTTTATACTATTATTACAACTGTTTAATTTCTGGTTTTGATTGTGTGAACTATATACAGTTGCTCAGATTGCTCTATTTCCCTCGTTTTTTTGCATGTCGTTTCAATTCTCTTTTGCCATAAAATGAAAAAAAAAATGAATCCCTAATTCTGGTCCGTCCGTTTTTTTTTTCTCCAAAACGTCCTCCGCTTCTCCACTTCTTCCTCCTCCTACCTCTCCCCTTTTCCCCCTTCTTCCCCTTACCTTCACCTCCCTTCCCCCCTTCCAAAGAAACAGCCCCCATAGACCCTTCCCAAACAACACACGCCACCAAAGAGAAGAAATGCAAGGAAAAGGGACTGAAGAGGTGGTTGGCGACGTACAACAACCAGCTCGAGGAACTGCGACGGGACCAAGCGAGCGCCTTGTGGGAGAGCCTCGTCCGACCGAGTCCACGCGCCACGGGGGCTCTGCAGCACTTCCGGGCCTCGTCGGTGAGTGTGAGGGGGC
>NC_051400.1:36364731-36365101 GCF_015228065.2 Penaeus monodon
GGAGTAAATGGTGAGGAGTAAATGGTGAGGAGTAAATGGTGTGGAGTAAATGGTGCAGAGTAAATGGTGCAGAATAAATGGTGCAGAGTAAATGGTGCAGTATGTAGAGTAAATAATTTAAGGTGTTGAGTAAAGGGTTAAGGGTGTAGGATACAGAATGAAGGGTGTAGGGTGTAGACTTAAGATTGCAAGGTGCAAGAATTAGGGTATAAAGTAAAGGGCGAGTAATAGGAATAGGTAAAGGGATGAAGGAAGGAGGTTGAAGGGCAGAAGAGGGAGGAAAAACAAGGTATGTAGGGTAGATTGAAGAATATAAATATATATTCCATGTCAGTGCTATACATGTGCGATTGCCAGTGAACGTTATGTG
>NC_051400.1:36365145-36365659 GCF_015228065.2 Penaeus monodon
TATGTAGTCATTATAAAATTAATATCTGGTGAAAAGAGTGTCATTCTTGTTCAGTGATTAAAGCAAATTATTCGCAACCTTCCTTGTGGACGGTGTTAATAAAAGCCACACGTCAATGAAAATAATTATTTATATATATTTACATATAATACATAACAATAAACATATAAACACATTCAACACAAAAACATCACGACTATTTCTTTAAAAATCAAAAATCGAACAGCTCTGCCAACGCCACGGATCCGCATGCAGCGTTGCCACTTCTGAGGTCGTCACAAGCAAGCACCAGTGTTGCCAAAGATTTGCCTCAGCGTTGCCAAGGTCGTCACTCTTCGTTGTCACCCTCCTGTCTGTAGTGGGGGTCGGTAGGGCACCAGGGATCTCGCGGGGGGCGGGGTTGTCGAGGGCGCCGACGACCTTCTTGAGATGAGCCGGGAACTGGCGCCGCGCCCTGGGGAAGCAGAGGGGTCGTTAGTATAAGAAGCAGGACTGATATCGATATAAAAAACGG
>NC_051400.1:36365994-36366201 GCF_015228065.2 Penaeus monodon
TGAAGCGAAAAAAAAGAAACGTTTTCAGGTAATTCTATTATAATGAGTAATCTGCAAATAAGCCTTTGAGACCGAATTAAAAATCTAAACCAGTTTACACAAAATTACATCGGGTTATGCAAATGCAACTAAGGATATTCAAGCGAACCCTGGCATTACGAGACACACTGAAGGCTCACTTTTGAATGCGTGTTACAAGAAGACCAC
>NC_051400.1:36366924-36367676 GCF_015228065.2 Penaeus monodon
CGCCGCCTCGAAGTCCTCGGCGCATAACAACGACCCAGTGACGTCACTGACCTGCTGCGGCGGCATCGACGCGAGGTTCCTCTGGGCGAGCATCTGCGCCAGCTGGTTGCCCTCCACGTTGCTGGTGCGCAGCTGGCTCTGCAGAGGGTGCGGTAGGGCGCTGGGGGGCAGCTGGTTGGAGGGTCCCGCCCCGAACGACGGCATCGGAAGGCCTGGCATAGGGGGGCCTGGCATAGGGAGGCCAGGCATCGGGAGGCCAGGCATCGGGAGCGGCTGCGGGTTGAGGGGCGTCGGGCCGCCGGCGGGAGCGTGTCCGGGAGCTCTCATCCTGCGGGGGTCCCCAGGGTACGGCTGGGCTCCGCCGGCACCTCCTGTCGCTCCGCCTGCCTGCTGCTGCTGACGGAGGGCGTCCCGCTGGCGGCGCCGCGCCCTTCGCTGCTGGTTCCTGCGCGTCCTGGCCAGGAGGCGGTCCAGCGAGGGGGGCGGGGGCGTGCCGCTCTCCATCAGGAGGTCCCGCAGGATGGACAGCAGCGTCGTCTGCATCCCGCTGGCGTCCGGCATTCCCCTGGCCGCGCCCGCGCTCACGCCCATCAGGGCATAGAGCACGATGTCTGTGAGGGCGTCCTGGTCACTCTGGGCCTCGCACTTCATGGCGCCGCAGGGAGGAGGGAAAGCACAAATAACACAAGCAAAGGCGGAGAGGCGGCGAACAGCGTCACAACGGCAGGACTTCCTCAAAGGAACTGAAGGAC
>NC_051400.1:36367743-36367936 GCF_015228065.2 Penaeus monodon
ACACCCAACGTACCTGCTCGGTGTTGCCGTCTAGGGGGCTGCGAGGGGAATTCTCCTTCGGGATCTCGCCTTCGCAGTGGAAACGCTTCTTAAACCCCAAACGCAACTTTCGTCCTTTACAAATACCTTTTATTCCCACACAAACATAAAACATCTCAAAGGAATCCCACACTCAACCCATACAAAATTCAGT
>NC_051400.1:36367984-36368167 GCF_015228065.2 Penaeus monodon
GGGGGGAAAAATAATGACTAAGCAACCGTCTCTTTTGAATGGATGGGCACAAGGTCAGATGAGGTCATGCCCGGTCACACCCACCTTGCGACACGCTGGGGTCACGACCTGCCCTTATGTACACAAACACCCCCGAGGAATGTGGGACATGGCGCCTGCCCTTTCACTGGGGTTCCGCCTCTG
>NC_051400.1:36370778-36371069 GCF_015228065.2 Penaeus monodon
AATACGAAAAGAAAAAAAAGAGCATCGGCTTGCGTCGGGGGCCCGTTTCCCAACCCAAAATCCAATTTCCTTGTCTCTTTTTCCCATTCCAAACTGCACCGTGTTCTCAAAGCTGAAAAATAACTAAGGCGGAAGGAAAAGAACAAGAACAGATACAGAGAGACTTGAATATAGTGTATGTAAGGAGGGGAGGAAGGGAGAGGGGTAGGGAGGGGTTGGCGAGGACGGGGAGTGAGAGGGGGAGGATGGCAGAGGGAGTGGTAGTGGGAGGGGCGTAGCTTCTGTTCGCTG
>NC_051400.1:36371199-36371338 GCF_015228065.2 Penaeus monodon
ATGTTAAGGCTACCTAGGATTTCAGTTCATGAACTAACTTGGGTGTTTTTGCATTCGTGTCTGTCCTGCCGGATGTGACAGGGATTAAGAAACTGGGATAAGAAGGTGTTAGGGTGTGAGGGAGTGTGGGGGGGGGAGG
>NC_051400.1:36371757-36372033 GCF_015228065.2 Penaeus monodon
CTACCACTTTTTTTTTTACCTAAGTTCCCCCTCCTTCGAACAATCACCTGAAAACCCACATTTGCCAGTTAATCTTCACTCTGACTCCTAATACCTGTAATTACATATAAAAACCTATAATTATATAGTCAGATACACACAAGGGGCTATAGGCCAATCAGTTATCTTGGAATAATAATGATATGTATGTAATTATTATATTTTGTATGTGTATATGTGTGCGGGGGGGAGGGGGGTCATAAGAATGGTGGTGATGGTTAATTGCCGTGGTAATTG
>NC_051400.1:36373092-36373371 GCF_015228065.2 Penaeus monodon
TTACATTGATTTTTCAGCTGAACAAGATTAGATTAGTTTTCCCTATAAATCCCACAAGTTCACAGAAAACAGGCCACATGTATGCTGAAAGAAAATGGGAAGTGGTATAAAATACGATAATTATCAGTATATCAATGATAGTAAATGTTATGGTAACATATCATAATAAGATGTTTTTAGACTAATGATAATGAAATCAACGCTGCTCAATACATACCCCAAATACATTCTCTTTAACCTGTGGGAAATTACATTAGTTTTCCCTATTACATTGCTCAT
>NC_051400.1:36373427-36373553 GCF_015228065.2 Penaeus monodon
ACTTTGTCAAAATATTGTCATAAACGTCCCTCGATAAATAAATCTATTGGTGTTGCAAGATGAATTAGTCATTAGAAAAACAATGCTTATAGAAAAAAATGATAATCAAGAAATCCAAAATAAACA
>NC_051400.1:36373939-36374125 GCF_015228065.2 Penaeus monodon
CCCCTCCAAGGAAACCAGTTTAACAACTACTTACTCACCTGCCACCCGCCCAGGTTGCATGGTTGCACAAGCGGTTGCACGAGGCGAGATATTTCCGATCCCTTGGTCCCGGAGGCAGTTGGGAGCGACGGATGCTGCGACTTATCACCAGGGGACCAGATTACAACCCGATGCTGGTCAGGTACA
>NC_051400.1:36374427-36374713 GCF_015228065.2 Penaeus monodon
CCTATCATTCACTAACAAAACGCGCCTCTCAACCAGAAATTATTAGCAACACATTTGATATTGATATTGATTATAGGTCATCACACGTTTCACAATTTAACATTTCCTTACATTTGGGCAATTAGGTAATAGGAAACAGAAAACTTTAAAAATGTACATAACTACCTTGACCTTTCTTCACCTAAATTGACCCCAAAAGACCTCTCGTGACCTAATATACCTAAGCTAAAGTAAAAATTGGAAGGTCATACATTTTTTTTAGTATCATTTATATCTCTAGATGGGG
>NC_051400.1:36374755-36374853 GCF_015228065.2 Penaeus monodon
TGGTTATTTGCGCTGTTAAAGATTATGTGGTATGGTTATCATTTCTGAAATAAGATCATAATGAGCATGTAAAAGATCTAAAAAGTGTAGTTATTGTC
>NC_051400.1:36375544-36375847 GCF_015228065.2 Penaeus monodon
CGCTCAGCACCCTCACTTCCCTCGTGGCTATTATGAGAGCCCTTTACAACTCCGTGACCTTGTCTCGCGGTGACTTGACCTTACGCGGCGAACGTGACGTCACGAGCTTCATGAGGACCTCTCGCGACCCCGAACTCCTGCTGTGGGCGTGGACCTCCTGGCGAGACGTGATCGGGCCGCCCCTGCGCCCACTCTTCGCTCGGACGGTCGAGGGGGCCAACGCTGCCGCCCGGAGGGGAGGTGTGGGGGGTGGGGTGGGCGGCCGGAGGAGAACAGGAGGAGGGGGGGCAGGTAGATAGATAG
>NC_051400.1:36376169-36376497 GCF_015228065.2 Penaeus monodon
GAAGATGCAGTCAGATTCAAAATAGTTTTCATTTACCTGTTAGTTCTATTAACGATTTCTTCTTCCTTACACCTTTCCCTCCCATTCTCTGTCTCTCCCTGTACTCTCATTCCCTTCCCATCTCCTGCAGGCTACAGTGACATGGGAGCGGCCTGGGAAGACGAACTTGACTTTGATGCCGACATCGACGTACTGACGGAGATCGAGGCTCTGTACAACGAAGTGGCCCCTTTGTACACTCTCCTGCACGCCCGTGTTCGTCACGCCCTCGCTGAGTACTACGGGGAAGGGGTGGTGGGTGCAGCGCAGCCTATTCCAGCCTATCTTT
>NC_051400.1:36376681-36379227 GCF_015228065.2 Penaeus monodon
TCTGCCTTTGAGATGCATATGAATCTGCCCTTTACAAAATGTTCCGAATTATGCAGTTCAACACGTCAGTCATGAAGTGCAACCCAACCCAAGTGCAGTCAATCCAGAAGCTTATTTACCATTCAAAAAGTCCTGGTTTTCCATCTCTGAACAATTTATAACAATGTGTTACTCTAGTTACCAGCAGAGATCCCCAGTGGTTTTGTGCATCAACTAATGTCTATCCTAATTCCACCGTAATGTTTATCCTAATTCCACAGTAATGTTTATCCTAATTCCACGTAATGTTTATCCTAATTCCACAGTAATGTTTATCCTAATTCCACAGTAATGTTTATCCTAATTCCACAGTAATGTTTATCCTAATTCCACAGTAATGTTTATCCTAATTCCACAGTAATGTTTATCCTAATTCCACAGGAATGTTTATCCTAATTCCACAGGAATGTTTATCCTAATTCCACAGTAATGTTTATCCTAATTCCACCGCAATGTTTATCCTAATTCCACTGCAATGTTTATCCTAATTTCACAGCAATGGTTATCCTAATTCCACAGTAATGTTTATCCTAATTCCACAGTAATGTTTATCCTAATTCCACAGTAATGTTTATCCTAATTCCACAGTAATGTTTACCCTAATTCCACAGTAATGTTTATCCTAATTCCACTGTAATGTTTATCCTAATTCCACAGTAATGTTTATCTTAATTCCACTGTAATATTTATCCTAATTCCACAGTAATGTTTATCCTAATTCCACAGTAATGTTTATGCTAATTCCACAGTAATGTTTATCCTAATTCCACAGTAATGTTTATCCTAATTCCACCGTAATGGTTATCCTAATTCCAGTGTAATGTTTATCTTAATTCCACAGTAATGTTTATCCTAATTCCACCGTAATGTCTATCCTAATTCCACCGCAATGTTTATCCTAATTCCACAGTAATGTTTATCCTAATTCCACAGTAATGTTTATCCTAATTCCACCATAATGTTTATCCTAATTCCACAGTAATGTTTATCCTAATTCCACCGTAATGTTTATCCTAATTCCACAGTAATGTTTATCCTAATTCCACAGGAATGTTTATCCTAATTCCACAGGAATGTTTATCCTAATTCCACAGTAATGTTTATATTAATTTCACCGTAATGTTTATCCTAATTCCACAGTAATGTTTATTTTAAATTCACCGTAATGTTTATCCTAATTCAACAGTAATGTTTATATTAATTTCACCGCAATGTTTATCCTAATTCCACCGCAATGTTTATCCTAATTCCACAGGAATGTTTATCCTAATTCCACAGTAATGTTTATATTATTTCCACAGTAATGCCTATCTTAATTCCATAGGAATGTTTATCCTAATTCCACAGTAATGTTTATATTAATTTCACCGTAATGTCTATCCTAATTCCACAGGAATGTTTATCCTAATCCCACAGTAATGTTTATCCTAATTCCACAGTAATGTTTATCCTAATTCCAAAGTAATGTTTATCCTAATTCCACAGTAATGTTTATCCTAATTCTACAGTAATGTTTATCCTAATTCCACAGGAATGTTTATCCTAATTCCACAGTAATGTTTATCCCAATTCCAAAGTAATGTTTATCCTAATTTCACAGCAATGTTTATCCTAATTCCACAGGAATGTTTATCCTAATTCCACAGTAATGTTTATCCCAATTCCAAAGTAATGTTTATCCTAATCCCACAGTAATGTTTATCCCAATTCCACAGGAATGTTTATGCTAATCCCACAGGAATGTTTATCCTAATTCCACCATAATGTTTATCCTATTTACACAGTAATGTTTATCCTAATTCCACTGGAATGTTTACCCTTATTCCACAGCAATATTTATCCTAATTCCACAGCAATGTTTATCCTAATCCACAGTAATGTTTATCCTAATTCCACAGTAATGTTTATCCTAATTTCACGGCAATGTTTATCCTAATTCCACAGGAATGTTTATCTTAATTCCACAGTAATGTTTATCCTAATTCCACAGCAATGTTTATCCTAATTCCACAGTAATGTTTATCTTAATTCCACTGTAATGTTTATCCTAATTTCACGGCAATGTTTATTCTAATTCCACCGTAATGTTTATCCTAATTCCACAGTAATGTCTATCCTAATTCTACAATAATGTTTATCCTAATTCCTCAGGAATGTCTATCCTAATTCCACAGGAGTGTCTATCCCAATTCCCTTATACTTACACTAATACCTAATCAAATTCCTCGTAACAGGCGATCTTTGGGGCCAGAATTGGATAGCATTACTAGATATGATCCTTCCCGAAGCAGACAACAAGTGTAACGCATCGACATCGAAAGTGGGCAAGAAAACCGTCAGGGGTATGGTTAAGGTATGGCTGTGTATTTCTATTTACATCAAAAGTTCTTTCGTGTTCAGAAAGCATTCCAGACTGATGTTGAGGTTTGAATCCTGTTTATAACATGTTTTTGTTTATTTATTCATGTTGGCAAGGGAAACTTGTGAGAGAAATTGAGATAAAATCA
>NC_051400.1:36379437-36379675 GCF_015228065.2 Penaeus monodon
CTTCAAATTAAGCGTTAACTAGGCAGGCTACACACCTTCCGTTTTCTGTATTCATAAATTTTCTTGCTTCTTATTTTGTGGACAATACATGTTTTATGCAAATACGTTTGTGATTGTATTTTTTGTCTGTCTATTTTTGATTGTAGCTAACACTATATTATGGAATTAATAGAATTCTTAGGAAATGATATTATATTTGTACTGCTTAAAAAGCTGCACCATTTCTGTTTTGCTTAAA
>NC_051400.1:36379952-36381418 GCF_015228065.2 Penaeus monodon
CCGTTAAAGCCAACTGCATTGCAAGTAACAGCATACTTCTATACTTTTCCAGGAAGGTGAAAAATTCTTCCTCGGTCTGGGGTTCCCGCCTTTATCCAAAAAGTTCTGGTCAGAGTCCATCCTCGGTGATTCAGAAGCTCCGAGCAACACGACCTGCCATCCGCGGTCCCTAGACATGTTTTCGCAGGATGATTATAGGTATTTATTACTTAAATGGTGTGTTGGTTCCCAGTTTGCGGTTATAGTTGTTGTAATATCTGGAATATCCTGTAGGAATGAAAGTAAATGTGTGGAAACTGTAGAAAAATACAAATATGAATAACGACGAAAAAATACATTAATCTTACCTAGAATATTAGGTTTTCTTTGATAGCTTAGAAAATCCGATACAGAAAACGATATTTGACCCCTAAATAAATCTAAACATATCATACGAAATATCCCTGTAAACTACTTACAAAACTGAAAAGATATAAGAAAATACTAACAAAAATATAGTATTTTGAAGTTAAATTACCAAACACCAAATATCAATTTTAATGTAAGAAAAACCGACAGCGAGTTATGTCAGGGGAAACTCATCTATACTACGTCTTTCAGAATGATCATGTGCAACATGCAAGGCGAGGAAGGCCAAGCAGTGGCTTATCACGAACTGGGCCATATCTATTATTTCCAGTCATACAGCCACCAACCTACCATCTTCAGGGTAAGGCCTACTATAGGATATCTTTGCTGAGATATAAGTATGGCATATTTCTTAGTATATATCGGGTTACTTCATGGAAATTATGATGTCTGTATTTACTTCAAATTACGAGTAAATATCAGTTTCTAGCTATAAGGAAATTGTGAGTAAAAGTCTAAAGACAAAATAAAGAGGTAAATCGCAGAGAGAATTAATGCTGAAGAATGTATTTATCGGATCACACGTGGGGGACAGAACTACACATAAGGGTTTCTAATATAATCCACTTTCAAATGGATTTGAAATTCATGTAGGAAAATATGGGCATAACCAATATGTAGGATAAAAAAAAAAACTTATATTTCATAGAATTACTTATTCTCTCATGTGAATCTCATAATGAACTGCAATGTGGACTATTTGATTATATACATATCAGAATACCCCATACCTTGATGAGAGTCCCTCTCATCAAGGTCTATATAGGTCTATACTTATACAAGCCTTGCCTTTCATCTCATTCTCCTCTTGTTGACATCAGTTGATATCGAAGTCAGAAACACGAAAGGTTGAGCGCGAAAAGGGAGTGGGTGACGTTTTCCTTCATATGTGAAGAGGATGTAGGGTGTATCCACTATCATGACGTTTTTTTTTTATCAAAATCTTAACTCCAGAACGTTCCTAAATTTGTTGACAACATCGAAGGTTTGTCGGTTGCGTCCCATAAGTAATCCATCTGACAGTCATCAATGATATTAAGAAGAAAATAGCCCATTCT
>NC_051400.1:36381475-36381573 GCF_015228065.2 Penaeus monodon
TCCCATTCTGGTAAAAAATAAGTGAAGGTGATATTGGCCTTCCGTTGTCCTACGATTCTCTGGGATGGCTCAGCTGTTGTTTCCAGAAATTGTAATGG
>NC_051400.1:36381669-36382055 GCF_015228065.2 Penaeus monodon
TGCAATCAGCGATAGGCCTAAAATCTAGCTATAGAACGTGTTGATTAAGAGCAAGTGCCGCTGATTTGAGGGTGATATGTTCATTTGATCTTAATATTTAGCTAAATGACTTTCAATGTGGCTCGAGATACATGTTGGTCCTTGAGAAATTTGCCTCAGTGACGCCCAAATGCAGAGGATATTCGGCGCGTTCTTCAAGTATATCATCACTGTGATTTATGTTCAGCCTGTGTCGAATTAGTTCATAAACCATTCTGCTGGAAAGCTTTGTCAAGGTTAGTCAGTGTTGGTGAAAGAGTGGACACTATTTTCAAAAGAAAAAGTTTGACCCACAATATATATGCAATCATCGTACACTAACCTTATTGTTTGATAAAGAACCGCCG
>NC_051400.1:36382076-36382216 GCF_015228065.2 Penaeus monodon
GTATAGATATTGAAGAGAATCTTTCTGTGGGGTCTTTTTCCTGAAATAACTCCCCAGTTTTTCTTGCCTTCAAGTTGTGTTTCAAAACTGACAATTCTAAATATTTCGTTAGTTGACAGACTTTCTACACGATTAATCTG
>NC_051400.1:36382652-36382961 GCF_015228065.2 Penaeus monodon
CTACTAATAAGAGGGAAAGCCCAGTATCCATAGCTGACCAAAGCACTGTGACTTCTCTTTCAGGATGGCGCCAACTCTGCCTTCCACGAGACTATTGGTGACACCGTGCAGCTGTCTGCCATGACGCCCGCATGTCAGAGCAGGTCAAAGGTTAGCGGGTACCAGGAGCCACCCCAGACCGAGGCAAACAGTAGAGGCTCATCCTCTGATAACCTGTCTGGTGAGTTAGTATGAGAAGATAAAAAAAATTGTATTTGTGTGGATACAGATGCCTATATACCTGTGTGTAGCATTATACTGTATGAGTAT
>NC_051400.1:36383076-36383308 GCF_015228065.2 Penaeus monodon
TGCATATACCCAGTCAAACACACCATCATGCACACGTGCACATGTAACCTTTGGTCTCACTTACACAAAACAAACCCTCCCGAATCCTCACAAACACTCCAGTCACTTTCCAATCTCTCGCAGCGAGTGAACTTCGGCACCTTCTGACGCAGGCGCTGCAGAAGCTCCCCCTCTTCGCCTTCGCTCGCGTGATGGACGAGTGGCGGTGGGGCGTCTTCAGGGGAGAGGTGGG
>NC_051400.1:36383532-36384244 GCF_015228065.2 Penaeus monodon
CATCCATGACTGTCTTGGCTCCTCAAAGGCTGCAGTTTGAACAATTTACTTTTTTACAATAATATATGACTGGATATAACTTCAAAAATGCCCTAGATTTTTTTTTTTTTTTCGTTTCGCTCCCCCCCCCCCCAAGAAACAACTGAAATAATGGCCCTGTCCGTAATGTTGCTGGTTTGGGATAAAAATATTTGAATATATATTTATTAATGTAAAAGGGAAAAGAACAAAATAGTATATATTCATAGGTATTATGACGTTGATTTAAAACTTATTATATTCAAGTTACCCCTCTTCCAAGAAAAGTTTTCCTATTTTCTTCCTCCCTTTCTTCACTTTCAAAAAATCACGTTTTCTCTCTCCCCTCCCCTTAATTTTTCCAGCTTTTAATCGTTACAATCATATAACACAAATCTCTTAAAGGTATTTGGATTTTTTTTCACTATCAGGAATCTAAATTTCTTTTCCACACCTAAAAGTCTCAATTTTTTCTATCTTTTGAAATATCTAATTTTTCTTCCTCTTTCTTCCCATTTTTTTCTTTATGGAAGAAAATCCGCGTTTTCTTTGTCGTAAAAGTTCTCTCATACTAGCACTTTTTCTGTTAATTTTTGTATTGATAACAAAAAAAAAGATAAAAATGCGCATAAAAATAGCCTTATATTTTATAATATTCTCCTTTTATTACATAAGTACACTTAAGATAAGTCAA
>NC_051400.1:36384324-36384573 GCF_015228065.2 Penaeus monodon
ATTCAATACGTGATCTAAATAAGCATGTATTTACACCTTGTTAGATATCACGTTTTCTACAGTAATCTAACACAGTCTGCTTTTTGGGTCTTCATTTTACACAAGATCCCAGAGCAAAGCTACAATGAATGGTGGTGGCGGCTCACTCTGCGGTACCAGGGATTGGCGCCGCCCGCCCCTCGCTCTGAGCTGCACTTCGACCCCGCGGCCAAGTTCCATTTGGCTGACAACATTCCTTTTATCAGGTGA
>NC_051400.1:36384932-36385020 GCF_015228065.2 Penaeus monodon
AACTCCCCATTCGTACAAACACCGCCCACCGCCCACCGCCCAACCACTCACAAAGTGGGTGGTTGGGCGGTGGGCGGTGGGCGGTTTT
>NC_051400.1:36385079-36385350 GCF_015228065.2 Penaeus monodon
ACGCTCCCTCTCCTCTCAAAAACCAACCACACAGAACCAGACCACTTCACCTTCTGCCGTTTTCCCACCTCGCCCCAGGTATTTCGTGGCAGTGGTGGCTCAGTTCCAACTCCACCAGGGACTGTGTGAAGCATCGCAGGAAAGGGGAGAACGCGGAGGTCGTCTCCACACATGCTGCATCAAGGGCTCCAAGAAAGCTGGTCGTCTTCTGAGGTACGACTTTATGTAAGGGGATGTTATGAGGCTTTGGGCTAGCTGTGGTGGAAAGCTG
>NC_051400.1:36386162-36386228 GCF_015228065.2 Penaeus monodon
GGAGAAAAGGAGGGGGAGGAGAAGGAAAAGGGGGAAAAAGAAGGGGGGAAAAAAAAGGGGGAAAAA
>NC_051400.1:36387576-36387852 GCF_015228065.2 Penaeus monodon
GAAAAAAAGGAAAGATTGGGGAATTTGAAAGGGGAAAAAGGGAAAAAAATTTTAAAAAAGGGGGGGGGGAAAAAAAGGGGGAAAAGGGGGGGAAAAGGGAAAAGAGGGGGGAAGGGGGCCCCGGGGAAAAAGAAAAAGGGGGGGGAAAAAGGGGGTTACGGCGGGAAGAGGAGAAATTAAGGGGTTTAGGGGAGGGAGGGAAAAGGGGGGGAAAAGGGAAGGGAGAAGAGGGGGAAAAGGGGAGGGAAGAAAGGAGAGGGGGAAAGGGCGGGGGGA
>NC_051400.1:36390158-36390350 GCF_015228065.2 Penaeus monodon
CCCGCAAAACACAGACACTCAACAATAACATATAAATATTAGCTAAAAGAGACCCGGATATCGAGAAGAACGAGCAGAGGGAAGCGAGGCCCGCTGCCATGCCCGCTACTGACTGCAGGCTCGAGTAAACACCTTAAGAGGAGCCGCCGAGAACACTACCCTGTGTATATACACAGACAGACAGACGTTGTG
>NC_051400.1:36390397-36390484 GCF_015228065.2 Penaeus monodon
TGTTTCATTAATCTCCGTGTCTCTATGTGTGGTTTTGTAATTTTTAAAGCGTTTTATTTTTCTTTCTTCAGCACTGCAATTGAATCG
>NC_051400.1:36390505-36390582 GCF_015228065.2 Penaeus monodon
TCGTTTTTTTTTTTAATTGTATTCTGAAAATGTGTTTATTTTTTTCAACAGCTGATTTTTCCAAATGCAATCGAACA
>NC_051400.1:36390604-36390784 GCF_015228065.2 Penaeus monodon
GACTTTCTTAAATCTAAGGACGAGGTAAATATATAGTTAAATATAGAGTTTGTTCAGAAGTTCAATGGCGTTGTGGCCATAAGGAAGAGTCGAGAGCAACGTTGTATATTTTGGAAGAGCAAGAATAACTTTGCCCTGTATCTTGTGCTTTTATATCGAGGTTGGAGTTGATGCACAATC
>NC_051400.1:36392662-36392878 GCF_015228065.2 Penaeus monodon
GTGGACACGTGTTTGTGTTGGCAGAGAGAGGGCAAAGAGAGATAAAACAAGGTGAGGCGTTGGCAGCGCTGGTCGGCGATGTTGGCAGTTGGGACCGTGTTGTGGTGCTAATGGCAGTGCTGTCTAGGGAGACGTGACAGAGGGCCGTGACAGATAGGATCTTCCGTGTCATTGTATCGCATCGGAAGGCAGGACCTGAGCTGTGATTGTCTGTGG
>NC_051400.1:36394606-36394990 GCF_015228065.2 Penaeus monodon
CTCTTTGTGTGAAGACATTGAATTTATAACGCTCATGCCTTTTTAAGCTCAATATCACGCCGTAAACTTTAGTTATACCACCGTTCTTAATAGGTATGTCATCACAGGACATCAGGTGGCTAGGTTAAGACATGCCAACAAGTAATCATTTCTCCTTTCCTTGATCACCCTCATGTAAACTGAAAAATGTCACAATACTTGGTGATAACTATAGGTTCACTGACACCAACATCTACCCCAATAGCTCGATAGGTGATTTGCAATATTTCACTGTTCTTAATTACTATATTACTTGATAATAGTACTTGTGGACATTGATATTTCTGACGTTAACGATGTACGGTCATATAGTGGATGTGTTTGTCTGACAGACTGACAGGTGTT
>NC_051400.1:36395914-36395991 GCF_015228065.2 Penaeus monodon
GAACCCGAAAGGACTCCTGCGCCGTCACGGGCCGTGGCATCGCGGGCAGAACAATAACAACCTCGACAACTAGGACA
>NC_051400.1:36396264-36396335 GCF_015228065.2 Penaeus monodon
CGCAAGACACAAATCCTTAAAACACGATCTACCAACACGACTGGTCCTTTCCTGCTGCAGCTGATAGACCT
>NC_051400.1:36396374-36396495 GCF_015228065.2 Penaeus monodon
TCTTGCGTGCGTTTCAACAGTAACTTTCCAACTTCTCGTCAGCCCCACATGTGTGTTATTAAATAGACAAGTACACGCTTGTAAATAAGATAATCTTTCATTGCTCTCATGCACCATCAGA
>NC_051400.1:36398568-36398992 GCF_015228065.2 Penaeus monodon
CAAAGAAATTGTTCAGCTGGCTTTTTCCTTCTCCTCAAGTCCTTCAAGTTTTATCATATTATCTCTTTTTGTTGCAGATTTCTCTCTTGCAATAGCAGAATGTTGCAGGACTAAAGAAACAGCTGCTCTCTACCTGGATCACGATATATTTCTTACGGGAAATTAAGGACTATACCTAATAGTAGTAGTGAAACGATAGAATAATAAGGACAAAGAAATCAAACCAAAGACACTGATAATAATGATAATAGCAACATTTTAAAAAATCAGTAGATATTTTATATTAATTTGATTAATGCAGTGGAGTGGTTTGCTAGTCAACACTGATAATCATCATTATGATTTTTTTTCTTTTATTTTTCTAACAATTAGAATATTTTTAGTTTTAACAGAAAGAGAGGGTGGATGGGTGAGGGAGTGCATA
>NC_051400.1:36399503-36399634 GCF_015228065.2 Penaeus monodon
GAGATCAAGACGCATCACAGAGACCACCAAACAAACACATAACCCGACACAGGCTCTACGGGCGCGTCGGATCGCCTGGCGTCAGGGCCGTGACATCGCGGCAGACAATAACACTCGACAACTAGGACATA
>NC_051400.1:36399955-36400105 GCF_015228065.2 Penaeus monodon
TCTTGCGTGCGTTTCAACAGTAACTTTCCAACTTCTCGTCAGCCCCACATGTGTGTTATTAAATAGACAAGTACACGCTTGTAAATAAGATAATCTTTCATTGCTCTCATGCACCATCAGACAGCTGTGTTCAGCCTGCCGTCATTAACA
>NC_051400.1:36401936-36402360 GCF_015228065.2 Penaeus monodon
CAAAGAAATTGTTCAGCTGGCTTTTTCCTTCTCCTCAAGTCCTTCAAGTTTTATCATATTATCTCTTTTTGTTGCAGATTTCTCTCTTGCAATAGCAGAATGTTGCAGGACTAAAGAAACAGCTGCTCTCTACCTGGATCACGATATATTTCTTACGGGAAATTAAGGACTATACCTAATAGTAGTAGTGAAACGATAGAATAATAAGGACAAAGAAATCAAACCAAAGACACTGATAATAATGATAATAGCAACATTTTAAAAAATCAGTAGATATTTTATATTAATTTGATTAATGCAGTGGAGTGGTTTGCTAGTCAACACTGATAATCATCATTATGATTTTTTTTCTTTTATTTTTCTAACAATTAGAATATTTTTAGTTTTAACAGAAAGAGAGGGTGGATGGGTGAGGGAGTGCATA
>NC_051400.1:36403008-36403104 GCF_015228065.2 Penaeus monodon
GCGAGTCATCTCTTAAAGGCAGAGGCAGATCCCGTAGTGAAAATGATCAGGCAAATATTTCTGAATTCGTTGTTTCAAAATACATAACAAAAAGAA
>NC_051400.1:36403280-36403570 GCF_015228065.2 Penaeus monodon
AAATTAATATATGGTGAAAAATAATACATAAGTTATATAGAACAAGAATATGAATAACGCAGAATGAATGTAATATTAACAATAACAATAGAAAAAACACGGATTTTCGAGACAAATAAATGAAACGTATTATATTTTTCTCGATAATCAGGTCACTCCCACACATGGTATAAAATTGATAGCAGATTAATATCAAAGAAAGATGATCAGTAGTCACGTGACTTATACTAAAAGGGATTATAAAAAATATATATATTTTTATAGCTTGAATTGGGGTGTGAGAAGATTTG
>NC_051400.1:36404506-36404787 GCF_015228065.2 Penaeus monodon
TTGACAAACACGCATTAACCCCCCCCCCCCCACCCGCCAAAAAAAGGGAACGCAACCAATAGGATAATCGACCTCCCACTCGCCAGCCAATCAGCGCCCGCATTTCATCCTCAGCCAATCACGTGCCTCGACGCAGGTGTTTGAACGTAATTGAGTCGAAGAATTATTAACGGACAAATGAGGATTCGACAATGCGTGTGTGAAACTGATGGACGAACTGGTCTGAAATTTGTTATTAACTAATGGTGTTTCGTGTGATAAATGCCTTCCTGTAAGTATAC
>NC_051400.1:36404873-36405040 GCF_015228065.2 Penaeus monodon
AACATTTTATGTATATCGTATTTCTGGGTTATTTTCATTTTCTATCTAATAAGCGAGTAAAAGACAAATAAATTATATTTTCTTTGAGAAAAAGAACAAAAAACACATACCTATACCGTGAAATATATGTAACATGTATCATATCTTCCCTGGTTTTGAAAATTTTT
>NC_051400.1:36412406-36412616 GCF_015228065.2 Penaeus monodon
TTCAGTTTATCATCATCAAGATTAATATATTCTTTTTATGAACATGAACTGCAATGCGTAGGATTGTATTATTTTAGAGAAAGTAGAATTTAAATCAAAACACGCATACCTGTGAAATTATATTATCTATAATATCACTGATGATTACATTTTGATCGAATACAATGTTAAGAACAGAATTTAAGAACAATAAATAAAATAGCTTGAAAT
>NC_051400.1:36412800-36413282 GCF_015228065.2 Penaeus monodon
AAAGACAGAAAGAAAGATAGATTTAATTGATCAAACAAATTCCTAAAGCCTTGGGCGATGTAGGGCGTGTAATTACCCTAGATTTATACGCCCGTCAGCAACGAATACATGTCATCAGATATTTATAAAGTTTGTTTGCCTTGCATTAACGCCGGTGTAAAAGATACGTATATTATAGCGATAAAGTATGATTTACGGTATTTTCTTTGCAATATATCACTGAATAAAGTGGTCTTTCGGATGGCAGAAATATATCATATGCAAGTGCGAAATTAGGTGGTACATAGATTTTTGAGTTTGTATTATCAATGTATGATATATTTTGTATAAGGTTGGGTTGGAAATAAAATATATGACGTAATCTAACCTCTGTTTTTTTTCCTTTATAAACTATCTGGTACATAACAAAGCACGCTGGATTATGTTAAACATTCTTTTATACAGTTATATACATATATACAGTTACACAGACCTTCAAATAA
>NC_051400.1:36413805-36414092 GCF_015228065.2 Penaeus monodon
GGGGGTTGAAATTATTGTATTTTGAGTAAATACATAAAAATTTGTTTGCAAAATATATATTATTTTTATTGTATATAATATTTAAAATTATATTGTATATAATTTTAATATAAAAAATTGTATTTAAATATAATACTTTTTGTATAATGTAGTTTTATTTAAATTATTGTAACATGGAAAAAAACTGAAAAAAAAAATTTAACAGATATCTTTACAAATTATCTATCTAAAACAAAACACACCAAAATATATACCCCACAATATTATATCCCAGGGCATTCGAAAGT
>NC_051400.1:36414595-36414779 GCF_015228065.2 Penaeus monodon
TATATACTATTTTCTTTTTTGATTTTTTTTTAGCTTGTATCTATAATTACATATATATAGGTATCTGTTTATTTTAATATGTTTTTGGCGTCAGAAGGTAATTTTTACAAACATTTCGGAGGCTGAAAAAGGGGGGAGGGAGACGACAAGAAAAAAAAATGAAGAGGAAAAAGGGGAAAAAAAA
>NC_051400.1:36415412-36415480 GCF_015228065.2 Penaeus monodon
ACCTTGTCTTTCTCCGCCCCTCCGTCGCCTTTCCCCAAAGGGCTTCAAAAGTGATGCCGTATCGATTT
>NC_051400.1:36415862-36415954 GCF_015228065.2 Penaeus monodon
GGTGGTTTTGTGGGGGTGTGTGCTTTTGTGTTAGTTGGGGTGTGTTCGGTTGTGTGGTAATGTTTGGGGTTGTGCTTTTGGGCTAGTTGGTT
>NC_051400.1:36416259-36416935 GCF_015228065.2 Penaeus monodon
GGAAATGGTTGGGGGTGGTGTAAATGTTTTTTGGGTTTTTGTGTGGTTTTAATCAAATTTCCCAAGACTCGTAAATCTTGTTCTAACTTTGAAATGTTTATGCGCATTTCTTTCTTAAAAAAGATTTTTAAAATTTAAATCTTTTATTGCCTTTGTATTTGTGTAGTAATCGAGTGTTGCCGTCAGTGTGGTATTGGATTTTAGATTGCGTCGGGTAGTTCAGATTTTTTTTTTTAAATAGTCATAATTCTTTATAATTCTTTCATTTTTTCTTTTCCTTCAGTGATTAAGTTCCATAAACTCGACTCTAATTAGTAATCTTTAGTACTTTCACTATCATCATAGCGCATTAGATTTTCAAAAATTTCTTCGAGGAGTGAACACATATTAAAATGTTAAAGGCACATATCAAACAAAGGCATTAGTTCAACACTTTTGTTTTATTATGAAAATACAACAATTAATTTAACGAATAAATTAACATCTTTGGCTTCAGGACTACTGGTTTAGCATCTCACGAACAAATAGTATTTAACAAATGCATATATACATCTCATTAACACGTGAGCACTAGCAAGAATATCTTATTACCTCTATTATTAAATATTTATATAAGTCATTATCTGGATTTTATTTAGTTTCCTCTCACTCTTACTCTCATTCTCTCGTTTTCTTC
>NC_051400.1:36416988-36417294 GCF_015228065.2 Penaeus monodon
CGGTCATGAGGTATTTGGCAGGAGGGAACCTTTTGAAAATAAGTAAATTAGGCCTATCTGAGAAAAAAAAATAAGCAGGAATTGTTTTTTTTTTTAGGTCGGTCTTCCCCTCTTACTTCACCACAGGATTCTCCAGGATAGGCCTACATCGGATTTTTTCTTTTCTTTTTCTTTCGTAAGCTTGTTCCGGATTCCGTAGGCTCTCGGAGTGTCCTTGGCATCCTCTCAATGTCGAAATGTGCAACGATTTCCCTCTTCCTCTTCTTCTTGATTTTTTTTTTTTTGTGGGGTGGAGGGAATAGAAGG
>NC_051400.1:36417327-36417412 GCF_015228065.2 Penaeus monodon
ACTTCTCTCCGTGTTCTTGTTTTTTTCTTTTTTTTAAGTTCTTGATAAACATGACGAGAGAAAAAAAACCGTCTCACGATTCCCT
>NC_051400.1:36417460-36418135 GCF_015228065.2 Penaeus monodon
GGGTCGGAAACGGACGAGTGGCGTTGCCTCGAAGACGAAGGGCGCTGAAGCAAGACGGGCGAAGTCGAGAATGTTCGACGGGATTTCTGTGGAGGAGAGGGAAAAAATTTCGTAAGTTTTTGGATCTCGGGGGTGTAGGTGCTACGGATGATTATATTTTTTGTATGCATAGGCACTGGGTGAAATATATACGATGGTGAATAAATATATTGTATCTGTTACTGTTATTACGTTGATAGGCGATGGATATGAACTTTGGAAACTTACCAGCTGTTTGAGGACATTGAAGTTCGGGAGGAGCAGGAGGCGACGGCGTTGCGAGGATGCGGGCGTGGGCGGGAAGGGGAGGTCATGCGATGGGCAGATTCTCGCGGGCGGCGCGAGGTGGCAGCGGAGGCGGCCAGTGGGCTGACTTGCCCGCCCGCGCAAGGATGAGGGTGTGGGCGTGGGGGCGGGGGCAGAGTTAGCTGGGGCGGCCCCCCACGACGGTGACGGGGCGGTGGATGCCGTGACGGCGCCCGGCCTCGCCCATCTGGGCCAGGAGCGAGTTCCTGTAGGCGTCGTAGTGGACGGGGGAGGAGATGCCGCCCAGGCCCATGAGGAGGGCCCGGGGGGGCGTGGAGGGCGGCGTGTCAGAGAGCAGGTGGTCCACGCTGAAGGAGGCGGGACTTTGCT
>NC_051400.1:36418185-36418280 GCF_015228065.2 Penaeus monodon
TTGGGCAGGCCTGAGGGCGGGCTGGGTCCTGCGGGCGGCACGGGGCCCCCTGGCAGCATCCCGGGGTAGTAGGAGGCCGGATAGCCGCGGTAGAG
>NC_051400.1:36418308-36418781 GCF_015228065.2 Penaeus monodon
TGCTGGTAGAGGGGGGCGGAGGCAAGGCCGCCGGAGAGCGCCCCGGGCAGCGAGGCCAGGGGCCCCCCGAGGCCGGCCGCAGCCGCCGCAGCCGCGTAGGGCGCCAGGCCCAGCGGCGAGTAGCAGCCAAAGCGGCCGAGCAGCGACTGCTTGAAGGCGGCGAGGCGGTTCCTGGAGGCGGCGGTGGAGCGGCGCCGCAGCTTGCCCGTCGTGCTTCCGATGAACACTTCTTCGGCAGAAGGGTCGAGCATCCAGTAGTTGCCCTTGCCGGGGTCGTCGTAGTGGCGCGGCACCTTGACGAAGCACTTGTTGAGGCTGAGGTTGTGGCGGATGGAGTTCTGCCAGCCCTGCTTGTTCTCGCGGTAGTACGGGAAGTTCTTCATGATGAACTCGTAGATGCCGCTGAGGGTGAGGCGCTTCTCGGGGGATGACCGGATGGCCATCATGATGAGGGCGTTGTAGCTGTAGTGGGG
>NC_051400.1:36418877-36420071 GCF_015228065.2 Penaeus monodon
GGAGTCTGACATGCCCCCCAACCAGAGGGCTGGCGGCTCCTGTGACGTCGATGTCCTCCTCCTCCTCTTCGTCCACGGCGCCCGTCATCTCGAAGTCCTGGAGGATGAGCTCGTTCTTGGGCGGCTGCGGCTCCGGTCGGTGCTCGGGGACGGCGTTGAGGACGGCCTCGGACAAGAGGGAGCTGATGGAGAAGGAGTGCTTCAACGGTGTGGCTTCCATGTTGCTTACTGTACTGTACATGTCACCACTACCCAAGTTCACCATTCTAAGTACAGCACAAACAAGATATATATAAACTGTTTTTTTTTCTGAGTGTCTTTCTCGTCGTACTTCGAATATCTAAGTTTAGACAGATTTCCTTTTCCAATTTTTGTGTCTTCACAAACAACGCAAACACTTCTCTGTCTGTCTCTTGTTCGAAACTGATGCTCAGAACCTGCCGACAGCGCAATTTACATGGTTTGCTCCGCCTCCTTTCTTCCGCGACGACCAATCACAGATCGCCAAGTTGTGAGGCTCCGCCCTAGATTAGTGCAGTCCGCTGATTGGCAGCCTTAATCTGATGGGCGGAGTCAGTGTCTTAGGGAAGGGACTGCCACCACCGGCAATATGTGTACTTAACGAATTATTTTTTAATTTATCATCGACATGTGATTTAGATCAAAGCGTGCCGCACTCTATCATAATTACGCCAAACCATAAAATGAAATATAAGCCCAAGTTCGCAGCAGAACCGCCTTGCAAATGCAAATAAAAAAATAAATCATATGGCAAAAGAAGGATCGAAAAAGCTCGAGATGGCAACTCAACCTAGGAGCTTTGTCGCCAAATACCTTTTCATTCCACGTGAAAATAGCAAAAGAAGAAAAAAAAGTATTTTCACACTTCTCCCACGGCCTGTCACGTCCCTAACCGTATGGATTTTCCGAGAGGACAATAGATCGCTGGCCTGTACCGCTGGAAACCACACGCAGACACACACAAACCGGACACCACAACCAGTTAATTTACCGCATCCGGACATTCAGGGTCTTCGGGAATACAGAGACACCGGGACACACACACACATCACTTCACACTCCGGGCAGAAGGGGGCGGCCGCGGCTACCTGGGCGAGACACTTAATTAGAGTTAATTGTTGACGCGGCCGAGTGAGATGTTTCGGGACCTGGAGTCTTAAAGAAGCTGTTTCT
>NC_051400.1:36420127-36420313 GCF_015228065.2 Penaeus monodon
AGACAGATGGCCTGTTTGCTCAAGGGGATTTTCGGTCGATGGAAAGTCGTGTCAGAGTGAAACAGAAGTGGGCTTTGTAATGTTACGAAGTGTCAGCGCACGTAAGAACTGCTTCGGTGTAACTACCATTAGAATAACGTAAGCTACCTTTCTTACTAATACTCTCTCTCTCGATAATATTTATCA
>NC_051400.1:36420520-36420844 GCF_015228065.2 Penaeus monodon
TCGAAAGCTGTATATACGAATTAAGAATAAAGACCAAATGATAATAACATGAACGAAGTAGACAGAGGAAATAAGAGTAAAAATAGAAAGCAGAAAAAAATAACTTTGTAAATGTCAACGTGATTACATTTACTATGCTAAAGGAATATATTCCATAGGGATACATTATAATTTACATATCAAATATTCAGGACGTAAAGAGGAAACACGTCAGACTTAATGATATTTATAATTTTCGAGAAAAAAAACATAAAAAATATTTTTAGCACGCTTTGTCGTATTTCGATAAACAGAAATTGATATACACATAAAAAATCGAGTTTC
>NC_051400.1:36421187-36421372 GCF_015228065.2 Penaeus monodon
CCGTCATATCTTCTGTGTAATTAACTCGTACCCGTAATTTATCAGCATTATAAATGATTCGTCAATAGGTATTGCTCAGTGTACATTAAGCCCCGCGTGAAATATACGATAAAATATTGTCTTAACTGAACAGCGCACCTGGATTGGTGCCGCGTAAGCTATTTCGTACATTGGCGTGCGTGTAC
>NC_051400.1:36421484-36421694 GCF_015228065.2 Penaeus monodon
ATTTATGTGTGCATTTGCGATAACTGTCATAAAATTGTTAGAAATTATTAGCATAACTGAATAATGTGAATATATAAGACTGAAAATCTGAAAACATCGATACCGCCCATAAAATAAGCACTATATGAACAGTTAATAATAAGGATAACGTAACTAATGCCAGTAAAGATGATAATGATGATATTGTTTGCGTGATCACGGTTTCAGCGA
>NC_051400.1:36421974-36422096 GCF_015228065.2 Penaeus monodon
AGAACTAACATATATATTTTTTGGTGTTTGTCTGTTATTATCGCCCGTGCTGAAAATATAATTATAGAGGCAATTTCACTATATTTAGCAAAGTCATATTTTGTTGTATGACGTATAAAGCG
>NC_051400.1:36422128-36422491 GCF_015228065.2 Penaeus monodon
GAGAATGAATGTGACTTTTTGCCGAAAATTCTATGATTAATTTAAATTCAATCTCATTAGAATTCTATTTATATCAGTGGATATCAACTACATATAAAATAACGTTATATCATAATATTTTAAAACTTGCTCTCTCTAACGAAAATATCGAGAGAGAGAGAGAAAAAAAACATCATATTTGAACTAAAATTATTGAATCTATTTCTTTCGATCAATACCCGACCGACTACATAATTTCTCGTTCAAATTCCATTAGATTTCGTTCAGACGTCTATAGTACAAAATGGGTGAAATTGCGAAATGAAAAGAAATCCTGCTAAGCAATTTTCTATTGCGAAAAAATCTACCCGAGCGTCTAATGTG
>NC_051400.1:36424601-36424678 GCF_015228065.2 Penaeus monodon
TATACACACCTAAACCCATTAACTTGATAAAGATAAAAGACATTTAATGGGGAGAGACTGGGGGGGGGGTTACGGGA
>NC_051400.1:36425086-36425179 GCF_015228065.2 Penaeus monodon
AACCCCCCTCTCCCCCCACCCCCTCCTTCTCTCGGCGGTCACCGGAATAGAGAGGGGGATTAGCAGCTCCATTAAGGAATATTAGTGGTTTTC
>NC_051400.1:36425549-36425668 GCF_015228065.2 Penaeus monodon
ATCGTCACTCACCTGCACGTGGGCGGTTTTCGGAAAGTGTGGGCGTGTTAAATTTTCCGGTTTAAGGTGGATTCCGCATTTAGACACGTACTGAATGCATGCAGATGCTAATGAGGGGG
>NC_051400.1:36426048-36426158 GCF_015228065.2 Penaeus monodon
GGGGTAATGAACCTCACAAATAATAATTTTAAAAGACTATTTGCATACATTCGATGAAACTATAAAACTATATACCCTAAAGACGAACATTTCGGAAAAATACATATTCA
>NC_051400.1:36426238-36426481 GCF_015228065.2 Penaeus monodon
GTATGGATCCGGTGCACGTGTTGTGACGATCTGCATGAATATTTAAAAAAATTCATCGATTTTTCATTCTTTCTCTAAACCTCTTGATTTTCATCGCACAAGAAACGTCACTATCTCCTAATTTATCTTTCGTTTTCTCTGTTCTTCTTATTTCTTCGTGTTTTCATTCCCTCTTTTCCCGTCTTGTTCCTCTTCCTCTTTCTCACGTCTCCCTCTCTTCACTTTTCTTTCTCCAATATCTCT
>NC_051400.1:36426605-36428350 GCF_015228065.2 Penaeus monodon
TTTCCTCGCTCCCTCTTGTCCGAGGCCGTCCTCAACGCCGTCCCGAGCACCGACCGGAGCCGCAGCCGCCCAAGAACGAGCTCATCCTCCAGGACTTCGAGATGACGGCCGCGTGGACGAAGAGGAGGAGGAGGACATCGACGTCACAGGAGCCGCAGCCCTCTGGTGGGGGGCAATGTCAGACTCCGAGGCCGAGGGGGCAGCCGGAGAAGGAGGAAAGGAAGGGAGAGCGCAAGAAGAGCGAAGAGGAGACCCAGGACGGGGAGAAGAAGAAGCACGAGAAGCCCCCACTACAGCTACAACGCCCTCATCATGATGGCCATCCGGTCTCCCCCAGAAGCGCCTCACCCTCAGCGGCATCTACGAGTTCATCATGAAGAATTTCCCCGTACTACCCGCAGAACAAGCAGGGCTGGCAGAACTCCATCCCCCAAAACCTCAGCCTCAACAAGTGTTTTCGTCAAGGTGCCGCGCCACTACCGACGACCCCGGCAAGGGCAAACTACTGGATGCTCGACCCTTCTGCCGAAGAAGTGTTAAATCGGAAGCACGACGGGCAAGCTGCGGCGCCGCTCCACCCGCCGCCTCCAGGAACCCCCTCGCCGCCTTCAAGCAGTCGCTGCTCGGCCGCTTTGGCTGCTACTCGCCGCTGGGCCTGGCGCCCTACGCGGCTGCGGCGGCTGCGGCCGGCCTCGGGGGGCCCCTGGCCTCGCTGCCCGGGGCGCTCTCCGGCGCGCCTTGCTCCGCCCCCCTCTACCAGCAGGCGTCGGCTGCGGCGGCCGCGCGGGCGCTCTACCGCGCTATCCGGCCTCCTACTACCCCGGGATGCTGCCAGGGGGCCCCGTGCCGCCCGCAGGACCCAGCCCCGCCCTCAGGCCTGCCCAAGCCGAACGCCCTGAGCCCCCCCGGGCCGTCCAGCAGTCGCCGGCCGCCGTCCAGCAAAGTCCCGCCTCCTTCAGCGTGGACCACCTGCTCTCTGACACGCCGCCCCCCAAACGCCCCCCCGGGCCCTCCTCATGGGCCTGGGCGGCATCTCCTCCCCCGTCCACTACGACGCCTACAGGAACTCGTTTCCTGGCCCAGAGGGGGAGGCCGGGCGCCGTCACGGCATCCACCGCCCCGTCACCGTCGTGGGGGGGGCCGCCCCAGTTTCCCAACTCTGGCCCCCGCCCCCACGCCCACACCCTCATCCTTGCGCGGGCGGGCAAGTCAGCCCACTGGCCGCCTCCGCTGCCACCTCGCGCCGCCCGCGAGAATCCGCCCATCGCATGACCTCCCTTCCCGCCCACGCCCGCATCCTCGCAACCCCCGTCGCCTCCTGCCCCTCCCGAACTTCAATGTCCTCAAACAGCTGGTAAGTTTCCAAAGTTCATATCCATCCCTATCAACGTAATAACAGTAACAGATACAATATATTTATTCACCATCGTTATATTTTTCACCCAGTGCCTATGCATACAAAAAATATAATCATCCGTAGCACCTACACCCCCGAGATCCAAAACTTACGAAATTTTTTCCCTCTCCCACAGAAAAACCCGTCGTAACATTCTCGACTTTTCCCCCCGTCTTGCTTCAGCGCCCTTCGTCTTTCCGAGGGAACGCCCCCTGGTCCGTTCCGACCAGAGCAGGGAGAGAAAGGAGACTCAAAAGAGAACAGAAAGACAGAAGGGAATCGTGAGACGGTTTTTTTTTCTCTCCATGTTATCAAGAATAAAAAAAAGAAAAAAACAAACCGGAGAAGT
>NC_051400.1:36428381-36428505 GCF_015228065.2 Penaeus monodon
CCTTCTATTCCCTCCACCCACCAAAAAAAAAATAGAAGAAGGAAGAGGGAAAATCGTTGCACAATTTGACATGAGAGGATGCCAAGGACACTCCGAGAGCCTTTCGGAATCCCGGGAAACGTAC
>NC_051400.1:36428524-36428683 GCF_015228065.2 Penaeus monodon
TCCGTGTAGGCCTATCCTGAGAATCCTGTGGTGAAGAAGAGGGGAAGACCGACCTAAAAAAAAAAAACAAATTCCCCGCTTATTTTTTTTTCTCAATAGGCCTAATTTACTTTTTTTCAAAAAGGGTTTCCCCTCCCGCCAAATACCTCGACCAATATC
>NC_051400.1:36428733-36429335 GCF_015228065.2 Penaeus monodon
GAGAGAATGAGAGTGAGTGAGAGGAAAATAATAAAAATCCAGATAATGACTTAATAAATTTTAATATAGAGGTAAAAAGAATTCTTGCTATTTCCACGTGTTAATGAATGTTTAAAGCATTTGTAAATACTATTTTTCTGAGAATGCTAAACCAGTATCCTAGCCAAGATGTTAATTTATTCGTTAAATTAATTGTTGTATTTTCATAATAAAACAAAAGTGTTGAACTAATGCCTTTGTTTGATATGTGCCTTTAACATTTTTAAAATGTTTATCCTCGAAGAAATTTTTTAAAAACTAACCTATGATGTAGTGAAAGTACTAAATTACAAATTAGAGTCGAGTTTATGGAACTTAATCACTGAAGGAAAAAAAAATGAAAGAATTATAAAGAATTATGACTATTTAAAAAAAAAAAATGAAATAAAACCCCCGCAAACTTTAAAAACCAATCCACATGACGGCAACACTCGATTACTACACAAATACAAAGGCAATAAAAGATATTCAATGAAAATCATTGTTTAAGAAAGAAAATGCGCATAAAACATTATCAAAGTTAGAACAAAGATTTACAGAGATCATTCGGAATTTGATTGAAA
>NC_051400.1:36430143-36430253 GCF_015228065.2 Penaeus monodon
GAAAAAAAAAAATCGTACGGCACTCACGGAAAATCCTTGTGGAAGGCGCGGAGGCGGGACAACAAGGTTTGTTGTTTTTTTTTATATATATATAAAATTTTATAAAATTT
>NC_051400.1:36430958-36431087 GCF_015228065.2 Penaeus monodon
GCAAAATGCTTTGTAATAAGTTACCTTTCATGACGCAAAAACAATATTAAAATAAACAGATACCTATATATATGTAATTAAAGATACAAGCTAAAAAAAAATCCAAAACGAATATTGTATATTTAAAAT
>NC_051400.1:36431655-36431763 GCF_015228065.2 Penaeus monodon
GGATATTATATGTGGGGATATATATATGTTGTGTGTTGTGGTTGTATAGATAGAAGATAATAATTTAAAATCTGTTAATTTTTTTTATCAGTCATTTTTCCATGATAC
>NC_051400.1:36432307-36432530 GCF_015228065.2 Penaeus monodon
TTTTTAAAGTTTTATTGTTTTATGTTTTATTGTTTTTGTTATTATGTTTTTTGTAGTTTTTTTGTTTTATGTATATATTTAAAATTATATATATTAATTAATTACAAAAGGGCAAAATATTGCATTATAATTCTTATTCTTTATCATATTTATCTTTATCTTAAAAAATACAGTAAACAGATTACAGTTTTTAACATTATTTAATTATATAAATTGTTTAATT
>NC_051400.1:36432583-36432736 GCF_015228065.2 Penaeus monodon
TATGTTTATATGTATTTTGTATATTTTTTAAATTTTTATTTTTATATTTTTTTTTTTAAATTTTTGTTTAAAATTTTTTGTTTTTTCTTTTTATGAAAACTTTTTTTAGATATAATACAAAAAATTTAAAAAAATTACATATATATAAACCCC
>NC_051400.1:36433679-36433811 GCF_015228065.2 Penaeus monodon
CGAACTCTAATCCCATTATCGAGGTAACAATTAATTTGTCAAGGGAAGTCTTGTGGTACCATCTCCTCACTCCCCCCCCCCTCCTTTTCTTACCCTCATCCCACCCTTAATGGAGAAATCGCCTTATCCCCC
>NC_051400.1:36434117-36434469 GCF_015228065.2 Penaeus monodon
GTTTGCCAATAGCAATTCCCTCATTATGTGAAATATGTCAACACGTGTAAAGAAACCATATATTAAAACGAAAAAAAAGATTACCAAAATTACGAATTCAAATTATCTTAAAAAAAAAAAAGACAACCATAAATATATATTTCCGAAAAGTCATGAAAAAAATATTTGACTTTCGGAGTAATTAGAATAATTTTTCCATACATATTTATGGATTTATAGAATAGGGAAATTATCATTAACATAATGTTCGTCAGTTTAACGTTATTGATGCTGGATTTCAGTAATGCAGAGATCTTTGGAGAAAAATTATTATTATATTTTGTTAGAATAAATCGTAGTCGAAGAAGATGGC
>NC_051400.1:36435021-36435147 GCF_015228065.2 Penaeus monodon
CACCAATTAACAATTTATCAACAAGCGACAAATCAATCACTCCGACCTAATTACCTTTGACCTCCCCCCCCCACCCCCTATATCCACCTCCACTGCCCTCGACTTTGAAAATGAAGGGTAGATTGA
>NC_051400.1:36435241-36435370 GCF_015228065.2 Penaeus monodon
GACCTGACCTGACGCGAAGAGGGGGGGGAGGGGGGTTGCTGGTGCCTCTGTTGACCTAGCTTGACCTCCCGATTCCACGCTCGTGTCGAGGTTCAGATGAGGACAATTTGCGGCCAGATAGGCGGAAGC
>NC_051400.1:36436255-36436355 GCF_015228065.2 Penaeus monodon
TGGACAATTTATATTTCCTTTTCTTCTAAAACTGAGGTTCTAAACACCTTCATTTAGAAACAAGTTGTCTAGGATCCCGCCCTCGGGTCAAGTTGGTGAT
>NC_051400.1:36436476-36436610 GCF_015228065.2 Penaeus monodon
CACACACAGACAGGCCTATTGTCAAATCCATAGGCCTCCCGCGAGCCGAGTTTCAAGGCGCGAAGATTCGTCACGGCCTGAATTCGATTTGCACAGGACGGCCTCCCTTATATATTCTCCTCTGATCGGTTTCC
>NC_051400.1:36437919-36437998 GCF_015228065.2 Penaeus monodon
ATTAAAACACACCCACACCCCTACACCCCATAATTTTTTTTTTTTATAGTATATCATTTTTTAATATTTTTTAAATATT
>NC_051400.1:36439162-36439323 GCF_015228065.2 Penaeus monodon
GTGTCCAAAGCCGTAATCCCACGAATCTCCATGTTTGCGGCCAAGCTCGCTCCAGCCCGTGTCATGGCTGTACAAACACTAGAAATGCGGCCGCTAAATATTTTTCCCTGAAGCCACACAATCCATTAATCAATTTCTATCGTCGCTCTTATGCCATTATC
>NC_051400.1:36439396-36439776 GCF_015228065.2 Penaeus monodon
ATTCCTACTTTATTTTGATTCCCTCGCATACTTTCTTTACATTGAAGTCGAAGGTCTGTTGTCGACAAATGGCCGACCATGGCTGCCTAAACACTTGAGGTTGCTGTCTCGCTCCGCTCTGTCCTCTCTCCCTCTTTTCCTCCGGTTTCCGTTGAGCAAATAGTGGAAGAGAAAAGATGAATAAGGGGGGGAAGGGAGAGAAAGAGAGGAGAATAAATGCGAGGTGTGAAGAGAAAGCCGCTTTGGGAATGATTCAAGTGACAAGGTAAACACGCGGGTCGTCTCTTTCTTGTTTCCCGCGCGATGACGGATTTGCTTAGTCGACGGTCCACAGGTAAGAAGGTTGGCCTTCTACCTTGATTCGTGTTTTTAAGGGTTAG
>NC_051400.1:36440019-36440084 GCF_015228065.2 Penaeus monodon
AATTTGGAAACCGAACAGTAAATCCCTAGATCGACACACACAACGCAACCTAATTTCCGAAAATG
>NC_051400.1:36440135-36440236 GCF_015228065.2 Penaeus monodon
GGCAGACAAAAACACGCACAACACAAATCCCAAAAAGGAATTCTCTTATGAAAATAAAGTTTTCACATAGCCAATAGCCTCCCTCCTCCCCCTCCCCCCCC
>NC_051400.1:36440286-36440401 GCF_015228065.2 Penaeus monodon
TGTCTCGGGCAGCTTTTGTAACTTCATTCGACATTAACGCGACCGACGAACATCTTTAATCTCCTCAAGGAAGTTAAAAGTCCTAAGATAAACACCTTTAGATCCTTCCTGACGC
>NC_051400.1:36440866-36440976 GCF_015228065.2 Penaeus monodon
GGCTGTCGACGCTTCCTTCCGTATTATGCAAATGAAGTCCTGTTATTGGGCAGTTTCACCTGGAGCGGCGGAGGGAAGGCCGTGAGGGCGGGGATCTCTGATTGGGGATT
>NC_051400.1:36441723-36442068 GCF_015228065.2 Penaeus monodon
ACGAGATAACAAAAAATTAGAGAAAGGGAAGGGGAAAAAAACAAATTTTGAAGATACAAACAACATAACCAAAAACAAAAAAAAACCCATGAAAAAAAACTTTTTTTGACTTTTACAAAATTTATTTAACCAAAGTTTAACTAAAAAAGGGTAGGTTTTTAGTTATTTCCCCACCTTACTTAATAAGTCCCTGGGCTCACATTTCACATACATTACTTGATTATATCAACAGATTAGAATATATAATACATGAAATTCAAGTATTCAGAGTCAGTGATTTACATATCAGAAGAAAATAGAGATCGACCCAAACAACGAAACCGAAAAACAGCAAATTTCTTTTTT
>NC_051400.1:36442758-36442917 GCF_015228065.2 Penaeus monodon
GCATCCGGTTTCCTCTCCTCCCCTTCCCCCGTGCGGCCCCCTAGACCACCGCGGTTGAGAGAAATGGAAGACAGTGAGATCGCTTATTGTCTTGTGAACGAGACAGTTACCATTAGTATCTGTTCCGCTTCGTGTGAGGAAAGACGGTGTAGATACCCT
>NC_051400.1:36445592-36445684 GCF_015228065.2 Penaeus monodon
AAAAAGTGTTGTTGTTATTTTGTTTCCTCTTTTTTTCCTTCACTGTTTATGACGCGTGTTTGGTAACGGTGCTTGATAAAGATAATTTGAAA
>NC_051400.1:36445895-36446746 GCF_015228065.2 Penaeus monodon
AGGGAAGTATTTAACAAAAAGAAGTGTATAATTTTAAAGTTTATTTTGATATAAAATAGTAAATGAATCTGCAAATATAGGTAGAGGAACTTCCACAAGTGATCGTTTTTGTTGAGGTACAGAACAAGAAACGCTGAAGTTAAATGATGAAGAATAATGCATATAAATAATAGAAATCAAGAGAATTGACATTTTTTTTCCTAAACTTCGACGCACAATAAACATTTCAAGCATATGAGAAGGGAGAGGAGGAGCAAGTATTCACCACATCACATAAGAAATCTCCTGGAAATAACAGTCCCTTTCCTCGCCGGGTACAGCGCAATCACGGCAACAAATACTCAAAAGATTTGTTACAATCGTGTTCGTTGTCGTAAAGTAAACACCCCACATGCTCGCACCACGTGACCTGCGCGCCCTCTGTGAGTGGCTGCCTGAATGATGGGGCGTGACCAATCAGGGATCATTATTCATCTGACGTCACACGATAAAGATGTCTGCCGTCACAAAGGGGAATCGATAGGCTGCCAAGCTTGGAATTCTCCCCCCGCTTTTCGGACTCTTTTCACGCCGATTCGTCCAAAAGCCAACCGGTACCCTCGCCTTTGGGAAGGGTCCTCGCGCTCGGCTGGGAGAACGGCGAGCGAAGAGATCCGGGAAGGTGCGCGACGTGTAGAGAAAGAGCGTCCATTGTAGACCGAGTGTCATGGGGCGCCCCCCAAAGCATGAAATTTTGGGATGATGGTTCCTTTTCAAAACCCCCGGTGGTGCGGGCGAGGACCGTTTGCATCTTTGGGGAAAATTTTATGGCACCGGGGGAGGGTCGTGGGGAAAGTTCAGAAGGGGAAAAG
>NC_051400.1:36446979-36447238 GCF_015228065.2 Penaeus monodon
TTTTTTTTTTTAAGACCGATGGCACTGAGACCGAAGCGAGAAACGAGACAAACGAGATGAGGCTGATTCGAAACCCGCTCGGAGCTTGACCGAGGAGCCATGAAGCGGGCAGGGGGGGGGGAAGAGGGGGATGGCGGAGGAGAGGGAGGGGAGATGGGGCTGTGGAAGGGGCAAGCGTATAAGCGTCCCAAAATGTCTTTACGCTTTTTGACCGTCGCGAGGGAGACACAAGATAGGAGGATGGAAGGGGGGGGGGGGG
>NC_051400.1:36447623-36447738 GCF_015228065.2 Penaeus monodon
GCCCCCTCCCGCTCTGCCCCCTCCCCTTACTTCCCCCCACCCCTCACCCCCACCCCCCCTTAGAACGTGCCCTGGGTGTTTTGCCCCTTGACGGATGAGTGTGTGGCTCAGGATC
>NC_051400.1:36447911-36448018 GCF_015228065.2 Penaeus monodon
AGGTTATAAGTATGAGTTGGGGAGGAAAGAGGAGCGAGGCAAATGGGGTGAGGGAGAAAGTGTAAATCTAGAAGGGAACAACACAACCCCAACACAACACACACACA
>NC_051400.1:36448374-36448560 GCF_015228065.2 Penaeus monodon
GGGGGTTTAAAAATACCAAAAAAATATAATATAATAAATATAATAATATAATAAATTTTTAAAATATATATAAATTAATAATAATAAAATTAAAGCAAATAAATAAATATAATAATTTTATAACAATAAATATTATAAAAATTATATATATATATATAAAGCAAAAAAATAATAATAAAAAATAAT
>NC_051400.1:36451632-36451783 GCF_015228065.2 Penaeus monodon
TCGATTTAAAGAAAAAAAAAATCGTGTGTTTTTGTCATGTTCTCATTATCTAAGCGAATTTCCACATAAAACGACAAATTTGTATTGATAGCCCAATAGGTTTACATCAAATACGAAAAGAGAAAAAAAATGGGAGTTATGAGTACACCTT
>NC_051400.1:36451845-36452202 GCF_015228065.2 Penaeus monodon
ACCCCTATGGAAGGAAAGCCCGCCAAAAAATATCATAACCCTGCTCTCTCCCTCCAGCTCTAACCAGCTTCACAAAAGATTCCAATAACCTCATTAATGGCCACAAGAGGATCAAGCCCCATCTATGATCCTCCTGGGAACAATAAGTGATATGAGAACCTTCCGATGATACGGTAACAGGTCTCACAGTGCAGTCACGTGACCAACATCATGAACGTGTTTAGATAACGGGGTTGCGGGCGAGGGAGCGCTGGGTTATAACTTTATTATCCTTACTTTCAATGGGATTATTAGACTGGTGATATTATCATTACCGAGGGCGCTTCCTGTGTGAATATCCGTCTAATCATATGGTCG
>NC_051400.1:36452313-36452825 GCF_015228065.2 Penaeus monodon
TCATCGGCATCAGGCATCTATTTTTTCTTCTTCTTTTTCATCTCCCCATTCTTAGCATTCTCCCTAAGTTACTTATAAAGCTTTTCAACTACTCTTAAAAGACTGCACAGTACATTAAAAGAAAAAAAAAAAATGTGAGGACGAAAGAAATGAAAACGTCTTCCGTGTCTCCTTGCTGGTGAGGTTAACACGTCATGTACAGAGCCTTATTTAAAATGATTTTTGTGTTAACAGAAACAGAGGGTCGCAGACAATAACATTTTCTGATGCTATCTCCTTAGAAGACACGATCAGTCATAATGGAGGCTGCCAGAGCGAACACAACTATTATTCCATGGCTCAGTTACTACACAACAACGCACTAATGATTGTCATTCGCATTAAACCGTAAACCAAATAAAAAGAGAAAAAGAAAGAGCGCAAGAAAAAAAAAAAAGAAAAAAAGAAAGAGGAACGCCAGTATATATATCATGTAGGTCAAAATTCTTTCATAATTCGAAATTCCCCAAAAT
>NC_051400.1:36452869-36453336 GCF_015228065.2 Penaeus monodon
AAATCACACCAACCAACTTACGCCACCAGTAACAATAACAAAGGTAATAACAAAAGGAACTAGACGAAGGGCGAACATGAACAGAAAAGCGACGAAAACCAAAGGGAAAATAAAATTGGAATATGTTCGCGGTCTCTTCGCCGACTCGAACAATTCGCTCATTAGCAGCGATCGCGAACCCAAACAAGTTCATTCGAGAGTTACACAACAGTTCATAAACCACTTTTCAGGTCGTTTTTGAGACCATGGGATGAACTACATTTATTTAAGAGTTGGTTCAACAGCCCAGATACCGCTTATTGGAACCATGGAATGAATTGAAACCAACATTTTGAGACATTCGGCGGTTCATGAACAGATTTCGAGACCGTCGTCATCGATTTCCTTTGGCCTTAGTTAAACCGTTCAGCAAACCATTTTTGGACCATTGACTCGTTGCAAGTTTTGGAAGAGTTGATCAAGCAGTT
>NC_051400.1:36453356-36453965 GCF_015228065.2 Penaeus monodon
TGCGTAGGCGAGATAAAGGGTGAAAAAAATAGAGTTGAAAGCGAGGAAGGGTCTGTTAAGGAAATATTAGATGTAATATAATTAATCTCTATTATGCATTTCGGCGAAAGATTTAAAAGTGGTAAAAGGCTGATACCACTTTCGGAAATGCAACTATGTATATTGACATTATATGTTTTCGTTGTGTTCGTTGGGGGGGGGGGGGTGATGATTGCAACGGCAAAATCCAACTCTAAAATAATAACAGATACTGACAGCTTGTGTAAACATTTGATACATTACAAAGAACACAAAATCCTGTTCATGATACAAGTATTTCACAACATTATCTTATTTTACTCTTGAAAGGTATACCAGTAAACACCAAACAAACACAAAGCAAAGAAATACCCCAACCGCCTTAACAACAACAAGTCACAAACACAGACCCTATATCTCGGTAGGCTATGTCCATATATATATTTTAACGATAACAATCAAGACTCATGTAAGCCTACCTTGGGTGTACATTACAACACTCTTCGTAAGTGGCCGTGAGTTTACGGCTTAGGAAACGGATCCGTATTATCTAATCCGGATTATATTCTTGGTTTTGTGACCCGGAAAGAA
>NC_051400.1:36453999-36454242 GCF_015228065.2 Penaeus monodon
TATATATATCCGGGTTTCGTAATCGACATGGGTGCTATTTTTGTACATGTCAGTTGGTCAGCGCCTGGTCTGAATCGCTCTGAATTAATTAAAACGTGTTATGTGCTTATAATTTCCTAATTTAGTTTCGCTTTACCATAAAAGGGATATTGGAACTCAGTGACGTATGAAAATATAAAAAAAAAAGGAATGTGGTTTAATGAACACCCAAACACATTCTTTTCTCGTGTGAATAATTGTTGC
>NC_051400.1:36454517-36454625 GCF_015228065.2 Penaeus monodon
CTCTCATTCTGTGCTACGTCTTTGTGGTTATCTTTATTCTTCTTTATTCATTCCTTCGTTGCTTTTCAACTCTTTTTTCTTTTTCTTCTCCTCCGTTGCCTTCCATTC
>NC_051400.1:36454651-36455388 GCF_015228065.2 Penaeus monodon
TCCTCTGCCTTCGCTCAGTCTGCCCCATCTCCTCTTTCTCCTCTTTTCTTCTTTCTTCTATCTCCCACCTCCTTGACTCCCCCCCCCTATCCAGCCTCCTACCACTTCCCTCCCCATCTTCCTCCTTCCCCATCTGCCTCTCCCCTCCCTTCATCTCTTCGCCCACCTACCCTCTCCATCACTTCTTCCTCCATCCCCACCATTTCCCCTAAACCCCCTCCATCACCCTCACCCCCACCTGCTCCTTCCCCCACCCTTACCCACTCCACTCCCCACCTCCTCTACCCCACCCCCACCCACTCTCCTTCCCCACCCTCACCCACTCCTCAACCCCCACCCACTCTTCCTCCACACTCCCCACCTCCTCAACACCCCTCCCCACACCCTTCCCCCACCCCACACCTTCCCCCCTCACCCCACACCTTCCTCCCTCACCCCACCTCTTCCCCCTCACCCCACCCCATCCCCCCTTCCCCCTTCCCACACCTCCTCCCGAAGTGAAGAGGAGAAACCAGCGTGGCCGCATACCTCGCCGGTCTATCATAACAGCCGAGTGCGCCTCACCCAGGAACCTGCCACCTCGTATGAGCAGTCAGGTGTGAAGACGCGCCGATAAGCATCTCTCCGCTACGCGACCCGGTGTCTCCGAGGCCGTCCTCACCCTCCTCGCGCCGGCCGTTCGCTAACTCCGGCTCGCGTACTGGTGACTTTTTTTGAGAGAGAGAGAGGTAGATACA
>NC_051400.1:36455435-36455520 GCF_015228065.2 Penaeus monodon
CTTGTTCTTGATTTTTTTTTTTTTTTTCTGTGTTCGATGTCATCGTTGGATTATTTCCATGTGCATAGCTTAGGTACTTTCATTG
>NC_051400.1:36456091-36456273 GCF_015228065.2 Penaeus monodon
ACCAAGCACAATTTTCCACCATGTGCGTTTATATATATGTAAGTGCTCATGTACACACGCATATAGTCATGGGAGTTCGTATGCAAGAATGTATTTAAGTATGCATATAGTCACACTGGAGCCAAAAGGAGCGAGGCTGAAAAAAGTCAATTTCACACAACTTGCACTTTCGCCGCTTTTGA
>NC_051400.1:36457438-36457851 GCF_015228065.2 Penaeus monodon
GCAAACACGAACACCACCGCGTCCGAAAGAGTCGGAGGAATCTGGCGGTTTTGCGGCGAAGCTAATTGGCGGCCGCCGTGTCCTCATTAGCCAGTTTACAGAACTAGCCGGCCGGACAACTAGCCGACTAGCCGACGGGTCTCAAAGCGGGTGCTGGGTGAAGTTGTTAACTCCTATTAGTATGATTATATTATAGGGTCGCGCGACTAGCCGGGTAGTTTATAAAGCTAGCTTGGTAGACGACTAGCCGGCTAGCCGACGAGTCTAAAGCGGCTATTGCGGCAAGTTATGGTTTGTTGTCAAGTATGTAACGATTATTGTAGAAAGAATTTAATTATATTATGAGGTTACACGGTTAGCCTAACGGATAACTTGCCGACTAGCCGACGAGTATCAAAGGAGTACTGTGATGA
>NC_051400.1:36458117-36458996 GCF_015228065.2 Penaeus monodon
TGGTTATTATACGCTAATTATTATGTGGGATTGTTAAGGAAGTAATTGTAGCCATGCTAGAAGTTTACAGAGCTAGCCAGATAGGTCAGCTGTTTAACTAGCTAACGAGACTCGAGCGGGTACTGTGAGAGGCTATTTTAATGCTATTACTCTGACGGTTATTACTATAAGAACTAGCCAACGAGTCTCAATTGGTAAATTATCATTAAAAGCTATTACTGTAAGAATTATTTCCGTAAGATCTGTAGCAATATCTACAAAATTAGGCCGGCAGTCGATTACTTTGATCAACTATTACCAGTTTTTTTTTTTTATAATTACACGCACTCCTAGGGTATTGATTACGGCGGAGAACAGACACAGCAAGCCAATGAGACTTACGCCGACACCCAATATAAAAACTATTATTCATATAATTACCAGTGCTTCCTATATATAAGAACTATCACACTAACTCCACAGAGCTAGTCAGGCAGATAACTTACCTAATAGCATACGAGCTTCAAGTGCTATTATAAAACATTATAATGCGTATTTCTGAAAGTGTTTTTATTACAATTACTGGTTTTATAAGCACCGTTAACTCTATAATTATTAGTATACATAATTAGACAATTAAACTACATTATCAAGTCTTATAAACTATCAGTAACAATCATAAACTGATACGAGTGTTTACATCAAGCTATACATAACAGTCATACAGACAATCACAATAACCATAAGCTATTCGATATCTTAATAAATTCTGTAACTAGCTGGACAACTAACCAGCTAGCCAACGAGCCACAAGGGGTACTATAATTCACTCGTAATGTTTTAACCTCGACCACAGTCGTTACCTTCTACTTGTCAAGGGAAGAGATATAGAGATGGTGA
>NC_051400.1:36460214-36460473 GCF_015228065.2 Penaeus monodon
AGAATGGAAAAGAGAGCTGTCTTCATCTCCCTGTCGGATTACATCGCTTGACCAAATTAATCCTAATGACACGGTAATCCCCTCCCCTCTCCCCCCCTCCCCCCCTCCCCCTCTCTTCTTCCCCCTCCCCCCTTCTTTCTTCCCCCCTCACCCCCGCTCCCACCTCCCCCCACTTCTTCCCCCCTCCCCTCCCCCCTTCTTCTTCCCCCCTCCCCCTCTCCCTCCCCCCCCTCCCCCCCTTCATTCTTCCCCCCCCCCC
>NC_051400.1:36460573-36462396 GCF_015228065.2 Penaeus monodon
TTTGGGAGGGTGTGGGGAGTGGGGGGTAGAATGAGGGCTTGTGAGGGTGTGTGAGGGAGTGAGGAAGAGGGTTTTTGGGGAGGGTGTGTGAGGGAGTGTGAGGGTGTGTGAGGGAGTGAGAATGAGGGTCTTGTGAGGGTGTGTGAGGGAGTGGAGGGAGTGTGAGGAAGTGTGAGGGTGTGTGAGGGAGGGTGAGGGTGTGTGAGGGTGTGTAGGGTGTGTGAGGGAGTGTGAGGATGTTTGAGGGAGGGTGAGGGAGTGCGAGAAGTGCGAGGGAGTGTGAGGGAATGGAAGTGAGGGTCTTGTAAGAGAGTGGAGGGAGTGAGAGGGAATGTGAGGGAATGTGAGGGAGTGAGAGGGAGTGAGGGGGAGTGTAAGGCAGTGAGAGTGAAGGTCGTGCGAAGGAGGGTTGGGAGTGTGAGGGAGGGGTAGGGGTTAGATGGTGGGGGAGGGTGACGGAGGGAGGAGAAGGGAAAGGGGAAAAGGAGAGGGAGGGTCGAGTATGAGGGAGGAGGGAGGGTAAGAAATGGTGGAGAAGTGGGGGAAGGGGGAGGGGGGAGAGAGAAGGAGAGAGAGAGGGAGGAGGCGTAAGTAGGGAAGAGAGGGAGAGAGGGAGAGAAAGGGGAATTGGAGGATTAGTGAGGAAGAGGAGGCGTAAGATGGAAATGATAAACAAAGGAAGAAGAGGAATGGGGAAAATTGATGAGGATGGATGGGAAGCAAGGAGGAAAAACGTGGAAGAAAGGAAGGAAAAGGGAGGGAGTGAGAATGAGGGTCTTGTGAGGGTGTGTGAGGGTGTGGAGGGAGTGTGAGGAAGTGTGAGGGTGTGTGAGGGAGGGTGAGGGTGTGTGAGGGTGTGTAGGGTGTGTGAGGGAGTGTGAGGATGTTTGAGGGAGGGTGAGGGAGTGCGAGAAGTGCGAGGGAGTGTGAGGGAATGGAAGTGAGGGTCTTGTAAGAGAGTGTGAGGCAGTGAGAGAGAATGTGAGGAAATGTGAGGGAGTGAGAGGGAGTGAGGGGGAGTGTAAGGCAGTGAGAGTGAAGGTCGTGCGAAGGAGGGTTGGGAGTGTGAGGGAGGGGTAGGGGTTAGATGGTGGGGGAGGGTGACGGAGGGAGGAGAAGGGAAAGGGGAAAAGGAGAGGGAGGGTCGAGTATGAGGGAGGAGGGAGGGTAAGAAATGGTGGAGAAGTGGGGGAAGGGGGAGGGGGGAGAGAGAAGGAGAGAGAGAGGGAGGAGGCGTAAGTAGGGAAGAGAGGGAGAGAGGGAGAGAAAGGGGAATTGGAGGATTAGTGAGGAAGAGGAGGCGTAAGATGGAAATGATAAACAAAGGAAGAAGAGGAATGGGGAAAATTGATGAGGATGGAAGGGAAGCAAGGAGGAAAAACGTGGAAGAAAGGAAGGAAAAGGAAAAGGAAGGATAGACCATGAGGGGAGGCAAGAGGAGAAGGAGAAGGAGAAGAGGAAGAAGAGGAGATCGAAAAAAGAGGAAACGAGGAAAAGAGGAAACGAAGAAAAGAGGAAAAGAGGAAACAAGAAAAAGAGAAGATTGGAAAAAAGGAAAAGAGGAAACGAGGAAACGAAGAAAAAAGGAGACAAGGAAAAGAGGAAACAAGAAAAAGAGAAGATTGAAAAAAAAGGAAAAGAGGAAACGAGGAAACGAAGAAAAAAGGAAACAAGAAAAAGGGAAGATTGAAAAAAAAGGAAAAGAGGAAACGAGGAAACAAGAAAAAAGGATGATAAAAAGATTGAAAAAAGGAAAAGAGGAAACGAGGAAATTCTTCAAATTTCTTTTCCCCTTTCTTAGGATTCCATTTTCTTTGTCACAC
>NC_051400.1:36462437-36462508 GCF_015228065.2 Penaeus monodon
AAATGTTGCCAGCGGCGCGGCCAGTGTCAGTTATGAGCTTCCTGAACAACGTAAGAAAGGAACTGCTGTTA
>NC_051400.1:36463726-36463946 GCF_015228065.2 Penaeus monodon
ATTAACGAATTCTTGACTGAAATTAGTTTACAATGCGGAGAATAATTCCTATCATGAACTTTATTCAATAGATAAAAATCAGTTACTGAATTCCTCGCCTAAAATGTAAACGCATCGTAAGAAATGCTTTTGAGAAATAGCGATAGTCTGCGTATATGTTTTTAATAATCGTGTGGGTCGTTTATAGGAAGTTCCTTGTTATTTTCACTACTTCCTTTCC
>NC_051400.1:36464022-36464597 GCF_015228065.2 Penaeus monodon
ATCTCCATATTCTTTGTTTTTCGCTTTTTTTTAGTCTATTAAAGAAAGATTTTTTTTTTCTCTCTCTCTCTCTTTTGAAGCATTAATATTTCCCCACAATTTGTTTTCCGTTTCCCCACGTTTCTTTTAATTTCCCCATCTCTCCCCTTATTCCTCCTTTTACTGTTTTCTCCTCTTCCCCTACGTTTAGTCACTTACCCCACCACCTATGACCCCCTCCCCCCCATCCCTCTCTATCCTCTATCCCCCCCCACCTCTCCCATACTGACTCCCTTCCCCTCTTACACCTCCCTCAACTATCCATTCCCTCCCTTCCCCACCCTTCTATCACCCTCTTCCTCCCTTCCCCACCCTTTTCCCCTCTCTATCACCCTCTTCCTCCCTTCCCCACCCTTTTCCCCCTCCATCCCCTCTCTCGTCCCTCATTCCCCCTCTACACCCTCATTCCTCCTCCCCTCCTCCCCTCCTACACCTCTCCTCCCTCCACCTCTCCCCTCTCCCCACCCCTATCCAACCCTCCCCTCTCCCACCACTCCCATCCACCTCACCCTCACCCTCCACCCAACCCCATAACG
>NC_051400.1:36464751-36464887 GCF_015228065.2 Penaeus monodon
AAAACAGCCCGCGGGTTTTGGAGAATTGACGGGGGGGCGCGTTTTTCCGGCTGATTGGGAGAAATTAGCCCCTTTTTTTTACGGTTCTCGGAGACCTCACCCGGGATCAGGCACGTTCGGGAAGAGGGGGTTTAGA
>NC_051400.1:36465539-36465648 GCF_015228065.2 Penaeus monodon
CTCAACACTGTCAGCTGTCCAACTTTGAGCATTCTGTTGGAACTCGACAGCACTAACGATGAAAAACAAAACGAATCATCCGAATTTGGAGAGATTGTCGGAAAATAGA
>NC_051400.1:36466042-36466242 GCF_015228065.2 Penaeus monodon
TGATAAAGACTTATAAGAAGAGAGCAAGAATCGTGAGAAGAAACGAAAGGAAGAGGAAAGGAAAGGGAGAAAGGAGGAATGAGAGAGGAAAAGAAAAAAGAAAAAGAGAACTTGGAGTGGAAACCAAACGAGAAGAAATTAGAGAGAAAAGAAAAAAAAAAATCAAAATTATCTCGAAAAGTTTTGATTTTCGTCGAGGG
>NC_051400.1:36466294-36466384 GCF_015228065.2 Penaeus monodon
ATCAGGAAAATCATAAAGGGTAAAATCAAAAAGGATCGGAAAGGAAAATTACGTTTTAAAATTTTTTCGTAAATTTTTATATGCTTTGTT
>NC_051400.1:36466868-36467139 GCF_015228065.2 Penaeus monodon
TATTTGGGAAAAGGTAATTTGATTCGTTTCACGATCACCGAATACAATAATTTTAACGTCAATCCTTTTCTGCGTGTTCTTGAATAAACAAATCGGCCCGACCAAATATCGACCATTAACTAAAAAAAGGGTTTTTCCAAAATCATCATAATTTTAAAGCGACACACTGTGCTCCGAAGTCAGCATTTCTTCAAAGCGAAAACGGCTCTGCAAATCGGCACGCCAATCCGGGAAAGGAATAAACCCGCTGTTTCTCGCTCAGACACAAACA
>NC_051400.1:36467171-36467345 GCF_015228065.2 Penaeus monodon
TATACACGGTTATAGTCAAACGCATAAACACCCCAAAATCTATTATTGGGACAACCCAAAAGCATACTCACACCGCACGGGAAAAAACCCCCACTATATAAAAAAATACAACCATATCATATAATATTCATACTAGAAAACTTTCATATATAAGGAGTAAGAAAGACGTTCTTT
>NC_051400.1:36467519-36467727 GCF_015228065.2 Penaeus monodon
GTACATATCTACTTTCATTGGTAAAGGACCATCCCCTCTTAATAATGTCGCGTTGTTTCTCTCTATTGTGACTTTTCTCCTGCTTCTCATCGCCTCTTCCTCATCTCTTCTTGTTATTCTTTGCCTCCTTCTCCCCATCGTTCTTTTTATCTTTTAAATTTTAAATTTCTCTTCTTTTGTGATTTTATTGCGTCCTTGTCTCATACAA
>NC_051400.1:36467839-36467918 GCF_015228065.2 Penaeus monodon
AAAAGTCGTGAAGAGGAAACTCGAAGTTTTCAAGAATTTTAAAAAATTACAAACAATTTCGAAGTTAGTTCCTTTAGCG
>NC_051400.1:36468602-36468695 GCF_015228065.2 Penaeus monodon
CCGAGCTTCATTGTGCTCCACTTGTCCCTGTTACTGTTCGTCTGTCACTGTTGGAGGCTGTCACTGATTTTTGGTTCCCACGCCCCGGGCCAT
>NC_051400.1:36468951-36469080 GCF_015228065.2 Penaeus monodon
TGAGATTCTGGGTTTCTATTTATCCTGTGTACTTTGAACATTATGCTTATTTATTCAGAGGCCCATCTTATTATTATTATTGTGTCTACCTGTCTGTCTGTTCTTAACATTATTTTCCTTCTGCGCTAA
>NC_051400.1:36469177-36469783 GCF_015228065.2 Penaeus monodon
ACCCGTATATTAGCCTCTCTCAATCACATACCCCCTCCCCCCTCCCCTATTAACTTCCACCCCCTCCCCTTCTCTCTCCTCCCCCTCCCCCCATTAACTTCCACCCCCTCCCCTTCTCCCCCCCCCCCCCCCCTTAACTTTCCCCCCCCCCCCCCTTTTACTTCCCCCCCCACCTTCCCCCTTCTCCCCCCTCCCCTCCATTAACTTTCCCCCCCCCCCTTCCCCTACTCCCCCTCCTCCTCCCCTTCCCCCTACTCTCCCCCTCCCCCTCCCCTCTTCATTAAACTTTCCCTCCCTTCCCCCTCCCCCCCTCCCCCATTTTCCCCCCCCCCCCTTTCCCTTCTTTTAAAACCCCCCCCCCTTTTTCCCCCCATCTTCCCTTTCTTTTCCCCTCTTTCCTTCCCTCCCCTCTTTTCCTTTTTTGCCCCCTTCCGGCCTTTCTATTCCTTTTCCCCCTCCTCGTCTTTACTTCCCCCCTTTCCCCATCTACCCTTTTTCTTTTTCTTACCCTCTTCTCTTCCCTTTTTCCCTTTTTTTTTCTTTTTTTTCTCTCCTTCCCTTCCTTCCTTCCCTTCTTTTTTTCTCCCCTTTTTTTTTATTTGGGGG
>NC_051400.1:36469815-36469938 GCF_015228065.2 Penaeus monodon
CTATCTATCTATTTTTTTATCGTCTACAAGAAGTCTTTTTTACTCTTTATTATGAAAATTTTCAGATTATTATATATGTAGTGGTGGTGTGCGTGTGTGTATGTATTATATAGTATATTTTTT
>NC_051400.1:36470468-36470844 GCF_015228065.2 Penaeus monodon
GTTCTCTTATATTTTCTATTCTATTTATCTCTTTTATTCTTCTCTTATCTTTTCTTCATAATTTATTCTTCTCTATATCTTCTATATCTCTCTCTATTTATATATATATCTTTATTTATCTATCCATTCTATTACTATTATATTTATCTTTTCTTATCGTTATCTTTCTCTTACTATATCTTACTCTCTATATCTTTTTCTCTTTAAAATTTTATCTTCTTATCTTCTCTCTTTTTTTATTGTCTTATATCTTTTATATTAATCTCTTCTTTCTTTTTTTCTACTCATCTTTTCTTTCTCTATATTATTTTTCCTATTTCTATTTCTCTATCTTCTCTCTATCTATCATCTATATACTTTTTTATCCTGTATATTG
>NC_051400.1:36471361-36471434 GCF_015228065.2 Penaeus monodon
GCACATGCGGGCTCTATAATTGAGTCTCTTTGTTATGAGCTCTGTCATCTGTATCATGGAGGTGATGCCCTCA
>NC_051400.1:36471810-36472059 GCF_015228065.2 Penaeus monodon
TATAAACTAATTTGGCGATAGAGCTTTAAAAAAATCAAATTCTTAAAAGTGACATCAAGAATTATCATTGTCATTAATACCTTTAATCATTTTATCACTATTGTTAGTGTTAGTGTTACCATCATAATATCACTAAGGAATCTGTGTGTTATTTATTTTATTGCATTATCTTATTCTATCACTTTATTAATAATAACATTTATCAAACCGGATTTTCAAAGATGAAGAGATGAAAGATAAACGATGATG
>NC_051400.1:36473112-36473400 GCF_015228065.2 Penaeus monodon
TCTGCAATGATAATTATGATGATGTTAATAACTATCTTGGTGACTATCGATAAATACAAATAAACACTTGGTAAAATCAAATTAAAATGAACAAAACTCGCAAATGAAAATAACAGAACACATGAGAAAGAACACAATTAGAGTAAAATCGTAAGAGACATGAAGTAATAGAAATAAAGCGTGTAATTGGAATAAATGATAACGATGAATTAGATAACAGAGATAACGATGTCAGCGTGACACAGCGTTGCTTGCATTTCCTTAGTTTGTTTTCTCTTTCGCTGTTTG
>NC_051400.1:36474122-36474226 GCF_015228065.2 Penaeus monodon
AAGTCTTATCTCACTTCATCTCCCTCTTGTCATAAAAAATAATCCATTTGAAAGAAAAGACGCCAGGGAAGAGAACAAGGCGAAAAGGAAGAATACGAGTATAA
>NC_051400.1:36474413-36474892 GCF_015228065.2 Penaeus monodon
CACATATAAAAGTCATGACACGGCGAATATCAAGTTGGAAATCTGGTGTGATATTGTGTGTTGACCCCCAGAGCGAGGCGTCACGCGCACTCTGATCTCTTTTCTCTCCTTCTACCCCTTTCATCTCTCTTATTGCCCATCCACCACCACCAAAGGGAAGTAGACATAATAATAAGATAGAGAGAGAATGTCATTGTTAGTAGGCAACCCTGAAGAAACGCGTTCGAGGGTTTGAGCGCAGACTCGAATGTCTTCATTCCGTGACGTCACTAGAAAAATGGCACGTGATTGGTCACGGATCATCACTCAACGGACCACTCAGGGAGGCCAGCCAGGTCACGTGATTTATGAGAGTACCCGACTGTGTGCTCTATCTTTTATATACTTTTTTTTTTATTTGATTATTATCTGTCTGTGTATGTGTGTGTTCTGAATATATTTTCTTTTGCCTTTTCTGATCGGGAAAATGATTTGTAATT
>NC_051400.1:36474926-36475234 GCF_015228065.2 Penaeus monodon
GGTTCAATTTTACACGTGTGATCCCTGAACCAGAAAGTCCAAATGCCCAAAGGAAAAGAAGAAAGAGGAGGAATAGGATACGAGGAGATAACGAAGAATAAGAATAAGAAGTATAAATAAGAAGAGGGAAAGGAAGACGAAAGAGAGAAAGTATGATCTGAATAGTAAGACTAATGGAAATAAGGAAAGACTAGATTGAAATAGAGAGACGAGAAGAAGGATAAATAAATCCCCCAAAATAGAGAATAAAAGGAAGAAGAACAGAAGAAAAAAAAAAAACAGCAATAACAAGATAAACAAGAAGCAGA
>NC_051400.1:36475262-36475450 GCF_015228065.2 Penaeus monodon
TCTCAAGAAAAAAGGGCGGTAAAATGCCATGATCCAAGATGGCGGCCGCACCACAATGGAGGGCGCTCCCCGTAAACGTGTGTAAAATTCGGTGTGAGAGCGCCCCGCTGGGTGCCCCGGATTTTAGGTCACGCCGACGCGATTACACCCATGCACACCACGCCACAGCCAGGAACCAGCCTCTTAAT
>NC_051400.1:36476111-36476182 GCF_015228065.2 Penaeus monodon
TTAATAAAATGGATATTTTTTCCAGTTTTAAAATATTCTCGTTGAAGTTGATGTAACCAATTTCTGTTGCC
>NC_051400.1:36476515-36476825 GCF_015228065.2 Penaeus monodon
TCCCCTAATCATTGAGTTTAATCCCTACAGAATTTATCGGGTATTCTGCCCAGTTTGACAGTCATTTCCCCTCCTTGTGGCACTTTTCTTCCTCTATGTTTTGGCCGGCGTTTGTTAGTCATTGCCTCTCTGCTCTCTTTGCTTCTTTATTCTCTTCTTTCTTCTCGATGTATCTGCTGTCTGCGAGCTTTCGCTTTATTTCTTTCTCTACTACCTCTCCCTGCCGTGATCTACTCCTCTCTGCAACGGACAAAAAGACACAATTTGCCCCATTCGTCCCCCGTCCTATAGCTCCCGCCCCGTATCCACT
>NC_051400.1:36476920-36477175 GCF_015228065.2 Penaeus monodon
GACGTCTCCTCGTATGACAATTTGTGTGATGCCGCGTGCTTGTCCAGGCTTGTTAGTCCAACTGAGCCGTCGACGCTGATAATGGCACCTTGCTCGTGACACCGCCTGGCACTCTGGTCATTCTACACTCCCTGGCTACCTCCTGGCACCCTCTGGCTCCTACCTGGCACCCCCCCCCCTCCCCTCTCCCCTCTCTCTGACTGCCTCTTGGCTCCTTTCTGGCACCCACGGCTCCCATTGGCTCCTACTTGGCAC
>NC_051400.1:36477605-36477809 GCF_015228065.2 Penaeus monodon
TGTTACACCTGTAACCTGAAGCCCCGAAGCCAAATATCCCGGCTGCGAGGGAGATGAAGTGTCGACCAGGGACACTGTGTAGCATCGCCGCCATGTTTTCCAGTCGTGAGATCGTACGTTATGGCGGAATTATCGTACGCGCGGGGCGGTGATCGTAGCAGTGGTGGTGTTATGTTATCGTGCTGGATTTGGGTGGTATCGTGT
>NC_051400.1:36477864-36478017 GCF_015228065.2 Penaeus monodon
TAGCTTTGGATTTTGTTGTAATGGTGTTGTATTTTTAGGTGTTTTTAGTGTCATTTATAATGTTCAGTAGGGGTATCGTATATTGTATATGGGAGAGGTATTTACTCTTGAAGTATGAAGATTATCGTACCGATGATTTGATAGCCATCGTAG
>NC_051400.1:36478306-36478402 GCF_015228065.2 Penaeus monodon
AGTTAACAAGAAAAACCCGGATCTATTTTCACTCCGACAGACATATTGGCTCCTCAGTGACCACGCCCACCTCTTCGGGAGTACCAGAAAGAGGCA
>NC_051400.1:36478532-36478642 GCF_015228065.2 Penaeus monodon
GGGAGAGATGGGGAGAGAATGAGAGGTGGAAATAGGGAGGATGGGGGGAATGAAAGATGGAAAGAAGGAAAGTGGGAAAGGGGGAAGGTGAGAGGAAACAGGGAAAGGTG
>NC_051400.1:36479417-36479490 GCF_015228065.2 Penaeus monodon
CCCCCCCCTCGATTCCCCCTTTACCCCCCACGAGGTAACACGAGGCCAACCTCCCCCAGGGGGCGCTGGACAC
>NC_051400.1:36479987-36480216 GCF_015228065.2 Penaeus monodon
TCAAAACAAACAACAAAAACAATTAAAAACCACAACCGCAAAATAGATGTTGAAACCGATTACCTTAACTGCAATTGCAAAGTCTTGGTTCCGATTGGTGTGCAAAATGCAACGGAAAAAGGTATATCCTATTTCTATTCCCATTCCTCCTATGCCTCCTTTTATCGCTTTATCGCTTCCTCCTCCTCTTCGAAAGGTATATCGAGAAATAGCCAAGAAATAGTCGCAT
>NC_051400.1:36480961-36481076 GCF_015228065.2 Penaeus monodon
AACGCTAAAGCCCTAAAACATTATACACATATGCAAAAGATAATTAAAATTCAAACGAGAAAAAATACAAATATTTACATCTGCTTTTCTGCTCTTGCAAATGAATCACACATAT
>NC_051400.1:36481098-36481281 GCF_015228065.2 Penaeus monodon
TCCCGATTTTTTTTTACCCTAAAATCCCTCAACGTGGACAAAAATCCCCTACCCCCCCCCCCCCTTACTCCATAACGTTTTCTTTGCAACTTTCTTTAATCCTCTTGCAAATGATGCATCAAAGCCATTTTCACCTTCCTGGTGAGTGTGTTACCTTGGGAGATCCGAAGAGGTTTCGAGAGA
>NC_051400.1:36481541-36481691 GCF_015228065.2 Penaeus monodon
AAAGTGCTCGAACAGCGAAGAGGGCGAGCGTAAACAAGAGAGAATGTAAACAAGCAGTCACGGCGCACGCGTAAAAGGAGCAGCACACATTCGCTCGATGGCTTCTGACGCACATGCTAATACTTGTGTAAACATGCGGGGCTAAAGTGA
>NC_051400.1:36482696-36482789 GCF_015228065.2 Penaeus monodon
GAAAATGAAGTAGATTTACAAAACCTACGAAGAAACGGATGATTGAAGCTCCAGCTCCTTAGGCCTACCAAACACCTGCTTAACCCTTGACAC
>NC_051400.1:36483017-36483096 GCF_015228065.2 Penaeus monodon
CCACAGGTGAGATTTAGAAGTCGGTGAAAGATTCAGGAATAAATTATAAAATGTGTACTTATTTGCAAACACCTCGATA
>NC_051400.1:36483350-36483627 GCF_015228065.2 Penaeus monodon
CTCTCTCTTCCCCACCGCGCACTGAACTCCCGCTGCCAACACAAAGCCGCTGCCAACACCTCGCTGTGCCAACCGAACGACTCAATTATAATCATGTTTATCTCTGAAACCCAACTCCCAGATGGTGTTCTTGACCCCGAGGTCAGGAGAGGTCATGCTGAGGCGGGGGGGGGGGGGGGGAGGGAGGGGAGGGGTAGGGAGGAGGAAGAGGGGTGGGGAGGAGGAAGAGGGGTGGGGAGGAGAGAAGGAGGAGAGGGGAGAGAAGGAGGAGAGGGGA
>NC_051400.1:36485118-36485214 GCF_015228065.2 Penaeus monodon
CATTTGAGAGGTCCTAATTTAACATAAACAGAAGCGAGAGGCGGTGTTTGGCTACACACCCGAGCCTTGTGCCCGCCCACCCCCGCCCACATGTAA
>NC_051400.1:36485249-36485379 GCF_015228065.2 Penaeus monodon
GTGTCGGACTACTTCGCCGTGACGTCATCAACAGCCGTGACGTCATCAGCGCGACCGACGGACACACACGAGATCATTACGCGGGCGTTGACGCGTCCGAATCCTCGGCTGCGCTAAACAAACATCCTTT
>NC_051400.1:36485398-36485639 GCF_015228065.2 Penaeus monodon
AGAAACCTTACAAGATCTCCGGGAGGGAAAATGTGACGGTCGACGCCTGCTTCCATTCATTTTTGTTTGCCGACGTCGGTTTGGCTTATCACGAACACTTCAGGTTGTTTAAGGTCTGACTGACGCTGTAGATTAACATTCTTGTGAAAGGTAAACACGCCATTTGGACGAATCGGGAGAAGCCAGAGTTGTTATTTTGGGATCAAGTGGAGCCAGCCGGATCCGCCTCTCCGTCGCCTGC
>NC_051400.1:36486025-36486089 GCF_015228065.2 Penaeus monodon
GACGAGTAAATGATAAACAAATGATAAAAAAATAATAAAAAAATGGTCTTCCTCGGGGTGGGGG
>NC_051400.1:36487715-36487834 GCF_015228065.2 Penaeus monodon
ATAGCACACTAGACACTATCTAGACAAAAGGCTCCATTGATAATCGATTGCTTCTCAAAATCCTGCCTGAGATAAGGTGGCAAACATGTACGCGTGCTGATACAACAACGCACTTAGCC
>NC_051400.1:36488447-36488877 GCF_015228065.2 Penaeus monodon
CGATAATCCATCTCTTCTGTTCTCTCTCTTTCTCCCCCTTTCCTCCTCTCCCTACCTCCCTCTCCCCTTCTCCTCCTCTCACCCTCCCTCCTTCTCCTCCTCTCCCCCTCTCCTCATCTCCCCTCTCCTCCTCTCTCCTCCTCCCCTCCCCCCTCTCTCCCTCTCCCCTTCTCCCCCTCTCTCCCTCTCCCCTCCTTCGCTCGGGACACAGACCAAGCAACACGCGAATAAACAGGACAATGGGGCGATACGGCGATAAGCCTCAAGACAGTGATAAGTGTCATCAAAAGATCTGATGACTAGAATCTTCTGCCCTCTCCCCCCCCCACTCTCCCCTTCCCCCCCCCCACGCCGCTCCCCTCGCCCCCACTCCTCTCTGTCTCTAACTCTCGCCTTCCCCCCTTTCTGATTTTGTCTCTCTCTTTTTTTT
>NC_051400.1:36489060-36489191 GCF_015228065.2 Penaeus monodon
CTCCTCTTTTATCGTCCTCCTTTTCATTCGCCACTTATCGGCTTTGTTTTCATACCCCCCTCACCCCCCCCCCCTTCACTCCTCATCTCCACTTTATTGTATGTCTCACTCACTCTTCTGAATTATCGAAA
>NC_051400.1:36491421-36491686 GCF_015228065.2 Penaeus monodon
TATCAACTGCTTATTTAAAAACAATTATACTTTTTTAACGTTTTACAGAAAGTATTTCTCCTCACTCTTCTATTATCAAAAATCTATATATCCCCAAAGTTGCATTTTGTATGGGGATTTCATATCCTTTTTTTATGTGTGTTAGTTTTATCTGTGGATATTGTTGTGTGTGTGTGTAGATGTGTTGTTTTTTTTGCAAATCCACAAGCAATACACACATTTTAATACTCATATTTACACGGGACTAAAACCAAAAACAAACCGG
>NC_051400.1:36493150-36493224 GCF_015228065.2 Penaeus monodon
ATAGAATTATTATATACAACAGATTATTAATTTACCCACGATATCTCACAATCTTTAAGCCCATCTATCAACTC
>NC_051400.1:36493272-36493360 GCF_015228065.2 Penaeus monodon
TGAAAGCAACAACGACCAATTCTCATTACGAAAGACTCAGGATTTTTTTTCGACAATTCACTCCAAACGGATGCAAAAGTGTTAAAAT
>NC_051400.1:36493582-36493720 GCF_015228065.2 Penaeus monodon
ATAAAAAAGTTTAGGTCATGCCGCGTATTGACAAAGAGTAGGCTGGAGGGGAAGTAGCAGGTTAAAAAAATTCTAGGTCACCGACATTTTAAGCTACTCCCTAGTCTGTCGTAAACATCTGGAAGTTTCGCCACACGC
>NC_051400.1:36493932-36494414 GCF_015228065.2 Penaeus monodon
TCGAGAAGCCCTTGCAACACGCCTCATCAGCCATCAATATTGATAAAGTGCGCCCATTGATTCGAAGTCTCCGCGGTTGGCAAACAAATTCAGCCCAAAAACAAAGGCATACCAGATGATCCATTTTCTATTGGCCATTGTGGTCGAGGGGGTAACTACAACAAAAGGGCTTCACACGACGTGATTTTCAATGGGCTCCCAATGCAAACCACTTTATGTCCTAATGGGCCACCCGCATACCCTGGCATCTAAAGTGGCAGCCACGATGAATGTGGGCGCCGCGGGAAATGTATTCAGTGTGTTCTCCTTTCCTAAATACGGGCGCGTCGAGCAATTTCTTTTAGAGCGAGCGTCTGATGTGAACCGCCGGCCATCACGCGGAACGCCCTGGGTGTCGGACGCAACACATCTGGGGCGAAGCAGGGTTTTGTGCTTTCGGGCCGCGTTCTCTTCTTTTCTTCGTCTTTCGTTCGCTTTCTCTG
>NC_051400.1:36494652-36494867 GCF_015228065.2 Penaeus monodon
TTTCACTCCCCTCTCACCCTTTCTATTTATCTTTTTCTATGTCCATTTCCCCTTATAGAGTAAACCCCGAAATAGGAGACTCTGCTTCATAAATTCAATGTGACGTTTCAATTGAGTCAATTTTCAGCGCATTTGGGTCACTTGAGAGCGAGGTTCTGTGAAACATCTTGACGGCCGCTTTCAGATCTTTTCTCGCTTTGGATCGAGATGCCATC
>NC_051400.1:36498638-36498723 GCF_015228065.2 Penaeus monodon
GAAAGGGGGTTTTGGGGAGGGGAAATTAAAAAAAGAGAGAAGGGGAAGGGGCGGGGGGAGGAGGAAAGGGGGGGGGGGGAAAATG
>NC_051400.1:36498938-36499941 GCF_015228065.2 Penaeus monodon
TTTTAAAAAAAAAAAAAAAAAAAAAAGGAAACAATCAAAAAAAAAAATAAATTATAAAAAAAAAATAAATTATTTTAAATTTAAATTATAAAAAATTTAATTAAATAAAATAAATAAATTTTAATTTAAAATAAAAAAATATTAAAATTTTAATAAATTAATTTAAAAAAATATAAATTATAATAATATATATATATAAAAAAACATAATAAAAAAAAAAAAAAACCCAAAAAAAAAACAAAAAAAAAAAAACAAAAACAACCCAAAAAAACAAACAAAAAAAAATAAAAAAATAAAAAAAATAAAATATACATAAAAATTAAAAAATAAAAAAATAGAATAAAAAAAATTTAAAAAGTTTTAAAATAAAATTAAAAAAAAAAAAAAAAAATTTAAAAATAATAAGTATAATAATAGTTTAAATTTTTAAAATTTTTTAATATAATATAAGAATAAAAATAAAAATTAAGAATGAAATAATAATAATAATAATTTTAAAAAAAAGAAGATATTTTTAATAAAAGAATAAAAGAAGGAGAGAAAAAAGAAAAAATAATAAAAGGGGAAAAAAAAAAACTTAAGGGAAGGGAGGAAAAAAAAGAAAGGGAAAAGAATAACAACAAAATTAAAAATTTTAACATAAATCAAAAAAACCCAAAAAAAAAAAAAAGGCCAAAAAAGGAATTTAGAAAAAAAAGTCTAAAACCCAAAAAGAAAGGAAAAAAGAATTTAAACCCCCAAAAAAAAAAATTTTTCTCCCCCCCCAATTTTAAAAATTTATAATAAAAATTTCAAAAAATAAAAAAAAAAAAAATAAAATTTCCTCCCCCCCTAATTTCCTAAAATTTTAAATTTGGATAAAAAAAAAAATAAAAAAAATAAAAAAAAAACCAAAAAAAAAATGGAAAAAAAAAAAAAAAACAAAAAAGAAAAACTAAAAAGGGGGAATTTTAAAATAAAAAGAAGAAATAAAAATTTGGGTTTTTTTAAAAAAAAAAAAATT
>NC_051400.1:36500126-36500715 GCF_015228065.2 Penaeus monodon
CATAAGCCGCCCGCCCTCGACTCTTGCCTGTGGGCGTGAGTCCTTAGCGTGCACGCCGTATGTCCAGTCACGGGCGGGGTCGAAACACACCCTCGGGCGTTCTGCAGGCGTGGGTGTGCGTAAGGGAGGAATTAGTGTGTGTTTGTGTGTTTCCTTTATCATGAGGATTATTAATATTGTTATTATCTTTATGAACATTATTATTGGTTTTTTATTGTGTTTTCGGGTTTTTATTCGATTATTTTTTACATTATGGGGTTTTATTGTAAATTTTTATTTTTATTTTCGTTGGGATTTTTTATTTTCATTTTAAACGGTTTATTATCATTATATTTTTCATTATCATTGTCAAGGGTTTTAAATTACATTTTTGGGCATTTTCCTTTAAACAAATATTTCAATTTATCATTTTATTTTTGGGGGGGGAATTATTTTTAATTTTTTAATTTTTAAATTTTTATGATTTTTTTATTATTATTTTTAATCATTATTTTTAATTATTATTTTTTATTAATTATTTTTATATTTTTTTTAGGATTTTTAATTTGTTTTTATTATTTTTATTATTTTTTTTAAATTAATTTTTATT
>NC_051400.1:36501311-36501401 GCF_015228065.2 Penaeus monodon
ATAATGATTTGCAATATGATAGCAAACTTCAATGTTCATGTTGATCTTAAGAAAGGTTATCAAGAGAGCAAGAGGAGGGGACAAGAATAA
>NC_051400.1:36501791-36501915 GCF_015228065.2 Penaeus monodon
CAACGAGGGATTAGCACACTACAATGAATCCCCCTATAAACGACTCCCCCTGGGAACATCCCCCTCCCCCCCTCCCCCTTTTCCTGAAGCCCTTGTAAAAATCGCATTAGTCTCCCCCCCCCCC
>NC_051400.1:36502515-36502950 GCF_015228065.2 Penaeus monodon
GTGACCTCTCTTTGACCTTTGCCGGCTCTTGCCTTTCAACCCCCCCCCCCCATCCCCCATACTAACCTAGTTTGATGTCCTGATTAACATTTTATGATTTCAAATCATATCTCCCGCTTTTTTCCGGATTATTTTTACGACTGTTTTAATTGAGGGATTTGAGGATCGGCATAATTTTCGATTCTGTGTTTTTTTTTTTTGTGGTGTTAATCTGGGCATGAAAGACTGGGATTGGCATGGCATCGTGATTCGGGTCCTGGTGGAGGTACTGATGAACCCATCACGCGGGATTAGGGATTGCGTGATTGGGCGGATCAGCTGTTCGTCCTGTGGATTTAAGGCGGGACTTTGAGGTCAGAGAATCGCACGCGTACTTCATAAAGGCCAAGGCGAAATCACGTGTGGGTATTTTGTTTCTAGTCTATAATCAATTTT
>NC_051400.1:36503086-36503334 GCF_015228065.2 Penaeus monodon
CAAGCTAACAGACAGACGGGCCACCGAGGTCCAGCAGAGTTTCACGACCTCGGCGCCGACGGCTTCCTCGGGGCTGCAGAGACTGCGACTAAGCGCCTCATGTCCGGTCGAAAGGGCGACGGATTCGCGACCCTGTGGAAGCCGAGGAAAAGGGAGGGATTAGCGTGGGATCGAAACTCAGGGAGGGATTTGGCTGGGATCAGATTTTCCGTCATTTAGAATCTGGCTGAATTTGACGTGTTTATCAT
>NC_051400.1:36503754-36504320 GCF_015228065.2 Penaeus monodon
ACCATTTTACAACCTTTTTCACTCAATGTCAGGATACCATAGCGTGTGAGATGCAGAAAATGAATTATTTGTTATATGAAAAATGATAATACATAATTCCAAATGATCTCGAAGCAACGAAAATGATTTCATATAAAAAAGAACAATGATTATGAATATTACACGGTTACAAGGCAATCTGCAAACCCAAAATCTTCATTCAATCCCAACGTTCTCTATATTCATTCATAAGTGTAATCATCCCTAAGCATTACGTTGTGCCCAAGAACAAACGGCGGCTTAACACCTATTACAGACTCCTCTGAGCCCCCGCTTTCACCCGTCCAGTTGCTCTAAGCCTTTGTTAAATTCTCCTTAATGAAAACAGCCAAGTGCGAAACCCTTTAGGCTCTGCGGTGCCACGGGCGCCTGAGGGTCTCGCGGCGCCGCAAAGAGACAGGACTTTTAATGGGTATTTTGGGGCACCGTTTGCCAAGTACCTGTGAGATTTTAAGGACACAATGCTGTGACATCATCGGGGTTTTAACGGGTTTTATGAGATGTATTGTAAGATATATATCATCGTG
>NC_051400.1:36504564-36504891 GCF_015228065.2 Penaeus monodon
TTATTTCTGACGAATAACTTTGTTATCATTCTGATTTTATTATAATTCCTTTATATCGTTGGTGTTACTTACATTATCACTTGTGCTTTTGGGGGAATGGCATAATATTTGAGCCTGTGGTTTTGTGTTAATGTGGGCATGAAAGACTGGGATTGGCATGGCATCGTGATTCGGGTCCTGGTGGAGGTACTGACGAACCCATCACGCGGGATTAGGGATTGCGTGATTGGGGGGATCAGCTGTTCGTCCTGTGGATTTAGGCTGATCTATGTCTCTGTAATTATTTTCAATCTCATCTTTTTTTATCTTCATACTTTTTTCTATGAA
>NC_051400.1:36505166-36505269 GCF_015228065.2 Penaeus monodon
GAGGGAGGCAGCGAATGTGCTAATTGGGAATTGATAGTGTGTTAATCCCTGCGTGGGGAGGGGCGGCTGTCCAAAGGGAGGGGAAGCTGAGGGGGGGGGGGGG
>NC_051400.1:36505324-36505574 GCF_015228065.2 Penaeus monodon
GCGTATGTATATGTAATTGTGGGAATCGAAATATTTTAGCAAGAGAGAAAAAGGATACATAAGATCTGCGTGACACATAGAAAGACACTTATAGAGGAGGCAACAGAATTCTAATAACCTCTACCTGCCTCCTATCTACTCGTTACGCCCCCCCCCCCTTTCCCTCCTGTGATAGAAAAGGGGCGGGACTTTGAGGTCGGAAAATCTCACACGTACTTCATAATTGCCAAGTCGACATGACTTTCGAAGT
>NC_051400.1:36505785-36506753 GCF_015228065.2 Penaeus monodon
GCTGATAGACAGGCGACCGAGGTCATGCAAACTTTCACGACCTCGGCGCCGACGGCTTCCTCGGGGCTGCAGAGACTGCGACTAAGCGCCTCATGTCCGGTCGAAAGGGCGACGGATTCGCGACCCTGTGGAAGCCGAGGAAAAGGGAGGGATTAGCGTGGGATCGAAACTCAGGGAGGGATTTGGCTGGGATCAGATTTTCCGTCACTTAAAATCTGGCTGAATCTGACGTGTTTATCTATCACCACATATCTGCATACATACAGCATACAAATATACTGTTTATTATGTGTATAATATGGTCATGTATCTTTGTGTCTTTCCCTTACCACCTTTCTCACTCAGTGTCAGTACAACACAGCATGTGAAATACAGATAAACTATCCGTAATAGGACTGAGAAATATAATTCAAATGGTCTAGAAGCAACTGCAACGGGAATGGTTTCTTATCAAAAACAACAATTGCAATCTATAATAAAGTCAATCTACAAACCCAATAATCTTAATTCAACTCCCATTCTTAAGAGTAATCATCTCTAAGTATCACGTTCTGCTCAAAGTAACAAACGGCGGCTTAACACCTGTTACAAGCTCCTAACCCCTTTCCTCTGCCCCCCCCCCTTCACCCGTCGAGTTGCTCTAAGCTCTTGTTAAATTCTCCTTAATGAAAACAGCCAAGTGCGAAACCCTTTGGCTCTGCGGTGCCACGGGCGCCTGAGGGTCTCGCGGCGCCGCAAAGAGACAGGACTTTTAATGGGTATTTTGGGGCACCGTTTGCCAAGTACCTGTGAGGTTTTAAGGACACAATGCTGTGCCATCATCGGGGTTTTAACGGGTTTTATGAGGTGTATTGTAAGATATGTAACGTCTTGTGTATGGTATCTGTGTAATATATTTGTACCAAGTATCTGAATGGAAAGTTAGTCCTCAATATGATTATGAATATATATATGTGTGTGTGTGTACG
>NC_051400.1:36506889-36507160 GCF_015228065.2 Penaeus monodon
AAGTCATTTATACCGTTGGTGTTACTCGTATTATCACTAGTGTTTGCTGGGGAATGGCATGATTTTTGAGTCTGTGGTTTTGTGTTAATGTGGGCATGAAAGACTGGGATTGGCATGGCATCGTGATTCGGGTCCTGGTGGATTAAGGATTGCGTGATTGGGGGGATCAGCTGTTCGTCCTGAGGATTTAGGCTGTCTCTATGTCTCTCTGTATTTATTTCCAATTTCTATGTCTCATCTCTTTTTTATCTTCATTTTTTTTCTTTGAATC
>NC_051400.1:36507668-36508438 GCF_015228065.2 Penaeus monodon
CACGTGGGAGGCGGCGAAGGTGCTAATTGGGAATTAATAGTGTGTTAATCCCTTCCCGGGGAGGGGCGGCTGTCCTAAGGGAGGGGAAACTGGGGGGGGGGGGGAAGAAGGGAGAGAAAAGGAGTGAAGGAGGGAGACAAGAGAAAATCGAAGGAATATGTAATTGTGGAATCGAAATATTTTAGGGAGACAGACATACATGATACATAAAATTTGTGTAACACATAGAAGGACACTGATAGAGAAGACAAGAAAATTATATTCCCCTTTACCTGCACGTCTCTCCCTGCCTCCCATCTACTCGCCCCCCCCCCCCCCTTCCCTCCTGTGACAGAAAAGGGGCGGGACTTTGAAGTCAGAAAATCTCACACGTACTTCATAATTGCCAAGTCGACATGACTTTCTCGTCACTCTCTTATTTCTCTCTCTTCTATATTCTTGTCAAATTTAGGATCAAAACAACACGCTGATAGCAGACATTCAGCTTGACGCCCCTCTCCTCTTTCACCTCGCACGACCTTCCTCGGGGAAGACAGCAGACCAGCGATAAGTAGACAGACAAGTTGCGAACAGGCCGAGGTCAGCAGAGTTTCGCGACCCGTGGCGCCGAGGTTGGGGGCGAGCGTGGACGAAACTAGAGCGCTCTGCTGGGTCAGAATGGGCTGAAGGACATGGTTATCTAACATATCTGAAATGAATTGTGATAGAATTAAGAATTGTGAATGTTTATCTATCAATATATCTACATATATAATAAAAAGTACTGTGTG
>NC_051400.1:36508485-36509118 GCF_015228065.2 Penaeus monodon
TCATGTATCTGTGTGTTTCCTTGTGTTGTCAGTATGTCAGCACAACATACATTGAAAATATATATATATAATTAAATGCTATGAATCAACGATAATTATTTTCCTATCTAAAGCTAACAATGAAGCACAACATTACATGTGGAATCTATAAACGTAACCCAGTACTTAATTCAATCCGCAACGTATCTCTATAACTCATTCAACAAGTGATATCATTCTAACGAATCACTAGATCGTTCTCCTTAAGGTAACAAACGGCGGCTTAACACCTGTTACAAGCTCCTCACCCACCTCTTCTGACCCCCCCCTTCCCCCGTCCAGTTGCTCTAAGCTCTTGTTAAATTCTCCTTAATGAAAACAGCCAAGTGCGAAACCCTTTGGCTCTGCGGTGCCACGGGCGCCTGAGGGCTCTCGCGGCGCCGCAAAGAGACAGGACTTTTAATGGGTATTTTGGGGCACCGTTTGCCAAGTACCTGTGAGATTTTAAGGACACAATGCTGTGCCATCATCGGGGTTTTATGAGATGCATTGTGAGATATCTAATGTCTCGTGTATGGTATCTGTGTAATATATCTGTAACAAGTATTTGTAATAACTGAAGAGTGGAAAGTCAGACCTTGACAATATTTATGA
>NC_051400.1:36509248-36509559 GCF_015228065.2 Penaeus monodon
TTTTTTTTTTTCATTCTTCTCTCCATCTTTTTTACTATAGTAGATGCTATAAAACTAGTCTTATAGTAGTATGAGTCCTTTTACCTTGATGGTTACAATGATGATCAACACTTCTACAAACACCTACAAATATACATACATGTATTCATTTATTTCGCATGCATGTGTAAGCCTACCTAGCTACAAGTCTCTTGTATATACATGAACGAATACATGAATGAATACATGTATGTGTACACGGAGGAGGCGGCGAAGGTGCTAATTGGGAATTGATAGTGTGTTAATCCCTTCCCGGGGAGGGGCGGCTGTCC
>NC_051400.1:36509624-36509789 GCF_015228065.2 Penaeus monodon
GAGATATACTGCATGTCAGAAATATTCCGAGAGATATCTGTACTACATACCTATACAGATATGTGAAATTAACGAACAGAAATTCCTAACTCTTTTTACATCAGTTATCCCTAACACACCCAAACACATTTTGATACTGAGATAGATTGCTTCACAAATTTTGTG
>NC_051400.1:36511389-36511654 GCF_015228065.2 Penaeus monodon
CTGCACATGCCATATAGAAACATTATGTCTTTAAACAGATTTCTTTCCCTGAAGGAATGACCACCATCCCACCTTTTCCATTTTTTTTTACCTGCCACAGTGTACTGGAAGATTCCCCAGACAAAAGCGGTCACCTGAAGAAGCGAAATTTTACAAGAGCTCTGGGCATTGGGCAGAGAGGGTGCGGCCGGGGAAAGGTGCGGTAGAACCTTAGCCTATTATATTATACTCATATCTATAATGATTTAGAACAATGTGATACGTG
>NC_051400.1:36511948-36512036 GCF_015228065.2 Penaeus monodon
GACACACACACACAAACATAATAATATAGTCACCCATAAACCACAGATCACAGCGTAACAAACGGCGGCTTAACACACATTAATGGCT
>NC_051400.1:36512177-36512551 GCF_015228065.2 Penaeus monodon
CTATTTTAAAAATCAACTGCGGAAATATAACGGTTCTCTGTAGCGACAGGATTTTGATTTTTTTTTCTCTTCATATAAATTAGATATATTATTTTCTAGGAGAGAAGAGGGAACGAAACCTTATCTCAGCTTTTCTTTTCTTTTGGTTACATCTAATACATTTGAAAAAAAAAATTGATAATCCAACAAATCAGCATTTTTTTTTTATTAGTATTTTCTGAAAGTTCTTCATCAAGCATTCAATGAAGATATTCTATTTCGTGGATTAACGTCTCTTTGTGAAACCATCGGAGGCTGCAAATCCCCTCGATCATCGCGGTTAATGAGATGCAAAGAGGAGATTACTCCAGAATGAGTCTATTAAACGGAAAAGA
>NC_051400.1:36512682-36513951 GCF_015228065.2 Penaeus monodon
CCGCGAGCTTCCTCTGAATCTGTGAACCATTTTCCATGAGCACAACGTTACTCACGGTCTATGCAAGATAAACTTATGTGAAATATTCACTTTTGCCAAAAAAAAAAAATATGCAAAAGTAATATATAATATCTATAATTTTTCATGAAAACCGATTTTTATCTTATCATCCTAAAAAATTTAAGTGATTGAGTGAGTATGTCGGTACTTTTGTTAAATTTTCCTTAATGAAAAGAGCCAAGTGCGACACCCTTTGGCTCTGCGGTGCCACGGGCGCCTGAGGGCTCTTGCGGGCGGCACAGAGAGACCAGAGAGAGAGGTTTAGAGGTATAGACACACTCCATCACTGTGCATTAAAGGGTACTGTTATATGATTAGCCATTTTTATGTATGGTTTATCTAACATCGTTCACGAATTCAAGATGGAAATTCATTCCTTAATATAATGGGTTTCTATTTTTTTATGGGATTTATCTTCGTGTTGAAGAAAGTGAACGTGTTTACAGATATTGAGGTGTTAAATTCACATTACGTATCCTGTTGTCATCGTTATTTTTAGCTTCATTATCATTTTAGTCATAAATATTATTGGTATTATTATTGATGCTTTGAAATTCTTATTATCATCATTACCAGTATCGTCCTTAATATCGTTACTTAATCATTTTGTAGTTGTAGTATGATTATAACCAACATCAAGGATATACTTCATAAAATCATATTACTATTATTATCGCCACACACACAAACACGTACATATTGACATATATAAACACAGGCATATCGCACGTATACAAGCGTACCTGCCTATACGCCTCCTGTATATGCACATCCGTGTATGTCTTTTCACGGGGGAGGCGACGAAGGTGCTAATTGGGAATTGATAGCGTGCTAATCCCTCTGTGGGGAGGGGCGGCTGTCCAAAGGGGGAGCTGGAGGAGAAGGGAGAGAAAAGGGAGGCGAAAGAGGAAGCAAGAGAAAATGGAAAGGAATGTGAGTGGATTTAGATATGAGTGTGGGTGGATTGTATCTCCATGTATCGACACAAAATGAGAGGACAGGAATTATATCGGTTGATGCAGTAGTATAGATATAAAAAGATATATGAAAAAAAATGTATTACCTCGAATTCTATCCACTCATGACCGCCCCCCCCCAACCTTATTTCCCTCCTGTAATTGAAAGAGGGCGAGACTTTGAGGTCAGAAAATCTCACACGTACTTCATAAATGCCATGGTGATATGACCTTCAAATCACCTGTTTTTTTC
>NC_051400.1:36514290-36514670 GCF_015228065.2 Penaeus monodon
CTGATAAAGAGCCCCAACAGCACGCAAATCCCGCCATATCGCTTCGGCCAAACAGGAGGCAAGGTCCGTTCACACTTACATAGACCCTGACGTGAGGACTTGGCAGACCGCGCATGCTTCCCCCGCCTGCATCCCGGCGCCTCTCGATCCTTCAGTTCTCAGAGGACTTCCTGCGCGAAGGAATGCGAAGCGAGAGGATTTCGAATTTCTGCGTTTACTTAAAACTTTGGCGGGGGGGGAGAAAGGAAGAGATTTATGCGGAAATTGGTCGGATCTAGCATGGTTAGATTTGTATCTACAGTTGTTCTTGGGGAACAGGCAAAGTATATAGAGGTTAATCTTATTTTACATTCTCTTTTAATCCTTCCTCTTTTAGACTG
>NC_051400.1:36514906-36515320 GCF_015228065.2 Penaeus monodon
CGATAGACAGATAGATATAATAGACACCCCGAAAAGGTCAAAGGTCAGATGACTAGGCGTCCCAAAAATCTCACAGCTACTTGGGAAAAACCACCTCATTCTGTCTGTTAATGGGATCATGTGCCTTGTACCTGTGCTGCCGTGGTTTACCTCTATCTTCCCCCCACTGATGCTGTCATTACGGTCGAAAGTTGGAATGAGTGAGACGCTAACTTGAAAGACGGTTTCGCACTTTATTGTTCTTGTTAAGTAGAATTTTACAAGAGCTTAGGGAGCAGCGGCGGACTTGTGTGTGCGAGGGGGGGGGGGATTGATTCGCTTTTTGTCGGTGCAAGGCTCGTTTTCGTTATGTTGTGACGATCTGTGATTTTATTGAAGCTGTGACTACTGTAGCTGGAATTTACGTGAGCATCT
>NC_051400.1:36515523-36516241 GCF_015228065.2 Penaeus monodon
CGAGCAAAAACTATACGACAGATTCTACCATCCACTAAAACATCATAATCCAGTGGCCTTGTTCTCTTAAAACCTCATAAGTACCCGGCAAACGGTGCCCCAAAACACCCGTGGCACCGCAGCGCCAAAGGGTTTCGCACTTGGCTGTTTTCATTAAGGAGAATTTAACAAGAGCTTAGAGCAACTGGGCGGGTGAGAGCGGAGGGTCAGAGGAGTCTGTAATAAGTGTTAAGCCGCCGTTTGTTACTGGGCAGAACGTAAGGCTTAGAGATGATTACACTTGTGAATGAATATAGAGAACGTTGGGATTGAACGAAGATTTTGGGTTGTAGAAATCTTGTAATATGTATCTTCATTGTTCTTTCTCGTTGCTTCTTGACCAATTGGAATTACGTTTCTCATTTTCATATTACGGATAATTCATCTTCTGCATCTTCTCACATGCTATGTTGTACTGACATTGAGAGAGAACGATGGTAAGGGAAAGACACAGAGATATAAAAGCATTTATACAGACATAAATAAACGGTATTTGTATATTGTGTGAGTGCAGATATGTGCTGACAGATAAACATGTCAAATTAAGCTAAATTCTAAGACACGGAAAATCCCAGACAAATCCCTCCCTGAGTTTCGATCCCACGCTAATCCCTTCCTTTTCCTCAGCTTCCACAGGGTCGCGAATCCGTCGCCCTCGCCGTTTCCTTTTTCTCTCTCT
>NC_051400.1:36516388-36516480 GCF_015228065.2 Penaeus monodon
ATTTCGAAAGTCATATCGACTTGGCAATTATGAAGTACGTGTGAGATTTTCTGACCTCAAAGTCCCGCCCCTTTTCTATCACAGGAGAGAAA
>NC_051400.1:36516499-36516871 GCF_015228065.2 Penaeus monodon
CGAGTAGATAGGAGTCAGATAAAGGGGAATAGAATTTTCTTGCCTTCTCGATTAGTTCTATGTGTTAAGCAGATCTTATGTATCATTTTGTCTGTCTCCCGAAAATATTCCGACTCCCACAATTACATTTAATCCTTTCCATGTTCTCTCGTCTCCCTCCTTCGCTCCTTTTCTCTCCCTTCTCCCCCCCCCCTTAGCTTCCCCTCCCTTTGGACAGCCGCCCCTCCCCACGAAGGGATTAACACTATTAATTCCCAATTAGCACCTTCGCCGCCTCCCACGTGTACACATACACGCATGTTCATGTGTATATACAAAAACCTGTAGACAGGTACATGTATATACGTATGTATGATAACTATGCGTGTGTGT
>NC_051400.1:36517255-36517643 GCF_015228065.2 Penaeus monodon
CCTCAGGACGAACAGCTGATCCCCCCAATCACACAATCCCTAATCCCGCGTGATGGGTTCCATCAGTACCTCCACCAGGACCCGAATCACGATGCCATGCCAATCCCAGTCTTTCATGCCTAGATTAACACCACAAAAAAACCACAGACTCGAAAATTATGCCGATCCTCTAATCCCTCAATTAAAACAGTCGTAAAAATAATAAGGAAAAAAGAGAAAGATATCATTTAAAATCATAAAATGTTAATCAGGACATCCATGCCAATCCCAGTCTTTCATGCCCAGATTAACACCACAAAACCCAAAAATTATGCCATTCCCCCAAGTAACACCAACGTTATAAATGACTGATAATAATACTGGATAATCAAAATGATAACAATGAAGT
>NC_051400.1:36517864-36518440 GCF_015228065.2 Penaeus monodon
AGTTAAGGACTAACTTTCCATTCTTCAGTTCTTATAGATACTTGGTACGTCATACAGATACCATACACAAGACGATAGATATCTCACAATACACCTCATAAAACCCGTTAAAACCCCGATGATGGCACAGCATTGTGTCCTTAAAACCTCACAGGTACTTGGCAAACGGTGCCCCAAAATACCCATTAAAAGTCCTGTCTCTTTGCGGCGCCGCGAGAGCCCTCAGGCGCCCGTGGCACCGCAGCGCCAAAGGGTTTCGCACTTGGCTGTTTTCATTAAGGAGAATTTAACAAGAGCTTAGAGCAACTGGACGGGTGAAAGCGGGGGCTCAGAGGAGTCTGTAATAGGTGTTAAGCCGCCGTTTGTAATCATGGGTAGAGCGTAATACTTAGAGATGAATGGGTACAAAAGACACTGGGATTGACTTTATAGAAATCATGTGGTATTTATTATCATTGTTCTTTTTGATATGAAATAATTTTTGTTGCTTCTAGATCATTTGGACAGTCGCCCCTTCCCGCGAAGGGATTAACACTAGATTAATTCCCAATTAGCACCTTCGCCGCCTCCCACGTG
>NC_051400.1:36518760-36518992 GCF_015228065.2 Penaeus monodon
CCTAAATCCTTAGGACGAACAGCTGATCCCCCCAATCACACAATCCCTAATCCCGCGTGATGGGTTCATCAGTACCTCCACCAGGACCCGAATCACGATACCATGTCCAATCCCAATCTTTCATACCCACATTAACACCACAAAACCCAAAGTAATACCAACGATATAAATGGCTGATAATAATACTGAAAAACAAAATGATAACAATGAAGTTATTCGCCAGAAATAAATG
>NC_051400.1:36519155-36519820 GCF_015228065.2 Penaeus monodon
CAAGGACTAGCTTGCAATTCTTCGGTTCCTACAAATAATTGGTACAGATACTTTATGCAGATGTTATAACCAAGATCTCATAATAATCCCATAATACCCGTTAAAACCCCGATGATGGCACAGCATTGTGTCCTTAAAATCTCACAGGTACTTGGCAAACGGTGCCCCAAAATACCCATTACAAGTCCTGTCTCTTTGCGGCGCCGCGAGACCCTCAGGCGCCCGTGGCACCGCAGAGCCAAAGGGTTTCGCACTTGGCTGTTTTCATTAAGGAGAATTTAACAAGAGCTTAGAGCAACTGGACGGGGGAAGGGGGGGGCAGAGGAGGGGGGTGAGGAGCTTGTAACAGGTGTTAAGCCGCCGTTTGTTACCTTAAGGAGAACGTGATGCTTAGAGATGATTACACTTGTGAATGAGTATAGAGAACGTTGGGATTGAATTAAGATATTGGGTTTGCAGATCGATTTTATAGATACCATGTAATTTTATCATCATTGTTCTTTTTGATATGAAATAAGTCTTGTTGCTTCTAGACCATTTGGAATTACGTTTATCATTTTTGGGATTATGTTTCTCATTTTCTCATATGGTATGTGCTGACACTGAATGAGAAAGGTGGCAAGGGAAAGGCACAAAGATACATGACCATAAATAAATAAATAAAC
>NC_051400.1:36519854-36520110 GCF_015228065.2 Penaeus monodon
CGACAGTATTTTTGTATATTATATATGTGCAGATATGAGCTGACCAGATTCTAAGTGACGGAAAATCTGATCCCAGCTAAATTCCTCCCTGAGTTTCACGCTAATCCCTCCCTTTTCCTCAGCTTCCACAGGGTCGCGAATCCCTCGCCCTTTCGACGTCGCTTAGACGTTCCCCGAGGAAGCCGTCGGTCGTGAAACTTTGCAAGACCTCGGTGGTCTGTCTGTCTGTCAACTTATCTGCCTCTCTCTCTATATA
>NC_051400.1:36520150-36520519 GCF_015228065.2 Penaeus monodon
AGGGAGAGAGTACTGTGTCTGTACGCGAGCGCTTGTGTGTGTGTGTGAATGCAGTATCTAAACTTACAAATTTGATTAGATAGAAGCAAAATACCAGAAGTGATTTCGAAAATCATATCGACTTGGCAATTATGAAGTACGTGTGAGATTTTCTGACCTCAAAGTCCCGCCCCTTTTCTGTCACAGGAGGGAAGGGGGGGGGCGAGTAGATGGGAGAAAGGGAGAGACGTGCAGGTAAAGGGGAATAGAATTTTCTTGTCTTCTCTATCAGTGTCCTTCTATGTGTTACACAAATTTTATGTATCATGTATGTCTGTCTCCGAAAATATTTCGATTCCACAATTACATATCCCTTCGATTTTCTCTTGT
>NC_051400.1:36520576-36520651 GCF_015228065.2 Penaeus monodon
TTGGACAGCCGCCCCTCCCCATGCAGGAATTAACACACTATTAATTCCCTATTAGCACCTTCGCCGCCTCCCACG
>NC_051400.1:36520875-36521158 GCF_015228065.2 Penaeus monodon
TTCAGAGAAAAAATATGAAGAAAGAAAAAAATGACAGAGATTGGAAATAAATACAGATAGACACAGAAACAGCCTAAATCCTCAGGACGAACAGCTGATCCCCCCAATCACGCAATCCCTAATCCCGCGTGATGGGTCCATCAGTACCTCCACCAGGACCCGAATCACGATGCCATGCCAATCCCGGTCTTTCAAGCCCACATTAACACCACAAAACCACAGACAAAAATCATGCCATTCCCCAGTAAACACTAGTGATAATACGAGTAACACCAACGGTATA
>NC_051400.1:36521406-36522278 GCF_015228065.2 Penaeus monodon
CATACTCAAGACGATAGATATCTCACAATACATCTCATAAAACCCGTTAAAACCCCGATGATGGCACAGCATTGTGTCCTTAAAATCTCACAGGTACTTGGCAAACGGTGCCCCAAAATACCCATTAAAAGTCCTGTCTCTTTGCGGCGCCGCGAGACCCTCAGGCGCCCGTGGCACCGCAGAGCCAAAGGGTTTCGCACTTGGCTGTTTTCATTAAGGAGAATTTAACAAGAGCTTAGAGAAACAGCACGGGTGAGGGGGGAGCGGGGGTCAGAAGAGGTGGGTGAGGAGCTTGTAATAGGTGTTAAGCCGCCGTTTGTTACCTTCAGCAGAACGTGATACTTAGAGATGATTACTCTTAAGAATGGGGTTGAATTAAGATATTGGGTTTGTAGATTGACTTTATTATAGATTGCAATTGTTCTTTTTGATAAGAAACCATTCCCGTTGCAGTTGCTTCTAGACCATTTGAATTATGTTTCTCAGTCCTATTACGGATAGTTTATCTGTATTTCACATGCTGTGTTGCACTGACACTGAGTGAGAAAGGTGGTAGGGGAAAGACACAAAGATACATGACCATATGTATACACATAATAAACAGTATATTTGTACGCTGTATGTATGCAGATATGTGGGGATAGATAAACACGTAAGATTCAGCCAGATTTTAAGTGACGGAAAATCTGATCCCAGCCAAATCCCTCCCTGAGTTTCGATCCCACGCTAATCCCTCCCTTTTCCTCGGCTTCCACAGGGTCGCGAATCCGTCGCCCTTTCGACCGGACATGAGGCGCTTAGTCGCAGTCTCTGCAGCCCCGAGGAAGCCGTCGGCGCCGAGGTCGTGAAACTTTGCATGACCTCGGTCGCCT
>NC_051400.1:36522489-36522902 GCF_015228065.2 Penaeus monodon
ATACCACAAGTGACTTCGAAAGTCATGTCGACTTGGCAATTATGAAGTACGTGTGAGATTTTCTGACCTCAAAGTCCCGCCCCTTTTCTATCACAGGAGGGAAAGGGGGGGGGTAGGGGGGCGTAACGAGTAGATAGGAGGCAGGGAGAGGTTAATAGAATTCTGTTGCCTCCTCTATAAGTGTCTTTCTATGTGTCACGCAGATCTTATGTATCATATTTCTCTCTTGCTAAAATATTTCGATTCCCACAATTCCATATACGCGTCTCCGTTTTTTCTCATCTCCCTCCTTCGCCACTTTTCTCTCCCTTCTTTCTCCCCCCTCAGCTTCCCCTCCCTTTGGACAGCCGCCCCTCCCCACGCAGGGATTAACACACTATTAATTCCCAATTAGCACATTCGCCGCCTCCCTC
>NC_051400.1:36523249-36523510 GCF_015228065.2 Penaeus monodon
TCAGCCTAAATCCACAGGACGAACAGCTGATCCCCCCAATCACGCAATCCCTAATCCCGCGTGATGGGTTCGTCAGTACCTCCACCAGGACCCGAATCACGATGCCATGCCAATCCCAGTCTTTCATGCCCACATTAACACAAAACCACAGGCTCAAAAATTATGCCATTCCCCCAAAAGCACAAGTGATAATGTAAGTAACACCAACGATGTAAAGGAATTATAATAAAATCAGAATGATAACAAAGTTATTCGTCAGAA
>NC_051400.1:36523700-36524371 GCF_015228065.2 Penaeus monodon
CAAGGACTAACTTTCCATTCTTCAGTTCTTACAGATACTTGGTACAAATACATTATACAGATACCATACACACGATTATATATATCTTACAATACACCTCATAAAACCCGTTAAAACCCCGATGATGTCACAGCATTGTGTCCTTAAAATCTCACAGGTACTTGGCAAACGGTGCCCCAAAATACCCATTAAAAGTCCTGTCTCTTTGCGGCGCCGCGAGACCCTCAGGCGCCCGTGGCACCGCAGAGCCAAAGGGTTTCGCACTTGGCTGTTTTCATTAAGGAGAATTTAACAAGAGCTTAGAGCAACTGGACGGGGGAAGGGGGGGGGGCAGAGGAGGGGGGTGAGGAGCTTGTAACAGGTGTTAAGCCGCCGTTTGTTACCTTAAGGAGAACGTGATGCTTAGAGATGATTACAGTTGTGAATGAGTATAGAGAACGTTGGGATTGAATTAAGATATTGGGTTTGCAGATCGATTTTATAGATACCATGTAATTTTATCATCATTGTTCTTTTTGATATGAAATAAGTCTTGTTGCTTCTAGACCATTTGGAATTACGTTTATCATTTTTGGGATCATGTTTCTCATTTTCTCACATGGTATGTGCTGACACTGAATGAGAAAGGTGGCAAGGGAAAGGCACAAAGATACATGACCATAAATAAATAA
>NC_051400.1:36524413-36524669 GCF_015228065.2 Penaeus monodon
CGACAGTATTTTTGTATATTATATATGTGCAGATATGAGCTGACCAGATTCTAAGTGACGGAAAATCTGATCCCAGCTAAATCCCTCCCTGAGTTTCACGCTAATCCCTCCCTTTTCCTCAGCTTCCACAGGGTCGCGAATCCCTCGCCCTTTCGACGTCGCTTAGACGTTCCCCGAGGAAGCCGTCGGTCGTGAAACTTTGCAAGACCTCGGTGGTCTGTCTGTCTGTCAACTTATCTGCCTCTCTCTCTATATA
>NC_051400.1:36524711-36524896 GCF_015228065.2 Penaeus monodon
AGGGAGAGAGTACTGTGTCTGTACGCGAGCGCTTGTGTGTGTGTGTGAATGCAGTATCTAAACTTACAAATTTGATTAGATAGAAGCAAAATACCAGAAGTGATTTCGAAAATCATATCGACTTGGCAATTATGAAGTACGTGTGAGATTTTCTGACCTCAAAGTCCCGCCCCTTTTCTGTCACA
>NC_051400.1:36524940-36525219 GCF_015228065.2 Penaeus monodon
CGTGCAGGTAAAGGGGAATATAATTTTCTTGTCTTCTCTATCAGTGTCCTTCTATGTGTTACACAAATTTTATGTATCATGTATGTCTGTCTCCCGAAAATATTTCGATTCCACAATTACATATCCCTTCGATTTTCTCTTGTCTCCCTCTTTCATTCCTTTTCTCTCCCTTCTTCCCCCCCCCCCCCAGCTTCCCCTCCCTTTGGACAGCCGCCCCTCCCCATGCAGGGATTAACACACTATTAATTCCCAATTAGCACCTTCGCCGCCTCCCACGTG
>NC_051400.1:36525467-36525741 GCF_015228065.2 Penaeus monodon
TTCAGAGAAAAAATATGAAGAAAGAAAAAAATGACAGATTGGAAATAAATACAGATAGACACAGAGACAGCCTAAATCCTCAGGACGAACAGCTGATCCCCCCAATCACGCAATCCCTAATCCCGCGTGATGGGTCCATCAGTACCTCCACCAGGACCCGAATCACGATGCCATGCCAATCCCGGTCTTTCAAGCCCACATTAACACCACAAAACCACAGACTCAAAAATCATGCCATTCCCCAGTAAACACTAGTGATAATACAAGTAACACC
>NC_051400.1:36525998-36526870 GCF_015228065.2 Penaeus monodon
CATACTCAAGACGATAGATATCTCACAATACATCTCATAAAACCCGTTAAAACCCCGATGATGGCACAGCATTGTGTCCTTAAAATCTCACAGGTACTTGGCAAACGGTGCCCCAAAATACCCATTAAAAGTCCTGTCTCTTTGCGGCGCCGCGAGACCCTCAGGCGCCCGTGGCACCGCAGAGCCAAAGGGTTTCGCACTTGGCTGTTTTCATTAAGGAGAATTTAACAAGAGCTTAGAGAAACAGCACGGGTGAGGGGGGAGCGGGGGTCAGAAGAGGTGGGCGAGGAGCTTGTAATAGGTGTTAAGCCGCCGTTTGTTACCTTCAGCAGAACGTGATACTTAGAGATGATTACTCTTAAGAATGGGGTTGAATTAAGATATTGGGTTTGCAGATTGACTTTATTATAGATTGCAATTGTTCTTTTTGATAAGAAACCATTCCCCTTGCAGTTGCTTCTAGACCATTTGAATTATGTTTCTCAGTCCTATTACGGATAGTTTATCTGTATTTCATATGCTGTGTTGTACTGACACTGAGTGAGAAAGGTGGTAAGGGAAAGACACAAAGATACATGACCATATGTATACACATAATAAACAGTATATTTGTATGCTGTATGTATGCAGATATGTGGGGATATATAAACGTCAAATTCAGCCAGATTCTAAATAACGGGAAATCTGATCCCAGCCAAATCCCTCCCTGAGTTTCGATCCCACGCTAATCCCTCCCTTTTCCTCGGCTTCCACAGGGTCGCGAATCCGTCGCCCTTTCGACCGGACATGAGGCGCTTAGTCGCAGTCTCTGCAGCCCCGAGGAAGCCGTCGGCGCCGAGGTCGTGAAACTTTGCATGACCTCGGTCGCCTGT
>NC_051400.1:36527060-36527495 GCF_015228065.2 Penaeus monodon
AAATTGATAGAAACAAAATACCACAAGTGACTTCGAAAGTCATGTCGACTTGGCAATTATGAAGTACGTGTGAGATTTTCTGACCTCAAAGTCCCGCCCCTTTTCTGTCACAGGAGGGAAGGGGGGGGGGCGAGTAGATGGGAGAAAGGGAGAGACGTGCAGGAAAAGGGGAATAAAATTTTCTTGTCTTCTTTATCAGTGTCCTTCTATGTGTTACACAAATTTTATGTATCATGTATGTCTGTCTCCCGAAAATATTTCGATTCCACAATTACATATCCCTTCGATTTTCTCTTGTCTCCCTCTTTCATTCCTTTTCTCTCCCTTCTTCCCCCCTCCCCCCCAGCTTCCCCTCCCTTTGGACAGCCGCCCCTCCCCATGCAGGGATTAACACACTATTAATTCCCAATTAGCACCTTCGCCGCCTCCCACGTG
>NC_051400.1:36527719-36528063 GCF_015228065.2 Penaeus monodon
TATTCAGAGAAAAAATATGAAGAAAGAAAAAAATGACAGAGATTGGAAATAAATACAGATAGACACAGAAACAGCCTAAATCTTCAGGACGAACAGCTGATCCCCCCAATCACGCAATCCCTAATCCCGCGTGATGGGTCCATCAGTACCTCCACCAGGACCCGAATCACGATGCCATGCCAATCCCGGTCTTTCAAGCCCACATTAACACCACAAAACCACAGACTCAAAAATCATGCCATTCCCCAGTAAACACTAGTGATAATACGAGTAACACCAACGGTATAAATGACTTATGATAATGATGATAATCAAAATGATAACAATGAAATTATTCGTCGGAA
>NC_051400.1:36528254-36529124 GCF_015228065.2 Penaeus monodon
CATACTCAAGACGATAGATATCTCACAATACATCTCATAAAACCCGTTAAAACCCCGATGATGGCACAGCATTGTGTCCTTAAAATCTCACAGGTACTTGGCAAACGGTGCCCCAAAATACCCATTAAAAGTCCTGTCTCTTTGCGGCGCCGCGAGACCCTCAGGCGCCCGTGGCACCGCAGAGCCAAAGGGTTTCGCACTTGGCTGTTTTCATTAAGGAGAATTTAACAAGAGCTTAGAGAAACAGCACGGGTGAGGGGGGAGCGGGGGTCAGAAGAGGTGGGCGAGGAGCTTGTAATAGGTGTTAAGCCGCCGTTTGTTACCTTCAGCAGAACGTGATACTTAGAGATGATTACTCTTAAGAATGGGGTTGAATTAAGATATTGGGTTTGTAGATTGACTTTATTATAGATTGCAATTGTTCTTTTTGATAAGAAACCATTCCCGTTGCAGTTGCTTCTAGACCATTTGAATTATGTTTCTCAGTCCTATTACGGATAGTTTATCTGTATTTCACATGCTGTGTTGTACTGACACTGAGTGAGAAAGGTGGTAAGGGAAAGACACAAAGATACATGACCATATGTATACACATAATAAACAGTATATCTGTATGCTGTATGTATGCAGATATGTGGGGATAGATAAACGTCAAATTCAGCCAGATTTTAAGTGACGGAAAATCTGATCCCAGCCAAATCCCTCCCTGAGTTTCGATCCCACGCTAATCCCTCCCTTTTCCTCGGCTTCCACAGGGTCGCGAATCCGTCGCCCTTTCGACCGGACATGAGGCGCTTAGTCGCAGTCTCTGCAGCCCCGAGGAAGCCGTCGGCGCCGAGGTCGTGAAACTTTGCATGACCTCGGTCGCCT
>NC_051400.1:36529347-36529750 GCF_015228065.2 Penaeus monodon
ACTTCGAAAGTCATGTCGACTTGGCAATTATGAAGTACGTGTGAGATTTTCTGACCTCAAAGTCCCGCCCCTTTTCTATCACAGGAGGGAAAGGGGGGGGGAGGGGGGCGTAACGAGTAGATAGGAGGCAGGTAGAGGTTAATAGAATTCTGTTGCCTCCTCTATAAGTGTCTTTCTATGCGTCACGCAGATCTTATGTATCATTTTTCTCTCTTGCTAAAATATTTCGATTCCCACAATTACATATACGCGTCTCCGTTTCTCCTCATCTCCCTCCTTCGCCACTTTTCTCTCCCTTCTTTCTCCCCCCTCAGCTTCCCCTCCCTTTGGACAGCCGCCCCTCCCCACGCAGGGATTAACACACTATTAATTCCCAATTAGCACATTCGCCGCCTCCCTCGTG
>NC_051400.1:36530038-36530334 GCF_015228065.2 Penaeus monodon
TTCATAGAAAAAAGTATGAAGATAAAAAAAAATTAGATTGGAAATAAATACAGAGACATAGATCAGCCTAAATCCTCAGGACGAACAGCTGATCCCCCCAATCACGCAATCCCTAATCCCGCGTGATGGGTTCTCAGTACCTCCACCAGGACCCGAATCACGATGCCATGCCAATCCTAGCCATTCATGCCCAGATTAGCACCACAAAAAAACACAGACTCAAAATTGCCAATCCCTAAAAATCATTAATGATGATACAAGTTTCATCAACGATAGAAATGACTGTGATGATAATA
>NC_051400.1:36531426-36531906 GCF_015228065.2 Penaeus monodon
CCAAGGACCGACTTTCCACTCTTCAGCTCTTACAGATACTTGGTACAGATATATTACACAGATATCATACACAAGACATTGCATATCTCATAATAATCCCATAATACCCGTTAAAACCCCGATGATGGCACAGCATTGTGTCCTTAAAACCTCACAGGTACTTGGCAAACGGTGCCCCAAAATACCCATTAAAAGTCCTGCCTCTTTGCGGCGCCGCGAGACCCTCAGGCGCCCGTGGCACCGCAGAGCCAAAGGGTTTCGCACTTGGCTGTTTTCATTAAGGAGAATTTAACAAGAGCTCAGAGTGACGAGGGAAGAGTGGGCATATGTGAGTGAATGGAGGGGGGGGGGGCGCTGAAGAGCTTTTAAAGGGTGTTAAGCCTCCGTCTGTTCCGTTGAAATCCTTCTGGATGATTCAGTTTGTATTTAAATGAGATGTCAAGATATTGGAATAGCATTTCTTGTTTGTTTGTTGGAATG
>NC_051400.1:36532256-36532388 GCF_015228065.2 Penaeus monodon
CGGCAGAGAGCCAAAGACGCAGGGACCTCCCGGCACAAAATGTAGGTATCATACACGTCAACATGTGCCCGGGTTGTGGTTAAAAAAAGCCAATGCATTTTACACGTTCTTAGTCACGTACATGTACTTCTT
>NC_051400.1:36532451-36532593 GCF_015228065.2 Penaeus monodon
ACACACACATGACGGTGATTTCGAAGGTCATATCACCTTGACATTTATGAAGTACGTGTGAGATTTTCTGACCTCAAAATCTCGCCCTTTTTTCTCTTAGAGGTAACGAGTCAATGGGTTTTGAGGTAAAAGAGTATTGAAT
>NC_051400.1:36532849-36533244 GCF_015228065.2 Penaeus monodon
TTGCCATGCACATAGCGATACACATCCATATTTCTCTCTATTTCCCCTCTCCCCTCCCCACATCCATATTTCTCTCTATTTCCCCTCTCCCCTCCCCCTCCCCCCTCAGCTTCCCCTCCCTTTGGACAGCCGCCCCTCCCCACGAAGGGATTAACACACTATTAATTCCCAATTAGCACCTTCCCTCGTGTGCACATGCACGTATGTTCATGTGTGCATACAAACGGCAAGCGGATTGGTATACATGTATGTATCGATGCGTGTGTGTTGATTTATGTTTGTTTATAAGAAAATGATAGAAATGTTGACAAAATTTATCGAAACAATCAGGATGATGAGATCATGGCTACTACTGCTTGTAAAAAATGACAATGTCATACTGATAAACAGATTTT
>NC_051400.1:36533321-36533590 GCF_015228065.2 Penaeus monodon
CTTTTAATCCCAAAGCATAAATATAGAAAAGGATAAGCCATACACAAAGTACGAAGTAATAACATCTCGCCACGGTATGGCACTATGCCATTGGCTTCCTCGTGGCACCGTAGAAAGCCGAAAGGGTTTCGCACTCTTACATGAGCTTCGGAGCTTCTGTTTGGGGGGGGGGGGGAGTGAGGGAGCTTTAAATGGGTTTTAGGTCGCCGTTTGCTGCTCTGTGATGGTCCGTGGGACTTTTCATCTGATTAATAATAGAATATTACTGA
>NC_051400.1:36533844-36534171 GCF_015228065.2 Penaeus monodon
GAAATATAAATATCTGAGATATGACTGATTCATAAAATCCTGATAATGCTACCTTATATCAACACAGATATGCATACGGACACATGCACACGAAAAATACATAGATATGCAGATTGCTTGCAGACAAGAGCTTTCGGAGCTTCTGTTTGGTAGAGAAAATGTTTTTAAATGAGATTAAATCCCAGACGACAGGAAATGAAATCCCACCACAAACCAATAAAAATCCCCTTTTCCAAAATCGAGAAAGAGGGCGAGATTTTGAGGTCAGAAAATTTCACACATACTTCATAACTGGCGGGTTAAAAGGAGCTGCAAATTACCTGCACC
>NC_051400.1:36534776-36534950 GCF_015228065.2 Penaeus monodon
TCTCTTAAACATGATAATGCAATTGCATTATTCCCTTAAAACCTCACACGTATCCGGCAAACGGTGCCCCAAAATACCCATTAACAGCCCTGTCTCTTTGCGGCGCCGCGAGAGCCCTCAGGCGCCCGTGGCACCGCAGCGCCAAAGGGTGTCGCACTTGGCACTTTTCATTAA
>NC_051400.1:36534988-36535200 GCF_015228065.2 Penaeus monodon
CGATGAAGAGCTTTTAAAGGGTGTTAAGCCGCCGTTTGTTGCGTTGAAGTGTGTGATAAAAGGTAATCATTCTGGGTGATTAGATTTTTGTACATAGATATAGAAGATAATAAGATACTGAAATAATCATTTAACTGACATATTGCTCAGAGAAATGACTGATAGCTTAATGGCTTGCTGGAATTTAAATTATTCGTTCACATTACTTTGCT
>NC_051400.1:36535619-36536013 GCF_015228065.2 Penaeus monodon
CAGGAACAGGAACCCCTTCCCCGCCGCTTCCCTCGCACAGGAAGCCCTTTGGAAGCCTCTTGAGAGAGAGCAAGACCTTTGGAAGCCTCGGGAGAGAGAGCAAGACCTTTGGAAGCCTCGAGAGAGAGAGCAAGACCTTTGGAAGCCTCTTGAGAGAGAGCAAGACCTTTGGAAGCCTCGGGAGAGAGAGCAAGACCTTTGGAAGCCTCGGGAGAGAGAGCAAGACCTTTGGAAGCCTCTTGAGAGAGAGCAAGACCTTTGGAAGCCTCGGGAGAGAGAGCAAGACCTTTGGAAGCCTCTTGAGAGAGAGCAAGACCTTTGGAAGCCTCGGGAGAGAGAGCAAGACCTTTGGAAGCCTCGGGAGAGAGAGCAAGAGGCGAGGGGGACTCCAGTC
>NC_051400.1:36536322-36536470 GCF_015228065.2 Penaeus monodon
CGCTTATCATGGTGATTTCGAAGTCATGTGAACTTGACATTTATGAAGTACGTGTGAGATTTTCTGACCTGTAAATCCCGCCCATATTTTATTAGGGGGCGGGGCGTAACGAGAAGGGGCGGGTTGAGGTGAAGGAGGTTGGAATTTT
>NC_051400.1:36536494-36536575 GCF_015228065.2 Penaeus monodon
CATTTGTCTGGTTGTCTGTTTGTCCGTATTTTTTTATGGATATATAGGGTGTAATGAGGATGTCTATACCTGCAACCCTAT
>NC_051400.1:36536776-36536852 GCF_015228065.2 Penaeus monodon
TTTGGACAGCCGCCCCTCCCCACGCAGGGATTAACACACTATTAATTCCCAATTAGCACCTTCGCCGCCGCCCTCG
>NC_051400.1:36537389-36537798 GCF_015228065.2 Penaeus monodon
CAGAAAAATGACACACAAAAAAATCACAAATCACAGTGAACTTTCCATCCTTTGACTCTCATTCGGCAACTGTCAAAAAATGATATAGATAAAGAAAAGGCAATGGACAAATACTTAGTAATAACTCACAGTGTCACGTCAGTGGCGTGGCACCGTGCCAGTGGCCACAGAGCCCAAAGGGTTTCGCACTCGGCTGTTAAGGAGAATTTAACAAGAGCTTAAGGGAGCGTCTGACATGGTGACGTCTGTGACAGTGATTTATGCCGGAGTGAGTATGTTGTTGAGTTTCATGCGAGTATGCGGAATATCAATGTTTATTATTACTAGTATATTTGTTTTTCTACTGTTTCTAAAGTATTTGAAAATGAATCAACGTTGAATTTATGAGAAAAGAAGAAAGAGAGAAAGA
>NC_051400.1:36538033-36538195 GCF_015228065.2 Penaeus monodon
CTGACAGGAGAACGCAGCGAGGCGCACGAATGGCACGAAACTCTCAATCAAAACAAGGATTTCGTTCCGTGGATTACCGACACTGCGAAACTGGAAGCTGTAAATCCCTCGATCATTGCGGTTAATTAAGGAGATTCCTCTGGGTTAATTAAGGGGAGAAAG
>NC_051400.1:36538276-36538370 GCF_015228065.2 Penaeus monodon
AGTAAGTTGAATGAATTAAGGAAAGTGTAAAAAAATCTATTTGTTTTCGGAAAACTGAATGGAAAATATGTCTAGGATTAATCTGTGAGAGTAA
>NC_051400.1:36538974-36539231 GCF_015228065.2 Penaeus monodon
GGATCTATGCCAACAAATGCTGACAGACAAACATGTAGAATGAAATCAAGTCACAGATGACAAGAAGTAAAATATCCACTACAACTTTTTCAATAGGATTCGATTCCAATCTTTTTTTTTCAAAACAATGACGAAAAAAAAGGCTGCAACAGAGGGCGAGATTTTGAGGTCAGAAAATGTCACACGTTCCTCATAATTGCTCAGTTGATATGACCTTCGAAATCACCTGCACCTGCGTTTAGTTTTTTTTTTCTAAT
>NC_051400.1:36539667-36539890 GCF_015228065.2 Penaeus monodon
TGCGTTTTATAACATTCACTAAGACACAATGATGGCATGTTATTGTGTCCTTAAAACCCCACACGTACCCGGCAAACGGTGCCCCAAAACACCAACTAACAATTTCGGTTTCTTTGTGCCGCCGCGAGAGTCCTCAGGCGCCCTGTGGCAATACAAAGGGTTTCGCACTTGGCTGTTTTCATTAAGGAGAATTTAACAAGAGTTTAGGGAACCGCAGAGAGTC
>NC_051400.1:36539929-36540156 GCF_015228065.2 Penaeus monodon
AGTGGCACTCAGGACCTTTTAAAGGGTGTTAAGCCGCTGTTCGTTATATTGTAATGTGTAGTTAATTGTGACCAAAGTAAATTATTTTCTGGTAATCAAAAGGGAATTCTATATTTCAGGACGATGTAAGATAGGAGGAACTTACTGTGTAGTATAGGTGGAGTTGTAGTGGCTTTTTGTGTAACGACGACATCATTTAACACTTTTAAAGTCAATTCTGCTTATTA
>NC_051400.1:36540550-36541823 GCF_015228065.2 Penaeus monodon
CATGATTATTGAATTTTTTTTCGAAATCTGCTGCACTATAATTCTGAAATACAAGAACAATTTTCCTTTGAATATATCTTTCCTTTTTCTTTAGCAGAACACATAAATACATAATATTCATATGTATGTATGCGTAAGTGCGCGTAATTCAGATATTCAAAACAGAAAATCAAACATGATAGTCATATTCATCTGCCAGTATCACGATACACCCCCCCCCCCCCAAGGTCAAAGGTCACATGGCGGCCCCAAAATCTCACAGCTACTTGGGAATTCTTAATTCAAAGCTTCTGTTAATGGGTCTTACGCCTATGACAAAATTTTATACTCGTGTCTGTGTAATTTGAATGCTAACACAGTGTAGATATTATGTTCCAAAATTCGCTAATCATTGCTAGTCAACAAAATAGGTATATGTTAATACATTTAACAAGTTTCTAAATTTATTAGACTTCTTTAAGGTCGATTTTAACTTTCACAGAAAATGATTTACCAAATAAACCCTAATTTCTACGTGATGTTAAGGAGTTAGTATTGTATAAGCGTGTATATTATTTCTAAGTCATTTCAAATACAAAAATCACAAATGGCAGTTGTTGTTTCCTTCCGTTTCTGTTTATAACGCTTTTTTTTTTTGTAAATTTAATTATATGCAGTCAACATCGAATTTAAAGGGAATTTCAAATATATTTCATTTCTTGGACACATTCACAATTACACATTAATTACACAATTATTGTTTGTATTTTCTCATATAATCTATTTAACCTTAATCAGAAAAACTTTTGCAGATTATATATTTCACTCGAAATAAATGTATACGTTGCAGTGTAGTGTTTCCCTGACCACCGCAATTTCATCTTTGTACATACGGTGCTACCTCTGTTTCTACGTTTACTGTGTTAGATGAGACGGGGAAAACTGGCTCAAAGGGACCGGGCTCTTTAACAGGTGCTTGGGTGAGTGTTTGACAGGTATCTGTGATTTTTTAAAGACGTTATTACGTCATCGTTAGGTTCTCTGTGCGGGTGATATTTGCGTTTTTTTATGATCAAAATATAAAATCTTGTGCTGTTAGCCAACACATTTTTATCTTTATAAGATATATGTGTGTATATATTTTGCTTTTTTTTATGAGAGTGCACATAATTCTTTCATGTAATGCAAGACTGGATTTTTAGATCAATAGCTGCAAACCTATATCTTATACGTGTAATTGTGGATGATCATTATTATCTATATTCGCATAGGACACAAACTCACTAACCTTTAC
>NC_051400.1:36541918-36542833 GCF_015228065.2 Penaeus monodon
AAATATTTACATCCTAATTCAATGTCATATTATCCTCAAAGTTCTTCCAGCAGAAGCGTAATGAATTGCAGTCTTTATGTCGAAACACCCATGCAATTGATAAAGCACGTTCTCAGACAATCAACATTGTTACGTACACAATGTTTTGCCACAATGCCCAGCGTAACAAACGGAGATTTTAGGCCTATTAAATGACCCCAACAACTTTACCCCACCCCCAACCTCACCCCCTCACTTACCTACGCTTTTGTTATATTCCCCTTAATGGAAACACCTAACTAGGAAACCCCTTTAGGTTCTCTTGCAGTTAATTATATCCTTTTATGTCATTAGTCACACTCAATCTACGCACGTAAAAAAATCAAATACCAACTACCCATAGAAAACATTGTAACTCTCCTCGGTCTGAACAACCAAGTAGTCAACAGGGCAAAAGCTTTGATATCGAAAACAAGCTCAGTACTAACTCCTCTAAATTTTGCCAGAAAATACTAGCTCACTAACCCCAAACCCCGATGATGGGAGGCCAGTGTGCCCTGAAGATCTCACAAGTACCTGGCAAGCGTTGGTCAAAATACCTGCTAAAGAGTCTCCGTATAACCATAGAACACTTCTGTTGACTCTTAGCACTAGAAGATTTCACACTTGGCTGTTTTCATTAGGGAGCATTTAACAAGGGCTTAAGGATCTGGCAAAATACAGAACAAGCAGGTTATGTTGTTTGCTTGGACTTGGTAGAATAATGGTAGTGATTATGTATATGAACATTCTGTATCTTGTGACAGATTACGGTGATCGGTTCTCAAAGGGGAAAATTTGGGAATGCTCGTAATGGAATGAGCGGAGAAAATCGCGGTTTGGAATAGGATTAGTATGATTTTTTTTTCTAATATTTGTATCTGCAGAATGAGAAAT
>NC_051400.1:36542948-36543185 GCF_015228065.2 Penaeus monodon
AAGCCTTAACTTCGCTGCAATTGCCTCGGGTTCTGCCTCTTAGCAGATTTCGTATGTCTTCCACCTAGATTTTCCATAATAGAAAAGAAAATCCCAAAATTCAAACACTCGACATATCAACGCCTCGTAACGAGCGGCGGCTTAGCACCCATTACGAACACACTCCTTGTCCGTCTTCCCTCGTCACTCCGGGCTCTTGTTGAATTCTCCTTAACGAAAGCAGCCAAGTGCGAAACC
>NC_051400.1:36544613-36544728 GCF_015228065.2 Penaeus monodon
ATGACCGGAGACTATTCCAACAAAATAAAAATCAACGCATCGTCATACATCACAGTGTAACAAACGGCGGCTTAACCCCCATTAAAAGCTCCTGAACACCCTTTCCTTCCCCATG
>NC_051400.1:36544752-36545090 GCF_015228065.2 Penaeus monodon
TTCACTCTCCGAGGCACCCTAAGTTCTTGTTAAATTCCCCTTAATGAAAACAGCCAAGTGCGAAATCCTTTGCGGTGCCACGCGGCGCCTGAGGGCTCTCGCGGCGCCACAAAGTGATCGAACTCTTGACGGTATTTTGAGGCACCGGTTGCCAGGTACGTGTGAGGTTTTAAGGACACAAAGCCATTCCATCATCGGACTTTTAAGGACAGAGTGTAGTACGTGTGAGGTTTTAAGGACACAAAGCCATTGCATCATCGGACTTTTAAGGACAGAGTGTAGTACGTGATCAGCCACTGTAATGCGTATTTAGATATGTATATTAGTTGATATGTTTT
>NC_051400.1:36545631-36545926 GCF_015228065.2 Penaeus monodon
CAAATACGATAAATGTTGTGAAGATAACAAATAACAAAAACGTGTACAGACACACGCACATACATATCACACCCCCACAGGCGCGTGCGTACGCCAATACGTGAACAGTGACCTCTGAGACCTGAGATCAAGCAGAAGCAGGTGTGAAAGTGTGGAAAGGCTGAACGAGAGAGGTCACGAAGGGTCACGCCGGGTTACGCACCGCTGACCAAAGCCTCACATAGTGCGGGCATCTGCAGGGGATCACATTGGAATAGAGGCCATTGTAGTGGCCGCACGGGCGGGCGCAGACAAA
>NC_051400.1:36546377-36546549 GCF_015228065.2 Penaeus monodon
AACCAAATCCTTTTCTTGTTTTCTCAAAGCCTAAATAAACCTTTGTACATTTGGTCTTGTGTGTGAGACCGTGTACACAACACTGTGGTTTTGGGTCTTACGGGAAGTAACTAATGAGAATGCTTTGTGAGAGTGTAATGAAATGTTGATAATATTGATCGAAGGTTGGAGC
>NC_051400.1:36547491-36547605 GCF_015228065.2 Penaeus monodon
AAACGCTTGCCCCATATTTCCGGGTAATACCCTAAATCCCTTCCGTTCTGGTTGCTCTGCAAGGTCCTCTCTGCTGGCTAATTTTTCTCTTTCTCTTTCTCCCTTCTTCGCCTT
>NC_051400.1:36547744-36547857 GCF_015228065.2 Penaeus monodon
GATGTTTTTATCTATTTATTTTTCGGTTTTATTTTTTGGGGTCGTCTCTGGGGGCTTTTTTTGTCTCCCCTTTTTCTGTTTCCCCTTTTCTTCTTTTCGTTTCTCCCTCTCCC
>NC_051400.1:36547926-36548105 GCF_015228065.2 Penaeus monodon
TTTTCCTTACCATCTTTTTCATCCCCCCTTTCCCCTTCTTTCGCAACGAAAACAACGAGGAAGAAGAACAGTATTAGTCAAGTTGATCTCGGAATCAGATATGGTCGCTAAGCCTATAGGATCATATGGGATTTTCGACTTCGTGTTTCCGCTTCAGTTCTCTTCGGCGACAAACAGGG
>NC_051400.1:36548174-36548298 GCF_015228065.2 Penaeus monodon
GTCGAAGTTTCGTTAACAAGACTAATGACATACTGTGATGAATTAATATAAATGTATGAATAAATAAACGGTAAATGCACACATTAAAATGTGTGTGGAGGTGGGGGTTGCGTGTGTATTTTGT
>NC_051400.1:36549002-36549128 GCF_015228065.2 Penaeus monodon
ATTGTTTGTCAATTTCGGTTTTGCAAAATATACTTAAAAACATGAAATATCCCCTTCTCCACTAACTGGGAAGATCTGAAAGCAGGAATAACAAACGTAAAGTTTTTTTTGAAAACTGTCTTTCCC
>NC_051400.1:36549152-36549382 GCF_015228065.2 Penaeus monodon
CTTCCATTACTTGTTTACGGGGGTGCCTCTGAATAATATTGATAAGCGCCGTAAATATTTTGGATACAGAATAACCCTTGCTTTAGTTCCTGTGCGCCTGTGCGATGCTTGCTGTTCTAGGGGGATCAAAGTCACCGAACGCACACGCCACATATTACCACACGCAAGCAGACAGCCGAATCTATTTCATATTACATTTAAACACTGTAATGCTGGTGTAATTAATGAAG
>NC_051400.1:36550210-36550450 GCF_015228065.2 Penaeus monodon
GCGTGTGTACTACGAGCAACATAGCTATCACAGATACCAACACAGTCCTATAATGCTCAGCCCACTCCTGCAAGCGCCGACGCCCCTCCCCTAAAAGGAGCAGGGCCACGGCGTAGCTTGGAGGCTCCTGTGTTGTGTATTATGCCAGACTCGGCGGCTGACGGCTCCTCTTGGCATAAGGCACACGTCACTCACGCACACACACCCTCACGTAAACACGCCCGGAGAACATCCTAGCCG
>NC_051400.1:36550950-36551091 GCF_015228065.2 Penaeus monodon
CGAGGATCAGGCCGTTCTGTTTAGCCATGTTTAGGTATTCATTGTTTCCCCGACACTCGAAGCCACCGTGGCATGTTTGTTTACCTCTGCCCCACCTCTGCGTCCTATCACTACCCCCCTCCACCCCTCGCCTGCTGTATA
>NC_051400.1:36551995-36552157 GCF_015228065.2 Penaeus monodon
AAATCGCAAACATTTATAATCATTTTCCTGCACATTTTCCCGTCTTCAGTTAATGACTTGTGCATCAGTGCATTAAAATTCAATATTGCAACGTTGTCATTATGGTCTAATTTTACCTCTTGATATATTAATGAATTTTAGTTCATCAAGAAGTAATATCTT
>NC_051400.1:36552478-36552590 GCF_015228065.2 Penaeus monodon
CAGGAAAGACGCCGTTCTTGTTCCGCTGATGAAAGCCACGCATTTCAGGGTCTCAAAATGTATTATCAGATTTCATAACAGCAAAACGTCGAGAAGAATTATGATAGATCCT
>NC_051400.1:36553660-36553992 GCF_015228065.2 Penaeus monodon
GGGATAAGAATGAGAAAAAGGCCTCACCCGTTAATAATAGCAACAACATCATAAGCAAGCACCACCCCCGTTGTGTAAGAGACGGGATCGTGAAGGCAGATTCCCAAACGTTTGTTTACCTTCTACACGCAACGTTTTTCCGAAAGCAAACTGCCCTGTTTACCCAACTCTTCCCTTGACGATTTACGGACTCTGTTACGGTGAGAAGAGGCGGGGGGGGGGGGGGAGTCAAGATAGGGGATATTGTTAGATGATCGAGGGGAAAAGTGAGGGTTATTTAGGATAGAGGGAAGGAGGTGAGGGAGAGAGGGAAGGACCGAAAGAGAGGATGA
>NC_051400.1:36554078-36554336 GCF_015228065.2 Penaeus monodon
CCAGGCAGACAGAGACAGAAAGCGAGAGACCACACAAACAGAGAGGGAGAGATTGAAGGAAAAACAGACCAGACAAACAGAGAACATAAACCTATAGCGAGAAACAGAAATAAGAAAGACCGAAAGATAACGATGCATAATAAGAGTGAAGCGAAGAATGAGGAATGAGGAACTAGCTGATCATGAGTACTTTATGAGGGGAAGTCCGGCTTTTTCTGTTTATTTTTTCATGTCGTTGGATCAGCATGCGCTTGAGAA
>NC_051400.1:36556424-36556507 GCF_015228065.2 Penaeus monodon
CTGCCCAATGGTCCTCGCTTAAAGAAAGGGCATCCACGCGCAGAGGCGTCGTCCGTCGTGACGTAAATCCGGGTCAGATTATC
>NC_051400.1:36557102-36557329 GCF_015228065.2 Penaeus monodon
AAATATTTGAAATTCAATAAGCAGCTGTGACACTAACGTCAACATGTATAATCAAACAAATGTTTAGATTATGTTCCGTTTTACATCTGTGAAAAACGACGGAATATTATGTTTAAGTTTAGGCCTACCGCGGTTCTCTGAAAAAACCTGTCTGTCTTTATTTTAAGAATTTTCACAAAGACTAAATGAGTATATCATTTTTTTTCATTATATTTTTGTAATCAATA
>NC_051400.1:36557793-36558091 GCF_015228065.2 Penaeus monodon
TTAGTTGTAATAAAACGTAATTCATAGATACGTTTTAAAAAATCCCGGGTGTGTGTGTTGAGGGGGGTGACGGAGGGGGGGGTGAGAGGGAGCTCGATGGCGTTGGGGGGGGGGGGGGGGGGGGGTCGATGGCGTGGGGGGAGAGGGAGGTCGATGGTGGGAGGGGGAGGGAGGTCGATGGCGTGGGGGGAGAGGGAGGTCGATGGCGTGGGGGGAGGGGGGTCGAAGGGGGGGAGGGGGTCGATGGCGTGGGGGGAGAGGGAGGTCGATGGTGGGGAGGAGAATAATGTAGGAGAGC
>NC_051400.1:36558120-36559612 GCF_015228065.2 Penaeus monodon
GTAATCTAATTATGATTCTAATATTCTAATTAGTTTTGGGCAAATTAATTAAATCGGAGATGTTCTTTTTCGTCATCTCTCCTCTATTCCTTCTCCTTATTCCCTCTATTCTTCCTCTTCCTTATCCCCCCTTCTCTTTTCCCATTATTTTTTTTCTTTCTCTCCCCAATTTTTTCCCCCTTTCCCCTTTTCCCTCCCCTTTTTCCCAAACCCTCTCCCCGTTTCCTTCCTCCTCCCCCCCCTCTCTTTCCTCTCCTTCTCCCTCTCTTTTCCTCTCCTTCTCCCTCTCTTTCCTTTTTTTCCCCCCCTCCCTCTCTTTCTTTTCCCCCCCTCTCCTTCTTCTCCTTTCTTCTCCCTCTCTTTCTTCTCCTTCTCCCTCTCTTTCTTCTCCTTCTCCCTCTCTTTCTTTTTCTCCTCCTTCCTTCCCCTCTACTCCTCCCTCTCCCCGACCCCACCACCCACACATCAACAACCCCCCCCCCCCCCCCCATGTCTCCACAAGTGTGTCTCCTCCCCTTCTCTCTCTCTCCTTCTTTCACCTGCTCCGCCCCTCCCACTCTCATCCCCCCCCCCCCTTCCTTTCATTCCCCAGGTGTCTCCCTCCCCCCCCCTCTATTCCCCAGGTCTCCCCCCCCCCTTTCATTCCCCAGGTGCCCTCCCCCCCCCTTCATTCCCCGAGTATCACGCCCTACTCTCATCCACCATCTCCCCCCCACCCCCACCCTATTAAGCAAGTCCCCCCCACCCCATTCCCTCTCCCCCCTCCCCCTATTTCCCAAATTTGTCCCCAGCTTCTCCCCATCCTCCCCCAATTCCCCAAGAGTGTCCCTATCTCCTCCCTCCTTCGCCTCCCCTCCCCTCCTCCCTCGCTCCTCCCAATCCTACCTCAATAGTTTTCCCTTTCCTCCCCATTCCTCCCCCCATCCCCAGCCTTCATTCCACAAGTGTATCCTCCTTCCCCTTCCCTTCCCCTCATTCCTCTCCTAATCCCCCTCTCTCCACCCCCATTCCCCATCCCCCCTTACTCTTCTTCCCTCCTTCCCTCTCCCCCAATAACCCTAGTCCTCCCCCTCCCCATTCCCCATTCCCTTTCACCCTCATCCCCCTTTCCCCTCCGTCCCCATTCCCCCTTCCCCCCCTGCTTCATTCCCCTCCGCCCCCTACCCATCTCCCCCATCCCCCCTTCCCCTCCCCATCTCCCCCATCCCCCTCCTCCCCTCCGCCCCCTCCCCATCTCCCCCATCCCCCTTCCCCTCCCCATCTCCCCATCCCCCCCCCCCCCCCGCCCCCTCCCCATCTCCCCATCTCCCCTCCGCCCCCTTCCCTCCTCCCCTCCCCACCTCCCCCATTCCCCAAGTGTGTCCGGCGAGCGTGCGCCCCAGAACGGCACTCGCTTGGCTGCGAATTGGTCAATTAAAGTGGTCGTAATTTATATGCAAATTTTACACCTAATAGACTGTAATTACTTTTAATCATGGATGGTCTAGCGTCA
>NC_051400.1:36560096-36560561 GCF_015228065.2 Penaeus monodon
AACTAAACAACGGATGCATTCCTTTATTTTAAACTCTCCTTTTAATTCTGAACCCAAAGATAAAAAAAAAATGCATTCCAATGAAATCTCAGGTCAAAGGTCAAAGAGCAAGCGAAAGTTGGTGCTAGATCTTGTTTTCTATTCTTGGGCCCACACTTTCCCATAGTTTGGGAGCCGTTTTTTTGTGTTTTTTTTTTTAATCTCGGGCCCACGCTTTCCAATAGTTTGGCCGCCGTTTTTTTTTTATATCTCGGGCCCACACTTTCCCATAGTTTGAGAGCCGTTTTTTTTTATCTCGGGCCTACACTTTCCCATAGTTTGGCCGCCGTTTTTTTTTAAATCTCGGGCCCACACTTTCCCGCAGTTGGGGCGCCGTTTTTTCTTTTTCCCTTCTTTTTAAAATATCGAGCGAGAGATTGAGATGAAGAACGTAAATCAAAGAAACGGCAAAAAGTGACTAATAAC
>NC_051400.1:36560747-36560850 GCF_015228065.2 Penaeus monodon
AGGCGAATGGTGAATAAGATAAATCCCAAAGAGAAAATGAGTGGATGGCGTCAAAAGGGAATAAGGGAGGAAGGAGAAAAGAGATGAACGAGGCGCAGGTGAT
>NC_051400.1:36561306-36561602 GCF_015228065.2 Penaeus monodon
GATTTCACCACGACCATCCGGGTAGTTATCAGCATTATATTTCAAAATATTAAATTAACAACGTGAAGCATTTACCTTATATTAAGTTTATAACAGACAGAGGCAAAGAACCGTTCTTTAATCATCGATATATCGTTTCGGAAAAAAAAGCTGTTCATTAGTCAAAAATTGTACAAGTTTTGCTTTTTAAACAAGCATAATCTAAATCAAAAACATTTAACCTTTATTCACTGCCATTCGTTATCGAGTCATCGGTGTTAAAACTATCATTTATAACTCGTAACGAGAAAGAGAGC
>NC_051400.1:36562116-36562652 GCF_015228065.2 Penaeus monodon
GCAACCAACCAACGCGCACACCCGCAACGCCATTTAAAACCTCCACCGATATTTTGGTTCAACAGCCGTCAAGCTAAATCGCCGACGAGGCCTATTAATGGAAGCCTATTTTCCCCCTCGCTTTCTTTTGTGACTCGGGATGTCAAAACCCTCTTCAATATGCATTTTATTATTTGCTTTATTTGTGATGATCAATAAAGAAGGAAAAAATAATGAAAAGAAAAACACTCGATGGCATTCATTTCGGATTAGAGTGTTGCCTTATGGAGGTCACTTGATATCTGGCATTGGGTTGGATTGTTTATAAAATATTATTGTAGTTGGTTTTAATTCATTCATATCAGAATTTCAAACATCTATTATTTGTAAGCTCTCTGAGATGATGATTAACTTCTGATTTTTTTAAATGAGAAAATTGAGTACTAAGTCTTAATCGTAGGTGTATATAAGATCAGCTTGATTTTGGACTGTTGTCAGAGCTTCAATAACTGCCAACAGACATGAGGGCACATTGTCTCTGGAGCTGTATGGTGCTG
>NC_051400.1:36563935-36564076 GCF_015228065.2 Penaeus monodon
TCACAGGTGCAAACCCCAACCAACTTAGTCACACGAGTAATGATATAGCGCATGAACAAGCCACAGCAACCAATACCTGAGTTGCAAAATATTGCTCTCTCCGTTGAAAACTCCAACAGGTGTTCCTATTACTTCGAACTC
>NC_051400.1:36564322-36564404 GCF_015228065.2 Penaeus monodon
GCGGCAGATTCGTTCTAACTGTTTATTTAGTTTGTTTAGGCAATATCTGTCTATTGAGGCGAGTGATGCGCTGCCTTTATGA
>NC_051400.1:36565509-36565700 GCF_015228065.2 Penaeus monodon
TGAAATTTTATGATCGCACTTGTCAGAGATAAATTTCCTTAATTCTAAATTCTAAAATGGGTAAAACTGAAATAGTTGAAATCATGAATAAATGATCCAACAATGTTTATTTCTTCAATAGACTAATAAATGTATTGAACGCTTTGATCAGATCTGTATCAGGCAATTTTGAATCAAGTTATGGAAATGTA
>NC_051400.1:36566690-36566984 GCF_015228065.2 Penaeus monodon
GTGGCAAGTTTTCGCTTACTCTTATACCTGCTTCTCTTTCCATTCCTACTTCTTCCTCCATTCGCAATTCTATCCCATCTCTAACCACAGTCTCCTTTTTCCTCAATTTCTCCTTGGAAATCTGAACTCGGGAGAAAAAGAGAAAAGAGAGATTCAAGCAACTCCTACCGTGTGACGACTCATTTAACATTTATTAATAAAAAAACAAATAATCTAGATTTTATTATGACCGCATCTACGTGTCTGTCAGTCGCCGAGGTACCGCCGGGCGTATGTGAAGCGCTCGAATAGTTT
>NC_051400.1:36567216-36567314 GCF_015228065.2 Penaeus monodon
AGAATAGGCACCCGTTCATAGTTTGTTTGTCTGTAGGTGAGTATTACATGGCACGGCTGTGGTAGGTTTGTACAATGTAGGTATCAGTTGCATGTGCA
>NC_051400.1:36567501-36567800 GCF_015228065.2 Penaeus monodon
ATTCGTTGCGTATGTCAATTCTTTTTTTTCATTACAACTTTTTCTCATTAATTTTCACCTTTCCACTTGTTGTATTTATGCTCCATAAAATTTTGTATTCATGAACACCATTGTCATTAGCATAAGAAAACGCAGACCTGAAGGTGTGGGGGGAGGGGGAGGTCGATGATTATATACTTATCAAATACAGTAATTATCACCATCAATCTATTTATGTGCACGTGTCGAAATTAGTTTTCGGTGGGGGGGGGGGAGAGTTGGCAACAAAAAAAAAAAAAATTGATACAGGGCCCGTTGGA
>NC_051400.1:36569001-36569226 GCF_015228065.2 Penaeus monodon
CATAAAGGAAAACACACACACACACAAACTTCAACCACCTCCATTACAGAGACATTACACCTTATTAAAGCGGAGGACAATCGATCACCTTTTATCCGCTCCGCTCGTATGCAAATGAGCTTACGAAGTGTTACGAACAAGGTGATGTCTTGTAGGCCTCTTCACCTGCTCTGCATGACGTCATTCATATATGCATGGCGGGTGATGCCAGATACAGGGTGTTTA
>NC_051400.1:36569472-36569623 GCF_015228065.2 Penaeus monodon
ATACCTCCGTTTTACATACAGTCGACATCATAGCTTAGCAAGAATGCGCTGCTTTCATCCAGCTAGCGGTATTGATGATATATTTTGCTTTTCTTGCTTTTCACTCGAGTGTTAGATTGCCCGCGAAAAATGAAATGCTCATTGCTATATA
>NC_051400.1:36570322-36570454 GCF_015228065.2 Penaeus monodon
AGTCCCAGCAAAGAGGAGAGGGCCAAATCCCCAAACAGAGAATTTGTCAAAAAGGGAAAAGTTTGCTAACATGCCACCGCCTCGATCTGCGTTGCGTCCTCTTCACCTATGCATCCATCTACGTTTTTTTTT
>NC_051400.1:36571328-36571501 GCF_015228065.2 Penaeus monodon
GTTCCCCAGGACAATAAAATCTCAGTCAACACCTGCTTCTTTCTTCCCCCTCCCCCCCTCCTTCCACCTTCTCCCCCCTCCTCTTTCTCCCTCTTACCCCCTTCCCCCTCCTCCCCTCCCCTCATTCCCCCCTCTTCCTCCCCCAACCCCTCCTCTCCCCCCCCCCCCGTTTC
>NC_051400.1:36571589-36571893 GCF_015228065.2 Penaeus monodon
CCCTTGCTTTTCCCCTCCCCCCTTCCCCCTCCCACCTGCGACCAAACAAACCCCCCATTGTGCAACTTTTAATACGCGAAACAAAAACAAAAAAACAAAAGAGACACGGCAAGTCCTTTGTCAATGGCGCTCGCTCGGAACCTTAGCACAAAGTCGCTATTGAACGCAGCTCTTTATCGCTAAATACCCGCTAAGCTGTCGATTGTTTGTGTAAAACGAAGAGTGAATAATACGTGCATAATAATCATAATGGCAGGACCGATATAGGTATAATAGGTTCGATCCGGGTGGGATTTTATACGTA
>NC_051400.1:36574254-36574355 GCF_015228065.2 Penaeus monodon
CCTTAGCTCCTCTTACCCTCCCCCCCTCTTCTTCTCACCACTACCCCCCCCCCTATACCCCTCCACCTGCTAGCCACTCCAACCCAATCAATCAATTGACT
>NC_051400.1:36574447-36574541 GCF_015228065.2 Penaeus monodon
CAGGAAGTCCTTGAGGAATGTGACAGACGTCTTAATAAAGGACCTCGAGAGCAGGAGGCGACGGGGGATTGGGAATCCTGCGCGGGGCAAGTGC
>NC_051400.1:36577123-36577742 GCF_015228065.2 Penaeus monodon
CATATCTGTATGCCTATGTATCTGTGTGTGCGATGATGAGTGAGAGATGGAAGAGAGAAGGAGAGGCACAGAGGAAAGGAGAACGAGAAGGGAGAGGGGAAGGGAGAGAGTAACAGAGGAAGAAGGGGAGAGTGAAGAGAAGAGAAAGGAGTGGAGGAAGAGGAGACGGAGAAGGAAGACGCAAGGGAGGAGGAAGAGGTGGAGGATGTGAGGGAAGAGGAATTAGAGAAGAGAGAAAGAAGAGAGATAGAAGAGGAAGGGGAACAATGCGTGATGAAATAGGGGGGATGGGAGAGAGCAGTAAAGAGGGGAGAGCTGGAGGAGCAGAGAGATGACGAGGTAGGAAGAGAGAATAAGAGAATAGAAAGAAAAGGGGAGAGAAGAAGGAGAATGAATAGGGAGAGAGAACAGGAAGAAACAGGATGAGAAAGATGGCGAAGGGAAGGGAGAGGAGAGGGGGAAGAGAAGGAGAAAGGGGAGTGGGAAGTGAGAGGATAATGCTTGCAAGTTAATCGAGTCAAAAAAAAAAAAACTCTCATGGTGGGCGGTCTTTTCATATCACGTTATCATGATGGTTATGACTCGATATTTAACACGGGTGCCGTTTGTCTCGATGTAA
>NC_051400.1:36578124-36578572 GCF_015228065.2 Penaeus monodon
ACACGATTTTGAACCATCGTTTTGCATTTCAATTCTTTTTTTTTCCTTCCTTTCTCTTTACTGTATATAAGTCTTCCATAACTGGATTTGTGAATGGCAAGGGAAGCATAATGAAGCAGCTCTTCTTTTGAATATTTAAAAACCCGCCACAATGGCTTGAATATCCGGCGCTGCAGCAAAGGACACACACAATGTCCGCCATTATCACCTTCCGCGGACGTGTAACTCGAAACCATTTTGTTACCCTCTAAAAAGGTCACAAAGGGTCACTTGTAAGAGGGGAAAAGGTCATGGCAGGAAACATTGCGCCAACAATACCGACGGTTGACTCAATACATGGACGTCGCTGTCAATCCGGGAGTTTATAAAAACGATGCGCTTTTGTTTCCGTGTTTGGCTCGCGCAGAGAGGCGCCCGGGCTAAACATTTATGCGTGTGATTCCCCCCC
>NC_051400.1:36578599-36579360 GCF_015228065.2 Penaeus monodon
ATCGCTGTTTGATTCGTTCTGAGTTGTTGATTTGTCTTTTCTTTGGTGGGAAATTTGGTTGTGAGTTAGAATCGGTAAAGGTTTTCGTTCCTGAGGATGTGTGAAGAACTGGATTTAGTATGTGTTATTTCGGGAAGATTTTGACTCGCATGCATTCTTGGGACACTGCAGGCAGCTGTCATGGCCGACTAGACCGTGACTTTTGAATACCCCAATAAGAATGTCAGCGCACAAAATACAGACATCTGCAAGCCGTGGGACCTATAAAGTATCGGTTACAATAATTTAATCAGGCCGACATTGTTGCCAGCGTGACACAATAGGGGAGCCCCCCCCTGCCCGGGGAAAGTTATCAGTTTTGGAAGGGGGGCACTTTTCCCGGGTGGCAACACTGACAGCTTCTGTGTCTTGTTTGTCTAACGATTTTTCCTTTGTGTGCATACGTTTAACTAACGGTATCTATTTTTTTTTTCTTTTTTACATAGTGGACTTCATCTAAGCCTCCTCCAATTTTAGCAATGGCAAAAGCTCGAAGGAATTTAGAAAAGGACTTATAAGCTCACAAAGAAAATCAAAGTCGACAGTTTGACTCTGACCAGAAAGGCAATGGCGGGAAGTCGACGGTTCCCGGATGGAGAAACAAGATGGCCAGCGATCCGAATGGAGTTGATGACAGCAGCCAGCCCGCGCAACAACAAGGCACCCCTCCCCCTACCCCTCCTCTTGTTACCCCCTCAACCTGAGAATTGAGACTGACAGCT
>NC_051400.1:36579408-36579756 GCF_015228065.2 Penaeus monodon
CCGCTGCCACCCTCACCCCCCTTTCCCTTGTTAAACCCGCAGAGGAAGGTGTGTTTGGCGGTGGGTTTGACTCGGTCGTTTAAACTACAGCTACGGAGAGGACAAGACGGCGCCGGTGACAGTGAGGACACGCAGAGAATGCTAAGAATGAGAGAGAATGAGGTAAGAGGAAGGATGAAAAGGGGGGGAGGGGGGGGAGAGAGAGAGGAAGGGACTCAAAGTGGCCTTTCATGAACACCTGGATTATGATACAAATATGAATAATTTATAATAGGAAATGAAGTGAGCTTAACGTTCAGATTCTCCTGGAAATAGACTCCCAGATGGCTTTACATATTTAGTGTCAGT
>NC_051400.1:36581438-36581676 GCF_015228065.2 Penaeus monodon
ATTATAAGACAAAGAGACGGAAACACACAAAAATGAACATAAAATCATGGATATATAAAATGCAAAATAAAATAAGCGAAAACGCAGGAAATTGAAGATCGTAAAGAAAATAATAATAATAATTTGAAAAAAAAAAGATCAAGTATTATTCGCACAAAATTACAACCATCATGAAACACATGTCAATGATTATAATATCCACAAGCAGTGTTGACCCGTGGGTGGGCTCTCAGTTTTC
>NC_051400.1:36581712-36583214 GCF_015228065.2 Penaeus monodon
TTCTTGTCTTCTCAAGTGGGTAGTGGGGAGGTGGGGGGGGGCAGAGCTAGGGGTGCCCTCATAAAAGGTATTCGATTCCACTAAGTTCCCGCTGGTTTTCGTTCACTCTCGTTCAGTATTGTCTAGTTATCTGTAACTTTAGTCCGAGTGTCGTTCAACAGATAGTCAACAACCACTTGTTTTAAAATAGTTAGTCAATAAACTAACGACTCTATGGCTCGTTTTCTCTTTAACGGTCAAATAGCCGGTTTAAAGTGGTGTTGTATATATATATATGTATGTTGTTATATTTGACATTATTGTTTTCGATAACTAAAATTTAAGAATCATGTCGATGATTATGATGATGCTTAGTGAGTAATTAAGCAGAGGAAAAATAAAGGTTTTATAAGTCTTCATCAGAAATAAGTACTTTTTAATTATAAACATAATACTGTTGATGATAACTATGATAACAATATGATACAAAAGATAACGTATTGTCTTCACCCTCTCCTCCTCCCCCTCTCACCCCTCCCTTGCCTTTGTATAATATATTTTTAACCTCCCCCCCCTTATGTCGACTCCCCAGGTTGAGTCTAATGTGATACACCCATTGATCCTTAAGACGTTAAGTGCACTAATCCTGAACACTTGTTGAAATAATAGCAAATATCTGAATGTCTCACCACAACCGTGTTCGAACCAGTGGCTATTTTCTCAAAAAAAATATATAAAAACGGCGTCAGCTGATTAGCTTTACCATTAGCTAATGTCCTCTATTGGCTACACATATTCTGGAATCTTGTTTTTAATTGAGATATCTTCCGACAAATTTGTAGGTTAATATAGGATGGCATACAAGTGTCAGTCTCCATGTACACCTCTTAATATTGGCATGCCTGATTGTGCCATGGTCGATCCTCTATCAAATCTAACACACGTTTTAAAAAAAAAATCAACAATATGCAATCCAGTAACAACACAGAACAAAGTAAATAAGATGAAACGCGTAATCAGTCCTCACATACGTTTTGAAGATAAGGTCTAGTTTACAGGGAAACAGAGGAAAACGGGATAGACCCCCAGTATGAGTGCATGGCTGGGACATCGAGTACAAATGAACCATGTAAATATATAATGGTTTATGTTGGCGTCGAGTTATGATAGTATAAAAAGGCGTAGAATACTGAATTCCTGTCATTTAATTCTTACAGTACTGTAGACTGTGCCATAATGTGAATAATAACTTTAGTACACAAGATGTGAAACATATTGGCCGTAATATTTATACTCTGCGTTTGCTTTACACGTGATTAGTATCAATGAAGTTTGATTTTCTGCGGTCTATATGAGTTAACAAAATAAGCTTAGTCACGTATTGCAAACATTCATTATTAGTGTATGACTAGGAGAGATCCTGAGACCTCTTTCCTTCACTCCTCGTAAGGTATGTACATTGTAAACATACTTGTCTGGATATGTGTAATATTTGTTAGTAAGCACTGAATAACTTTAATTAA
>NC_051400.1:36583406-36584509 GCF_015228065.2 Penaeus monodon
CTATAGGAAAAACATAAACCTCTCCTCTCTTTCTCTTCTCTTCCCATCCTCTTTCATCTTAATTCTTTCATTTTCATCATCATCTTTTCTCTCTTGTCCACTTTTCTCTTCCTCCGCTTGTTTCCTCCTCCGTTTCCTCCTCCTCCTCCCTTCCTCCGCTGTTGCCCATTCCTGTTTTCTCCCTCATTCCTTTTCCACCGTCTGCCTCCTCCCTTATTCTTTGTTAATCTCCCTATTCTTTCTTTCACCCTCTTTTCCTTTTCCTGTTCTTTGCCTCATTATTTCTTGCAGTATATTTCTCTTCTTCCTCCTTCCCCTCCCCCCCCCATCCCTCCCCAACCCTCTCACCCAATCCAAATACACTCCACCCCCCACCCCCACCCCCCCCCTGACTATTACTCCTCCTCCCCCTTCCTCCCCATTTGTCCCTCCTCCCCATCCCTCCTCCCCTATCTTTATCTCTTCCCCATCCCACCTCCCCCCCCCATCCCACCCAACCTCCCCCCACCCCACCCCACCCCCACCCTACCTCCCCCCACCCCCCCCCCACCCCCCCCCACCCCCTCCCTCCACATTCCCGCCCACACTCCCTGGACAAAAGGCAATAGGGGCGCAGTTCATTCGACACGGAAATTTGATTCTAACGACACGTTTTAATTAGAATCGAATAGAGCCTCAGAGAAGCGAGCGGGCGTGTGCGGGCGTGGGGGGGGGGGCGGAGGGGAGGGGGGGCGTTCGGGTGGGCAGGTGGGGGAGGGGGGGGTTGTGAGAGGGAAGACATTGTCTGTCTTTGCTGTTCGTCTGTCTGTTTCTGTTTATCTGTTATTTTCTTTGTTTTTTTTTTCTCCTTTTTCTGTTTTTTTCTGTTTTTTTTTTCTCTCTCGTTGTCTGTCTCTGGTGTTTATCTGTCTATTTCTGTTTACCTGTCCTTTTCTTTGTTTTTTCTCCTCCTTTTTTTAGTTTTTTTTCTTGGGGTTTTCTCGTCTGTCTCTATGTTTATCTGTCTATTTCTGTTTATCTGTTCTTTTCTTCTCCCCTTTTTTTTCTTTCTTTTTTTCTTTTTCTTTATGTGTCTTTCCTTTCTCTCCCTCTTCCGTTTTCTC
>NC_051400.1:36585677-36586353 GCF_015228065.2 Penaeus monodon
CTATAACAAGTACATAAGGTATAAAATATGGTTAAAATGTAGGATCGATTATGTAACTAGTGATAAAACAAGTCAACAGCAAAGCGACCGAAGATCCACTATGCTATCATGAATCGAACATAATAATAACATAAAAAATACACGCAATATATAACCCAAACCAGAATCCAGAATAACGCATCGTACATATTTTCCCCCTAAATTCCTCCCCCGATGCATTGAAGTCGAGGTCAACAGCAGAGCGACCGAAGATCCACCGAACCAACACGACCCGAAGACTAACAATGGCGGCGAGGGTAGTCTCAGGGCTGGCGTGTGGTATGTGCAAACTTTGGCCTTTGTGCTCCACACTGGCGGATTGTCGTCAGCTCTTAGAGTCTAATCTTCGCCGGTGATGGATTTATCGGATAATCCAATTGAAGAGGTTCAGTGAGGAGGTGTTTGCCGGTCGGGTTAGAGGGAGGGAAGGTGGGCCGCGGGTTACTCCTGTATGGCGGTGGTTGTTGGGTTTTTAATCCGTTTTTAAATTTTCTGCAATAGCGTTTGGGTATCATTTTCCTCCCCGCGTTGAGAAATTCAAGCTATACATCAATTCATATTTTTTTTCTTTTTTAAATTTTTGTAAATAAGTTGATATAGACTGAAAATATTAATTCGTATATTTCCACTTACAGAA
>NC_051400.1:36586475-36586897 GCF_015228065.2 Penaeus monodon
TATCTCACCCCCCACCCCAACCCTACACACACACACACCCGATGCCGCTAAATTCCCACATGATTCTGTAAACCACAAGAGTTTACACAGACTTGGCAAATCAGCTCCTGTTGTTTACCCAATCCTTTGCTAATCCGTCGGGCAGGCGACTGTCCCTTGGAGGAATCCCTTTGAAGCGTGGACAGGGAGGGGAAAGGGGGGAGGAGGGGCAAAGAGAGGGGGGGTGAGGAAAGACAGGAGACAGGGGGAAGGGAAAAGGGGGGGCGGGGTTGAAGGAGGGGATATATCGTGGAAAAGACTTTAAAAAGAGAAGAAAGAGATGAAAAGTAACCTATTGTTTCTTAAGCCTGTTTAGTGTCACTGCGCTGGTCAAGGTTCTGTGCGTAAATGTCTACCGATAGGATTTGACGTGCAGGCTTCTG
>NC_051400.1:36587575-36587670 GCF_015228065.2 Penaeus monodon
TCGTTTGCAAGAGTTTGTATGCATACATCATTACAGACCCGATAATGTTTAATACGTGACAAATTCTAAATATTTTCTGTGCCTAATTACCCCAT
>NC_051400.1:36587725-36587841 GCF_015228065.2 Penaeus monodon
GTAATGTATAATAAATATATTCAGGGTTTCATCATATAATTTGCATGCTTAAAATTCTATGTATAGGACTGAAAGGGATATTACATTTCAATCGATATGATATATATCACGTATGA
>NC_051400.1:36587863-36588081 GCF_015228065.2 Penaeus monodon
ACGAATAGCATCGGAGAGACTTCTATGTATGTGATGTTTTCAGCGTTAACTATGAATCTCATAATATATAATTTTCGTCATATTTTTTTTTTTTTTCATGTTCGTCGAGTACGTTTTGGCAATCATCCAAACTACATATGTTGCAACTGATTGATTAAGTTAACATTGATTCCCAATTCACAAGCTAAGGAATTCGGTCGTGGTAAAAAATGTGGTGG
>NC_051400.1:36589170-36589310 GCF_015228065.2 Penaeus monodon
AGACTGCCGAGATTAAGTATTAACTTCTTATCTTATTTCTATAGAATTATGATACGTATCATGTCATAGATAACAACAGCACAGACACTAACTTAACAAATTATGTTGATAATAGAATATGAAAAATAGGTAATTACCTA
>NC_051400.1:36589623-36589782 GCF_015228065.2 Penaeus monodon
CTTTAAAAAAAGTGAAATAGACGAAGACTCGAAAACCCGAAAAAAAACGAATCTCGAAAGACCCGCGTAGTCTGTCAGCGAGGCTTTTTCGAATCACGATGTATTGCCTTTTAAATCCCGTCCTGTTCTTCAGGAGCTTTCACCCACCCTCTGCCTGAA
>NC_051400.1:36590276-36590410 GCF_015228065.2 Penaeus monodon
CACACTCATTCCTCACTTCCCGAGCAGACCACAAGCACGCTAAGTCAACATGAACTAGTAATCTCCGATTTGCCTTCGTTCACACGCTACCTGGATGGGGGTAAAGGGGAGGGAAGGGGGGGAGGGGTAATGGA
>NC_051400.1:36590592-36591155 GCF_015228065.2 Penaeus monodon
GGGCAGGAGCTAAAAGGATAATAACTTGGATAATATACGTGGAACAGGTTAAGCGGAAGAACAAATTGACAGATTAGCGAGAAGGAGAAAAAGAGAGAAAAAGATGGCGGTGTACGTGACATATTTCCCAGGTCAACCCAATGTCTCTTTCTTGAGTTTCTTATCAATCTTTCTCTCGTATATCCTTCTGCAATACGTTTTCAATAATAAAAAAAGATATATACATATAAAAACATACCACAAATATATTCATAACAACACCCAGTGACTACGCATTTGAAATATATATGCCCGTGAAGGAGGTAAATATTTACCAAGCCCAGGAAAATTCGTGGGAAATATGGCGGGCCGGAGTGACAGTCGCGAAAATGATTTCTTTAGCAAATAATTATTCTAATCTCCTCTGCTGCGTGCTGCCGGCGTACGCTAAGTAGCGGAGGAATGCGTGCGTGACGAGATTCTTCTTGTTATTCGAAATCTTGTGGTATTTATGAAATTATTTCAGGTGCAGATTTTGTCGATTTGTAATTGTTAAAAGAGAGTATAATGTTGTTTTACTATTT
>NC_051400.1:36593102-36593355 GCF_015228065.2 Penaeus monodon
AGATAAAAAAAGCAAGCTAAGTTCGGGTTAAATAGACGAAAACCGAAAACGGCATTGAAATATTACATTTGAAAAGAGAGTGAAAGAGAAAAACATCTGAGTTTCGTCGCTTCCAAAAACGGTCAAACTGGATTACCGGATTCATCCTTGCGCGAACGCTGGCATCAATGCGCGCGTTCTTTTGCTGGTTTCAAGTCACTCTCGCGTTTGTAAAGGAGTGTTTGTTTTTCATTTGTTCGAATGAGTATCATTT
>NC_051400.1:36593723-36593824 GCF_015228065.2 Penaeus monodon
ATAGGGATGGAGAGATGAAATAATATAGGAATGGAGGGGTAAAAAGAGAGAAGGCGAGGATGGAAAGATGGAAGCAAAGGAGAGGGGAAGGAAGAGGATCA
>NC_051400.1:36594029-36594743 GCF_015228065.2 Penaeus monodon
TCACGCAAGGTCACGGACTGAAAGCCTGAAAGCGACAGGTGTTAATTAACGTGACCTCCGCCAGGGCTTTTACCTGAAGGGAGTGAGTGTGTGAGGGCGTGTTGTGGCCTCTCCTCTCAACACGTGTTACTGTCTGGTGGGCGGGTGGGCGGAGGGTAGGGGGTGGGTGGGCGTATGGGCGGAGGGTAGGGGGTGGAGGGCGTGTGGGCGGAGGGTAGGGGGTGGGTGGGCGTGTGGGCGGAGGGTAGGGGGTGGGTGGTGTGTGGGCGGAGGGTAGGGGGATGGGTGGTGTGTGGGCGGAGGGTAGGGGGTGGCGTGTGGCGGAGGGTAGGGGGGGCGTGTGGGCGGAGGTAGGGGGTGGGTGGGCGTATGGGCGGAGGGTTAGGGGGTGGCGTGTGGGCGGAGGGTAGGGGGTGGGTGGGCGTATGGGCGGAGGGTAGGGGGTGGGTGGGCGTATGGGCGGAGGGTAGGGCGTGGGCGTGAGGGCGGAGGGTAGGGGGTGGGTGGGCGTATGGGCGGAGGGTAGGGGGTGGGCGTGTGGGCGGAGGGTAGGGGGTGGTGGGCGTGTGGGCGGAGGGTAGGGGGTGGGCGTGTGGGCGGAGGGTAGGGGGGGGTGGGCGGAGGGTAGGGGTGGGCGTGTGGGCGGAGGGTAGGGGGTGGGCGTGTGGGCAGGGGGTGGGTGGGCGTGTGGATGGAGGGTAGGGGGGTGGGTGG
>NC_051400.1:36595125-36595327 GCF_015228065.2 Penaeus monodon
AAAAAGAACAAAGACAAAAACAATAAAAAACAAGACCAAGAGGAAAAAACAAGAAGAAACAAACAAGCGAAAAACTTTCAGAAGAGAACAAGTGAACTTTTGCACATAAAGCGTAAGATCTTCTAAAAGGCATGACTGTGTTTGTTCATCTGTGTGAATTTGTTTAACCCTTACGTCTTCTCTATGATAATCACACTCATTT
>NC_051400.1:36595388-36595557 GCF_015228065.2 Penaeus monodon
TATATACACAGATAATTTAATTAAGCGCTGTCGACAAACATTTTTGAGTCGACTTTTTTTGTTTCGTTTTTGAATTCTTGTGCATATTTTGAGAACTGGTAGGGATGATTTTTTTCCAATTTGTTTTTTTTTATTCTCTTTGAAGTTAATGGAGATATGTAATGGCATG
>NC_051400.1:36595662-36595834 GCF_015228065.2 Penaeus monodon
GTGACTCTAACACTAAAAGCATTCATGGCCGAAATGATCATTATTATGATAATTATCATTACAGTGTTATAATGACCTGCAATGGTATTTAAGAACCTTTAATAAATAAAAAGTGTGCGGAGGAGAGAAAAAAATTGACTTGTTTTCGTTAAATACAGAAAGTTTCGCTGAT
>NC_051400.1:36596213-36596327 GCF_015228065.2 Penaeus monodon
CGATTGCTCTCGCAGTGTTGCTAATTCCTCGACCAGAAGGAAAATAACAGAAAGCTCTTCCGCAGCTGCGCCTCTGCCCGAACATCACCTCTTATTACACACCGTTTGGCATCA
>NC_051400.1:36596565-36596699 GCF_015228065.2 Penaeus monodon
TTGTCTTTCCTTCGTTCCCGCTTTCTCCTCCTCTCGCACCCCACCATCCCATTCATCACCCATTGGCTACTTCCCCTCATCCTCCCCCATAACACAGTTCTAATCGGCCTTTCATCTCCCTTACCCATTAACAT
>NC_051400.1:36596747-36597426 GCF_015228065.2 Penaeus monodon
ATGCTTCACCCCCCCCCATTAATCCTCCCTCCCTTCCCCATTGACCCCCTAATCCTACCCCCCATGACCTCCCTTCCCACCCCCCTAATAGACCACCCATTTCTCCCCCATTATTAACCCCTTATTCCTCTCCTCGTGACCCACCCAATCAACCCATTTCTACTCTGACCCCCCCCTTCCCTCCCCCCATAACCCCACCCCTCTTCCTGCCCCCCTCAACACCTCTTCCCTTCTCCCATGATCCCCCATTCACTCTCCCCATGACACCCTTTCCCTTCCTCCCATTACCATCGCCTAAAAACTCCCATTAACTCCCTATTCCCTCCATGACACTTTCCCCCCCCCCCATGACATCTCTTCCCTTCCCCCATAACATCCCTTCCCTCCCCCCTCCCCCCTAACCATCCCCTCCTCCCCCTCATAACACCCCTTCCCTCCCCCCCTTCCCCCCATAACACCCCTTCCCTCCCCTCCTCCCCCCCATAACACCCCTTCCCTCCCCATTCCCCCCCATAACCCTCCCCTCTCCTCCCCTACCGCATTTGAGAGCATCATGGCGGTCTGGGAAATTCGGCGTGACACAATTTCCGAACAATTTTCCAGCCGACGAGATTTTCATTATGGGACCCGAGGCTGCAGGTGGGATGGAGGAACGGCATTTATGTATTATTTTTGGCTC
>NC_051400.1:36599594-36599968 GCF_015228065.2 Penaeus monodon
CCTCCCTGAGCATATATTGTATGCTCAGGGAGCATACCTTGCCATGTCGCTAACTACTTGCTATATGTTTTATTCATCTTTTTACCAGTTTCCTTTTATGTTAATTACTTGAATGCAAATAATGGGATGGTTGATAATCACGAGCTATGAATGAAATGACTAAAAAGTTGCAAAATATTTAATATGAAAATCCTGTTCCTATTAGAGGTGCTTCATCAAGTCCCCTTTGTTCTGGGTTTTTTCAGATAAAGGAAAATTTAAAAAACCCAAAATTTTTGTATAATTTGGTATCATAGGGGTAAAGGATATAATAATGTCACAAATCACAAATTTTTTACCCCCCTTTTTTGTTTTCATCATTGCCCTTTTTATTT
>NC_051400.1:36603193-36603485 GCF_015228065.2 Penaeus monodon
TTTTATGTCGCAAAGGACATAAAATATACAGCACTAAAGATAAAGAGGCATTATGATAATCACAAGCATTTTAAATGGAAATTAGAGATGGAAAGGAACAGGACACAGGTAGATATACAAAAGGAGATAAAAGAAATATATATGTTTTTTTTTATATGAAAGAATAATACAGGAAATAACTTTTATATATTCATACAAGGTAAGGGGAAAATTTAGATTTTTGTATGACAATATAAAAATGTCTTTTATTTACTTACAGTATGTGAGTATCATTTCATGATACTGCAAAAAG
>NC_051400.1:36606923-36607170 GCF_015228065.2 Penaeus monodon
AACGACTGGAAATGAATTTTTTATATTTATCGCGGACGTTACCTTGACAGGAGTCTGAAAAAAAAAAATAATTTTAGGGATTTTTAAAAATTGATTTGGTGGATCTATATCTAATAAAGTTGTGGTTCTTAGTCAAATTGCGAGTGTTGATTCATAATTGGACGAATTATAAGAAATGCTAATTATTGTGTGGAGCTTTTTTGATTATGGAGATACTTATGGATTATAAAATTAAAAGTGTCACAAA
>NC_051400.1:36607854-36608298 GCF_015228065.2 Penaeus monodon
GCGGGATAATCCAGCAATATTTTGGAGATAGTAAAAGATGTTAAAAAGTAATAAACGATGAATTTAGAATATTAACAAAGTTAATGATTAATACCATTTTTGATATATAACATAGTACCATTTTTTTGATACCATTAATACCATTTTACTATTTTAATACCAATTTTTTAATGATTAATACCATTTTACCATTAATGATTAATACCAATTTTTGTGTAAAAATAGAAAAATAGAAAACCTACATCAATAAAAATAAAAGTTGCTATTGGATCACTATTTACTGGCTATTTCGTAGTTGTCATAGTAGTTAATAGTTGTTTTTAGTATCGTACATTAAGTTATTGAGTATTGCTTTTCGGTTGAATGACGCGTATGTTTGTATGTAAGAATTAACTTCTTTTTTTTGAGGGAGGGGGGGGGGAGTGTTGAAATGTATGACTTCAA
>NC_051400.1:36609589-36609736 GCF_015228065.2 Penaeus monodon
CATTATCTTTGTCTGTTAATCACGAACTCGAATTATCCAAGCTTGACTTAGAAAAAATACCATGTATCTCACTTGCTGCTCTGTCGGGCAACAACAACAAAAACACGACGATATAATTCCATACTAAAAGCTAAAATGTGTCCTGCG
>NC_051400.1:36609999-36610170 GCF_015228065.2 Penaeus monodon
TTTCCTCCCGAAGCAGCTGATAAGATATCGCTACGGACAGCAGTCTCTCGCGCCCTTAATTTATCTGTCAACAGCCCTTGACAGTTCTTTGACAGACCTGACAGCAATGACAGCAGATAATCATAACCCGTATTTTGCCAACTAAAACCCGGATGTTTTTTAGGCAGATGC
>NC_051400.1:36611421-36611518 GCF_015228065.2 Penaeus monodon
CCCACGGATTCAGGTAAATCAGACCCCAATACACATGTCAAGGTCGAGAAAAGGGAGGAGCGCCAGAAACCGCTTAAGAAATCGAAAGAATTAGGAA
>NC_051400.1:36611725-36611823 GCF_015228065.2 Penaeus monodon
TGCGGACAACTTCAATTAAGCAGAAAACAGAAAGGAGTTCGGGGCGAGGGGGCGGGAGCAGAATTATTCCTGTGGGTCTGTTGTGATGGATGAGGTAC
>NC_051400.1:36612394-36612884 GCF_015228065.2 Penaeus monodon
GTATCAATCAGTCCATCGACCGTCCGTCTGTCTGTCTCCTCAATCTCTAACAGTCGCTGATATCTCGCCTTGAGCTGTTTATGCTCCTGTCTATCCGCTAAGCTGTCAATCAACCGCGTCGCTCTGTTTAGCTTACTGTTTTTGTTTGCTCTTCTTGGATTGTTATGCTTTATCTTCCTTTTCTTTATTTCTCTCGTTTATCATCCTTGTCATCTTCATCATCTTGTTAGATTTATAATTATGTTTTTCGTGTTTTTTTTTCTTTCTTTTCAATCGATTGAGGGGGAAAAAATCCGCTTTTGATGACTTGCCTTCCCCCGCCCACAGCATCCTCCCCACGCCCATTACTCATCTCCCCCCCCCCTCCCGCCCACTACTCTTCTCCCCTCCCCCCCTCCCCCCTCTCCGATCTCCCCCTCCCCCTCCCAGGACGGAGGTGGGCGTGGCTTAGAGGTAAATTTTCTACGGGCGAGACACCTGGATCTCGCTG
>NC_051400.1:36612967-36613054 GCF_015228065.2 Penaeus monodon
GTAATGTGGGTATTAGTAAGGAATTATGGGATGAGTATGTGTGAAATTGTTTTTCGTTTTCTCCTGGGAAGTTTCTGAAAAATGGAT
>NC_051400.1:36613226-36613304 GCF_015228065.2 Penaeus monodon
GCTACGTTATCTTGCATGTGTTTGTTTCTGAGACTAGTGGGTATGTATTCGTATATGTACATAGATACACGCACGGAG
>NC_051400.1:36613469-36613611 GCF_015228065.2 Penaeus monodon
GCTTCGTAATTATTTCCAAGCTCTCTCCGCCGACAGAGCGAGGTGCTGGTGCGTGAGTGAGCTTTGCATACTGAACCGTGAAAGCAGGTGAACCAAGCGTAAATAACCCATGAATACGAAAACGGTGTTGGGAATTGAGGCT
>NC_051400.1:36614560-36614797 GCF_015228065.2 Penaeus monodon
TCGTGAGGTCATTATGTGACATGACCCCCTCCCCCCCCCCCCATCCACATACACGTGCTTGAGGTCATATGAGGTCAAATATACACAGGTCAACTATTTTTGAGTCAGATGAGGGATATCAGGTAACTGAAACACAAAATTTTATAGAGTAATAATTATTGTGAAGAATCATAATTATTGCTGTATTTGCACGATTTCTTATTATTGCCATTAATTATCAACGATTATCATTAAATA
>NC_051400.1:36615695-36616075 GCF_015228065.2 Penaeus monodon
CGACAAAAACTCGTTTTATTTATATCCTATGAATAGTTATTATCACGACCTAAACATTGTACACAATCCGAAAAGCTTTTAAAAGCCTTATCAGAACTACATCTAATACATTATGATAACCCTTATTATCGCTCATTATCATTCATTATCGGTCATTATAGCACTTTCTCGTAATGTAAACGTCGGAAGAAGCCGTTACGGCCAATATCTTCATAAAGATAATAACTTTTACGACCAAAATAAATGAATTATGTTCTACACGAATCTGCCATTATATCAGCGTTGAGATATTTTTATCAGATCCAAGTAATAGATATTGATTTCGCTTATTAATATAGGAAAGGATTTAATTATGCTTATTTTTTTCTTTATACATATGG
>NC_051400.1:36617302-36617706 GCF_015228065.2 Penaeus monodon
AAAAAAAAAAAAATCTTTATTTCTCGCCTTATAAAAAAAAAAAAATCGCTACAGAATAAAAGAAAAGTCTGCATGCGAAATTAATTCAAAATTCAAACTGTCTGTCCGCTACCCCTAGCCCCTCCCTTTTCCTTTAAAAAAAAATCCTTTTTCACTAATTTTGCCTATCCTCCATAACAACGACATTCCAGCGGTTGCCCGACACACACACACGCAAATACCTCCTTCCTCCTCGCCAGCCTGAACTGCTAACAATTCAATGGGAATAACTGGTTCAATTTTTCATACCTGTTTACATTACGAAACACAATGCCATGCTGGACAGTGAAGGCTCAACCGCTAGGTGCCACCGAGTGTGTGCGCGGGAAGATGGACGGCAGAGAAAGACTCGTTTTTCATCGGCG
>NC_051400.1:36618887-36618964 GCF_015228065.2 Penaeus monodon
ATTTATGGCACACCGCCAACGAAGATCTCAAACCGCTGATTCGACACAGCTTCACTAACCTCAATTGATACAGTGTG
>NC_051400.1:36619044-36619280 GCF_015228065.2 Penaeus monodon
ACGGGAGGATGGGTAAGGAGGGAGAGGGTAGGTGAGGGTAGGGTGGAGGGAGGGTATTTAGGCCTCCAATGTGGTTATGGTTTTTCGCCTTCGTCCCCTCGTCCCCTCTCCCTCCCTCCTTCCACTTATTCCAGACCTCCCTGGTTGCCGATTCTGCCCCCACCCCCCTTCTCTCTCCCCCCTTCCCCATCCTCCCTAGCTTCTCCACCCCCCCCTCTTTCGTCCCCCATCCCCCT
>NC_051400.1:36619312-36619496 GCF_015228065.2 Penaeus monodon
TTACGTAGAAAATCGCGTAACCACTAAATTGCCTTTCTGGAAGTCGTTATCATGCGGGACTCCGTTTTCTTTCTCTACCGCTCAGAAAACGGAACGAGGACATCAAATTGAAGATATATATGTATTTATGAAATGTGTTTAGCAGTTAACGTTCCTTATATTTTTTCTCTGACATTATTTATTG
>NC_051400.1:36620525-36620610 GCF_015228065.2 Penaeus monodon
TTCTTTTATCTCCTTTTGTATATCTACCTGTGTCCTGTTCCTTTCCATCTCTAATTTCCATTTAAAATGCTTGTGATTATCATAA
>NC_051400.1:36623835-36624147 GCF_015228065.2 Penaeus monodon
ATAAAAAGGGAAATGAGATAAAAAAAAGGGGGTGAAAATTTGTGATATTTTTTTTCCCCTTTTTTTTTTTTTGAATTGGTTTTCACTTTCACTATCGAAAACCCCCCCCTAAAAGGGCTTGATGAAGCACCTCTAATAGGAAAAAGGATTTTCATATTAACTTTTGCAACTTTTTAGTCATTTTATTCATAGCTCGTGATTATCAACCATCCCATTATTTGCATTCAAGTAATTAACATAAAAGAAACTGGTAAAAAGATGAATAAACATATAGCAAGTAGTTAGCGACATGGCAAGGTATGCTCCCTGAGC
>NC_051400.1:36626046-36626153 GCF_015228065.2 Penaeus monodon
CATCACAATCTTTCTCTCTTTGCTTGCGTCAAACTATCCCCCCCCCCCCCTTCTCCGTTGATATACCTCCGATACCTAATTAGCAGGTGAGACGCAACACCCTTACT
>NC_051400.1:36626189-36627207 GCF_015228065.2 Penaeus monodon
TGATGGTTACGATATGCAAATACAGTGATCACCGCGTGGGCAAGAGCAGGGCGGTCGGGCGGAACACGTGTTAGTGTGAGATTCATAATATTTGTCTCACCCTTAAGCCGCCTTCGACACCCACCCTCATCCCCCATAAACCCTCCGTCTCTGTCCCTCCCCCGTCTCCCTTCTCCCTTCTCCCTTCCACTTTATTTACTCGAACCTTCTTCCTTTGCGGTTTCTTCTTCGGGAGTGTTGTCTCAGCGATTTTGTTCCATTTGTCTTCGGGAGGATTTCGACGCCCTTATTCGGTCCATCGCGCGAGAGCTCGGGCGTGAGCGTTGCGGGCGAGGGCGTCCAGGCGTCGAGGGAAGCAAGATATTTTCTTTTATCGGGGCGTCGACACGTCTTGTTCCTCGGCGGCTCAACATGGAGGAAAGTTGTTGTGTCGACTCCCCGACGTAGCTCCGCCCCCTTCCCCTTCCCACGGGTGACTGGAGCGAGCCAATCGGCGCTTGGCCGGGTGAGCGGGCGGGACTTACCACTCACCCGGCTCGCGGACTGGCTCAAAGGGCCGTTGGTGGGCGGGGTTTACTAATGAACTGGGTGGGGAGTACATGAAGATATCACTACCATTTGGCCTGAACAGTTACCGCTAAACCGTGGGGTTGAAGGAACGTTCTGCTCGACTTCATTGTCTGTGCTCGTGGCTAAGAGTGACGCGAGAGAGAGAAATAAAGCGGAAAATAATAATAACAGGATTATGGATTTTCGTTAGCGGGTCTTTTGTCTCTTGAGCAATAAGCACGCGTCGCGACGGCTCTTGAATGGACTCGAGCGAGGGCCTGACCGCGCTCTAGACGCCCTCGAGTCGACGATGGTAAGTGTGGGCGCCTGGGACAGCCTCAGCTCGGCCATGGCTCGCACTCCGCTCAAGCACTCTTTCTCCATCAACTCCATCCTGCCGGAGACCGCCCTCGACAACCCTGTGGAACTCCCGAGGGATGTCCCCACGCCGAAGGATGAACTCCTGATG
>NC_051400.1:36627277-36627795 GCF_015228065.2 Penaeus monodon
TTACGGGCGCGGCGAGCCCGCTGGCCGGTGCGATGTCGGACTCGGAGGTGGAGGACCAGTCGGAGAAGGACGAGAAGGACTCGAAGAAGGGCGCGGGCGAGGACAAGAAGGAGGGCGACGAAAAGAAGAAGCACGAGAAGCCGCCGTTTAGCTACAACGCCCTCATCATGATGGCCATCCGGTCGTCCCCCGAGAAGCGGCTCACCCTCAACGGCATCTACGAGTTCATCATGAAGAACTTCCCGTACTACCGCGAGAACAAGCAGGGCTGGCAGAACTCCATCCGCCACAACCTCAGCCTCAACAAGTGCTTCGTCAAGGTGCCGCGCCACTACGACGACCCCGGCAAGGGCAACTACTGGATGCTCGACCCCTCGGCGGACGACGTGTTCATCGGCGGCACGACGGGCAAGCTGCGGCGCCGCTCCACGACGGCGTCCAGGAACCGCCTCGCCGCCTTCAAGCAGTCGCTGCTCGGCCGCTTTGGCTGCTACCCGCCCTTCGGCCTGGCGCCCTAC
>NC_051400.1:36627815-36627942 GCF_015228065.2 Penaeus monodon
CCTGGCCCCGGGCTCCCTGCCGGGCTCGCTGCCGGGGGCCCTCGCGTCGGCGCCGCTGTACCAGCAGGCCGCCGCCGCAGCTGCGCTCTACCGCGGCTACCCTCCGTCCTACTACTCGGGCTCGCTG
>NC_051400.1:36628014-36628330 GCF_015228065.2 Penaeus monodon
GGGGCGGCGCACCCGCCTTCCTCCTTCAGCGTGGACCGCCTTCTGGCCGACACACCCATCAGCGCCGCCCCCACGTCGCCCGTGTCCTCCGTGGGCGCGCCTCCGCCCCTTCTCCTGGGCGGCCTCGGCGGATCGACGACCATGACGCCCTACGAGATGTACCGCACCTCCCTCTTGTCTCACGCCGGTCTCAGCCACGCCCTCGGCGGCATGACCACCGCCCTCAGCCCCCCCGGCGGCCTGGGCGTGATGGGGCTGAGCATGGGCGGCGCCGGAACAAGCGTGGGCGCGCCTCCCCCCGCGCCTTCCAGCACCA
>NC_051400.1:36628369-36628919 GCF_015228065.2 Penaeus monodon
TCTTCAAGCCCGTGACAGTCGTTGCCCGCCCGAGCTAGTTCCGCCCCTCCGCCCTCCCCGCGCTCGTGGGCATGCGGGCGACCTGGGGAGGCCGCCCTGTGTGTATGTGTGTATATATACTGTATGTATATGGTTTGTTGTGTACAGTCACCGCTTGACTGTGTCTAACGCCAAAGTTGTACAGCACAATGTGTATAAAAAAAGGTTATAAATTATATATCGTAAAATAATAATTAATTAAATATCACTCCGTGTTTCCTTAACAAGTCCCGTCTGAGTCAGAGCCACAAGTGCGGAAGCCAATCCAAGGGAAGCAATTCACATGGCGAAATAGGGGCTATTTCGCCATGTACACCAGATGTTATCGGAGGCAAACCCACATATTAGTTACAGCGCCTCCCCAAATCCACATGAGCGCATGGAATTCATGTGGACACATACACAACATGACCCCTTCAAAATTCGTAAATTTATGTGCACAAATACACGCACATACAAGCATTTCAGAATCCGCTTTAACATAGAGGGTCATGTTCAAATACAAAAACGT
>NC_051400.1:36628944-36629170 GCF_015228065.2 Penaeus monodon
GATTTCAAAATCCACTCAAGCTTCTAAATTCACGTCCACATACACACGCGCATGTACCCAAATTTGAACACGTACAGCGACCACAGGTGTTCTGTACAATGATGTAGAGATCAGCCCTTCGCCACATGCACACCTATTAACGCCCTTGGAGAGATAGGGGGAAGAACAGTCAGCTTGTTTCTAAAAAATATCATTATCGTTCATATGAGGATATTAATGAACTCAC
>NC_051400.1:36631463-36631637 GCF_015228065.2 Penaeus monodon
TAACGGCTCTAAACTATGCCGATATTTTTATCACAATTACCATTAAATCTACACAGTCGCCGAGAGAGAAAAAAAATGTATTATGAAAGAGAAAAATATGTTGATTATAGAAAAAAAAAATAATAATAATATTTGGATTGATACATATTATGAATTAATGAGGTTTTGCGTCTG
>NC_051400.1:36633795-36634172 GCF_015228065.2 Penaeus monodon
GATTTTACTTTTGAAAATTAAATTTATTATTTGCATCAATTATCAAATTATGAAACATTATTTGCAATTCGTTTTATTCGTTTTTATTCGTTTTTTTTATTCGTTTTATTATTGAATATATCAATAATTTGTATTAGATTATTAGTTATAGTGTTATTAGATATCATTAGGTGATATATATGTATTGCGAGATATATCGAAATGAAAAAATATATATATATTATGATATGAGTTTTAATACTTATGTCATTATCAGATATATCAAACATGATTTAACAATCAATATATTTTTATAATCTTAGCAAGTACAATTCAGCTTAATTACATGAGTCATTAGACTGTCAATTATATCATGAGTAAATAAAAGCAGATATTGT
>NC_051400.1:36635189-36635330 GCF_015228065.2 Penaeus monodon
TCCGGAGACACAATACAACAACCATCAATCACTATACCCCACAATCGCTTGCTCTTATCTCCCCTCTAACTACCCTCGCCACAAAACAATTCCCAGTAGGATAATCTACATCATAACAATGAGGGTAGTTAACAGTCAACA
>NC_051400.1:36635786-36635906 GCF_015228065.2 Penaeus monodon
GTTAAGTTACTATTGTTAAAATATTTGCCTTAATAAATATGAGGAAAAGGGGAAACGTGGGTGACAGAAAGGGATGAGGGGAACAGAAAACTGATCAAAGGTTCACGTTTCAGATAAAAA
>NC_051400.1:36636472-36636932 GCF_015228065.2 Penaeus monodon
TTACCAGATTATTAAGTAAGTCCGTCACTCTATCATTAAAGTTAACATGAAACTTGGAACTTTTCACGAAAGGAAGACGTTGTATCTCAAAGTTTTTTTTGTTTTTTTCTGGAAAGATTTTTAATCAAAATAAATTATGAGTCATTTCATGCTTTTGTGGAATGTTTAGAAGATAGTAATATTATTGTATAAAATATAACTTCGTATCTAAAGCGTAACTTTGAATCAATTAAGTTCATTTCACTCTTAGTTGCATTTACAAATTATCTAATTAATTATCGAAAAATGATAATCAAAGTTACTCTCTTATTAAAAGCAAAATTTTTCTTTAATTAAATAATTCATACATACTATTTCATTACTATACATCAATATCTATTTCATTTATCATATTCACCTATTTATTCATATATTTCCTGATTCATATGTTATTTATTTTTCCATATTAATCTGATGATAA
>NC_051400.1:36638048-36638595 GCF_015228065.2 Penaeus monodon
GTGGGGAGGGTAGAGTTAGGAGAAGTTGGAGATTGGTAGAGGGGATAGGAAGAGGAGGGAAGAGGGGGGAGGAGAGAGGGAGGAATTGTCAGCTGAGAGGTAATATGGAAGAGGGAGGGAGAGGGAGAGGGATGAGGGGAGGGAGGGTAGTAAAGAGGTGGATAGGGCAGAGAAAGAAGGGATAGAGAAGAGGAGACGGTATATGGAGGAGAGGGGCAGAGGGTGGAATTGAGGGCAGAAGGATGAGGGGAATTAGGGGAAAGGGTACAGGGGGGTAGAAGGGAGGGAGACAAATGAGGGAAGGAAGATGAGTGTCTGATATAAGGGATAAGGGCAAAGGAAAAGGAAGATAAACCAGGGTAGTTGAGGGGAGTGAGTCAGAGGGGACAAGGAGGCGAGGCAGAAAGAGAGAAGGACATGGAAGGGGAGGTTAAGTTACTATTGTTAAAATTTTGCCTTAATATAATATGAGAGAAAAGGGGAAACGTGGGTGACAGAAGGGATGCGGGGAACAGAAAACTGGTCATAGTTCACGTTTTCAGATGAA
>NC_051400.1:36639493-36640049 GCF_015228065.2 Penaeus monodon
TTTCACTTTTTCATTTCCTACAAAGAAGAAACGATTACACTTACTTACACTTTAGACAAAATACTGTACATTACTTACAGATTATTAGCTATCCGTCACTCTATCATTAAAGTTTAACATGAAACTTGAACTTTTCACGAAGGAAGTACGTTTGTATCTCAAAAGTTTTTTTTGTTTTTTCTGGAAGTTTTTAACAAATAAATTTATGAGTCATTTCATGCTTTTGTGAATGTTTAGAAGATAGTTAGTAATATATGTAATAACATATAACTTCCGTATCTAAAGCGTATACTTTGAATCAAATTAGTTCATTTCACTCGTAGCTGCATTTACAAATTATCTTTAATTATTGAAAACAATGAATAACAAAGTTACTCTCTTATGAAAAGCAAATCTTTCTTTAATTAATAATTCCATACATACTAATTTTCATTACTGATAACATCTATTCTTTTCTTTATCTAATTCATCTATTATTCATATATTTCCTGATTCATATGTTATTTATTTTTCCATATTAATCTGATGATAAAATGTGAATCAAAGTGAAAGATAA
>NC_051400.1:36640833-36641135 GCF_015228065.2 Penaeus monodon
TATATCAAAATTCGTTATCTTTTCTCTATATTTTTTCCTTTTTTTACTGTTTTGTTATTTATTACTACAGTTTTAACAGAAGTGTTTTTTCTATTTGTTTAAGTAAATTATCTTTATATTATTTTTATACAAATCGTTTCCTATCATTTGACATTTTCAACAATGATTATCATTGTTGCAATTGCTGGTTCTAGTCGTCATTATCTTTATTGCAATATCTATTTTTAGCGTTTTCTTTTCTTCTTCGAGATTGCAAATTGCAAAATTATATTGGTTTTCAATCATTATCAATTCGACTTTCC
>NC_051400.1:36641545-36641647 GCF_015228065.2 Penaeus monodon
CGGGGGAGGGGGGGAAGCTTTGGTATCCCGTGTTATGATAAGATGTTTAGCTTGAGGCTTGGGGCGAGAAGGACCTATTGTAGAGGGTGTGAACATGAGTGA
>NC_051400.1:36641951-36642202 GCF_015228065.2 Penaeus monodon
GAGAATAACGACTGTATATGTGTACACAAGGGGACCGGGGTTAGGGTAGGGAGGGGGGGGGAGGCTAAGTGGCATGACCCCCCTATTATTCCCCCCTCAATCTACCCCCTCCTCCCCCCCCCCACTTCAAATCAGAGCGTTTGGATCTTACAAAAGCTGTGTTTAGTGTCAATACGCCGGTGTTTTTCTAAAGCTCGCAGGAAACCAGCGGATTCTGAAAATTGTTATGTCACATACTCGGGGATAAACCG
>NC_051400.1:36643894-36644040 GCF_015228065.2 Penaeus monodon
TAACGCCACTTCAAAGGCTCTCCAAAATTGAATAAATGCCCCTAACAATTTACAAGAATAAGGAACAATTTTCCGGCTGGACAACCATCATGGATCCGTTTCTTAACCGCACGACGGGAAGTAAGGGAGGTGGATGAGGGTAATTT
>NC_051400.1:36645554-36646240 GCF_015228065.2 Penaeus monodon
CCTTCTCATATATTCTGATCTTCTCTCGCTCCTCTCTACGATATTCAGTAGATGTCTCTCTCTCTCTCTCTCGTCGGCTCTCTCTCCTACTCTTGCTTCTTATACCTCTATTTCTTCATTCTGTCTTACCTACCTACTCTCTGCTCTCTGCTATCTCCTCTCCCTCGCCTTATTCTCTTCTTACTCCTCCTTCTCATCTTTACCCTCTCGATCCATCTACTCGTCTAATTATTACATTCTTTATCGTCACATGTTTCCCTCTCATCTTCTACTCTTACGCATTATCCGCTGTTCTCTCTTTCTCTTCTCGCGATTCCTTCTTCCCTCCCCTCTCTAATTTAGCTCCTTTTACTTCTTTTACTAATCTCCTCTAATTCTCTCCTTTCTCTCTCACTACTATATATTCCTTTTATCATCTCCTCTAACCTAACCTCTTTTCTCATCTACTTCATCCTACTCTTCATATCCACCTTCAGTTCTCCCCCTGTTCTATCTCTCTTCTCCTCTCGTATCTCTCTAGAGAATATTACTGCCCGACCAGCCTTTTTCCTCAAGTGACATTCTCGAACAAGCCCTAAAATTTCACTTAATTCATATAATTACCCAAATCAAACACATTTTCTGACATATGGTTCAATCGATAATGCAAATTGATTTGATTGGTCCGTCGATATCAGTAATATAAG
>NC_051400.1:36648760-36648855 GCF_015228065.2 Penaeus monodon
TCATAAACTTTCTTTCTGGACACGCCCACTTCACCCATAACTCCTCCCAACCTACCGCCACCACCGAATAAGTCCCGCCCACCTTGTTCAGAGAT
>NC_051400.1:36648946-36649215 GCF_015228065.2 Penaeus monodon
CGAAGGGAAAAAATTTACAACAAAAACCGCAAAAAACAAAACAAAAAAAAAGGGAAAAGTATTAGGAAACAACAACAACAAAAAAGAAGGTGTTGTTACATCCATCACACAAGGTCTGATAAATATTTGAACCCGTTTTCTGCCGGTCGTAAGGGTGACATTATCAATCGCGTTGGATGGGCGAATCGACCTTAATGCACCGTGACAAAAAAAAAAAATTATAAGTAAAGGGTTTCTCAAACCCAAAAAACACAAACAACTTCGATAGA
>NC_051400.1:36649826-36649966 GCF_015228065.2 Penaeus monodon
TTGCAGTCTTATCCTAATCTTCGTGTAAATATCCATATTTCAGTGTCATGTTTAAGCCTCTATCCCCATCCTCTCTACCTCCCCCCCCATCCACTCCCCATCCACTCCACCTTACCCTCATTTTTCATCCTCTCCTCTTT
>NC_051400.1:36650046-36650221 GCF_015228065.2 Penaeus monodon
TCATTCCAACTCCCCATCGACCCCCCTCTATATACCTCCCCCCCCCGCCCTCTCCCCTCGCCCTAGACACACTATTTAGTAAACAGCAACTTATAAAAGTAAAGCTGTTGATTTTCTTTTTTTTTTTTAGTCATCTCTCTTCTGGCGGTAATGAGGTTCCCTGATTTGTGTGTAT
>NC_051400.1:36650753-36650845 GCF_015228065.2 Penaeus monodon
AGAGTGGGTGAGAAGATGTGAGATAAAGTGTAGATAGGAAATATGTGGAGCTGGTGGATAAATAGTGGTGGGGTGCACAGTTGGGAGAGAGA
>NC_051400.1:36653850-36654119 GCF_015228065.2 Penaeus monodon
AGACCAAAAAATCTCGTCTACTTCAAATCTCTCCCGAGCGCCATCAGGTGTGTAATCTCTTAATGGATGGGACAAGTTTATCAAAAACATGCAAGGGGACATGACTCCAAAGTGATATTTCTTCCTAATACATTGTTTTTAGTCTGTCCGACCCCCCGCTGTGTGACGTCACGGATCCCAACATCCAATCAGATAAGCTTTGGTCGCGGTGATGTCGTCATCGTGCAGAGCTGGCCAATCAGGAGGGAGATCGGTGAGGGAAACTGACA
>NC_051400.1:36655330-36655458 GCF_015228065.2 Penaeus monodon
CAAATTGCACGTTTTGGTTCCTAAGAAAAATAGCAGTAAATTTAATGTTCCAGTTTATGGTTTTGGTTGGTGTTTTTGGGTTTTTATTATTTTTTTGGTGTGTTGTTTTTGTTGTTTTGGGTGTGTTT
>NC_051400.1:36655521-36655621 GCF_015228065.2 Penaeus monodon
TTTTTATGTTGTGTGTTCGTGTTGTTTGTTGTGTGTATTGTTTTTACCCTCTTGTATGTGTTTCCGTGAGGTACGTCGTTGTGTTTTCAATTCTATGATT
>NC_051400.1:36655684-36655953 GCF_015228065.2 Penaeus monodon
TCCTTGTATACCTTCTAATAGCTTTAACCGACTTAAAGTTCATAATATCAGTGATATCCTCTTCATTAATTATTTCACGCTCGTATAAGGTAAAGTTATCGATCCAGGTCCGTGAACTATAATCAAATAATCATTACAGTTAGCCTTCTTTAATTAGCTTGGTGTATTTCAGCTCATTATCATATTCTCCATCTGTTTCTCTAATACACATATTTGTTTATGGGGGGAGGGGGGGAGGGAGTGTGGATTTATTGCTTTAGGGAATAAAT
>NC_051400.1:36656670-36656800 GCF_015228065.2 Penaeus monodon
TTTCCTATGAAATTAATGCCACTTACCGCAGCCACTTTAGTAAATTTCTATAAACAATTTTTCCCTTTTTTCAGAACCATAACTTGTCGTCAAACATCTGTTTAGCATTGAAAAGCCAAGAAGAAAAATA
>NC_051400.1:36656862-36657096 GCF_015228065.2 Penaeus monodon
CATACAGCAAATAAGTTGATAAATCAATCATTCGAATTAGATTATATCTGGCAAGCGATGTGATTTCTTTCTATTTATATCTATTCGTATGTCACATGACACGCGTTCTCATCTACATAAGTCGGATATATTGTTAGCTATCACGGTATGCCAATAGCGATGGAATGATGGAATTTCGTATTATTTCCGGTTCGTGTTTTCGAGATTTATTGTGTTTTCGATTCTGCTGTTATG
>NC_051400.1:36657796-36658142 GCF_015228065.2 Penaeus monodon
AGAAATGCTTACAGTTCGATAAATTTTTGACCCTGCAGTTGATGATAACAGTTTGGCGATGATGATGATAATGACAGATCCCGTCAGCCATAATTTCAGTCTCTACGCTGATGGAATATGTGTGTGGCATGTGTTGGCGCAAGGTTAAAAACATTTAATTTATGTATATCCCTGTAATATATACATTAAGCATCGCTAATAAGGTAAGTAATGGCACAGCACATGTGTATATATCCCCTGACTGGCAACTCAACCTCGCCCTAGCAGAGAGCACTGGGCTAAATATTAATATATCAATGTAAACTTGTATATTCACTTTTTTTTCTTGCTAATCATTGGTCAGGCG
>NC_051400.1:36658200-36658296 GCF_015228065.2 Penaeus monodon
GTGCACGTGTGTCTGCCTTTCGTGGCTGGCGAAGAGGCAGGAAATTTTAAAAGTGGAATATGAAGGAATAAAAATTGCAGAGTGGACGTGATGGCA
>NC_051400.1:36658717-36658791 GCF_015228065.2 Penaeus monodon
TCAAAATCTAAAATCATCTTCATCATAAATTGACTTTCCCTTTCACGTTCATATTGAGCTCTATCATTGCATGT
>NC_051400.1:36658922-36659055 GCF_015228065.2 Penaeus monodon
TCAGCTAATAGGGGTATTGGGGGGAGGGGGTGTGAATGAGAAGGGGGAAAAAACACTGCTTGATAAGGGGAGCAGAGGGTTGTGGGGTTGAGGTGGGGGTGGGAGGGCCAGTCAACAGGTGGGAAGAGAGAAG
>NC_051400.1:36659105-36659244 GCF_015228065.2 Penaeus monodon
ACAAGGTAGAAGGAGGGGGGAGGGGGGGGATCACCAGCTAGTAAGTATACCTTAAACGAGAAGGTAACGCGGGGGGGGGGGTAGTTTGAAAAAGGGGAGGGAATTTTTAAAAAATAATAATCCCAAAAAGCTAATGGGT
>NC_051400.1:36659313-36659427 GCF_015228065.2 Penaeus monodon
AAGGTCCAACTAAGGGGGGGGGGAGGCAAGAGAAGAGGGGGGGGAGGAAAAATCCAAAAATTCGACCACATTTTCCTTACTTTTATAAATACCGTAAAATATTCTAAATCCTCT
>NC_051400.1:36660176-36660754 GCF_015228065.2 Penaeus monodon
GATGAGTGTCAACCAGCATTTTCACATCGACAAATTTTTATCACGTAAAAAAAATGATAATGCATCGACACGATTTAAAAACTCTTGACTTATATTATCAATAACCCTCAGTCTTTCTTAAAAGCACAAAAAAATGAATAATCTCCATTTTTGGCGAAAAACCCCCAATGCGCGGGAAAATTCGGTGGTGAAACCTCGACTTGATGACCCAAAAAGGAAAAAAATGGCGGGAAGAATGTAAAAAGGCCTTGTCGATGACTCACGGATGTTAGAAAAGAAAAAAAATATATATGACATATTTTACCACTATATTTACGAGTGCGAAACATGTTATTGAAGTTATGAATTATTATACCATAAAACTGACGTCAGTGTGCCAGATTGCATACATATGCCCAGCTGCGACGGTGTAGCTGCTGATCTAAGCAAGTCGAAGATTGAACGCTGACCATGAATAATAATGATTATCATAAAATTTGGAAAATAAACTGATTGGCTGGTCTGCTCAGAAAAACATAGACCGAGAAAAATATTTTAAAAATGATAGGTTGGATAAGGGGAATTGGATAAAAAAAAAA
>NC_051400.1:36660807-36660936 GCF_015228065.2 Penaeus monodon
TTATGGTCAGTGAAAAAAAAACAATATTGCCGTTGCTGAATATTTAAACTGATTGTTTATTGAGGAAAAATATTTATTGCAAAGGAATTTGCCGTGTTGAAGAATCGAAGAAAAAAAAAATATTGACAA
>NC_051400.1:36661611-36661741 GCF_015228065.2 Penaeus monodon
GAGTCCCTCTCTCCAAGCGTCGCCATCAATACACCTGTATTCACAACAAGAGTTGTTCTTTGTTTACCGAATCTCCGAGTGTTTAGCTTTTCACAATACTAAGGGGGACACACTACATTTGTTTTCTGTG
>NC_051400.1:36662076-36662175 GCF_015228065.2 Penaeus monodon
GATCTCTTTATGTGGGAAAGAGGCTGTCGATTGTCTATTGTTTGGCTCTGTTGTGGTTTTTTGGGTTCTATTGATTGTAAGTGACTCTCGACTAGATCC
>NC_051400.1:36662742-36662937 GCF_015228065.2 Penaeus monodon
GACCCAAATCCCTGCCACGCCCTCGAAGCGGAACGGGAGAGGATCGGATCGCGCGACACAGGATCAGAAGCCACAAAGGATCTGCCACCAGATGTCTTCTCTCGCTGACACACCTGAGTGTTCGTCCGTCTATATCGAGCTCTTTGTCTTTTTTATTCTACTTCTCAAGAGGAGAGATAGAGGTGAAGAAGAAAT
>NC_051400.1:36664273-36664423 GCF_015228065.2 Penaeus monodon
CTTCACTCCTGTCACTCCCCGTCCCTCTCGCTCACGCATCCTCTCATCGTCACCCTCTCTTCAAATCTGCCCGTTTGCCCCATCCTTGCCAGGATCTTCAGGTCACTGGGTCTCTCCTCTCTCGTTAGCCTTCCGTTCGAATTCCTCATG
>NC_051400.1:36664684-36664852 GCF_015228065.2 Penaeus monodon
GCATCCCGACATTCCTGAGACAGAACATCGAACTTCATGTGTTTATCAGCGTCAGGCATTCATGGGGGGGGGGGGGTCAAGTAAGGGGGGGTGAGTGGGGGTGACGGACAGGAGAAGATGGTGGAAGAGGGGGGAGGGGGAGAGGGGGAAGGGAGGATAAGTGGCATA
>NC_051400.1:36665074-36665230 GCF_015228065.2 Penaeus monodon
AGAGTCTCCTAAAAGAGGCGAGAAGGAGAGAGAGGAGAGTTAAATCGACGCCGCCATTGTACTGTATGCAAATTAGCGATCGTGTCTGACACCCGCTGGACACCGCCACAATGGAGAGCGGGTGAAGGGAGGGGAAGCCTCGAGGAACACCCGCTT
>NC_051400.1:36666245-36666608 GCF_015228065.2 Penaeus monodon
CATAGACAGACAGACAGATAATAAAGACAAATTAACACAGAAGCAAACCAACAAACAGAATGAAACAAATACAGAAAAAAAACAAAAACTCACAGAAAAAAACAAAACCAAAAAAGAGCGAAAAAAGTAAAAGGAAGAGACAGACAGACATGAAATCGACACGTAATGCCATCGCCGCAACAGAGAGCAATAACGGAAGAAATTATTCAGAATGTAGTAATTACGTCATGAATGAGATAACGTTATTCGAAACCCGCAAGCCACAGGATACGTACGTCATGCATATAAAGTACAGAAATGTATAATGAAAAAAAAAAGAAGAGAGAGAAAAAATATGTATATAACAGATGGGGAGAGAAATCA
>NC_051400.1:36668269-36668491 GCF_015228065.2 Penaeus monodon
GTGACCATGCAAAATATATAACAAGCGTTCTAACATTTGGAGTAATAAGACAGACAGCTGTATGATCAGATAACACTAATATGCTGCAACAAAAACACGCGTAATTAGAAAATCCAGTGTTGAAATGACATATTTAGTAGTATGCACTCAATACCAGGAGGCGGACTAACTGTTGTGTTAGCCTTCGTAATCGCAATAACACCATAGTAATAATTATAGGAG
>NC_051400.1:36669395-36669490 GCF_015228065.2 Penaeus monodon
ATAAGACTTACATATGGCTTTGCAGCAAACGGTTAGAAGGAAGGGGACGGGAGGGGTGGAGCCCAGGGGGTAGCGGGAGCGACCGTCCACACTCA
>NC_051400.1:36670045-36670479 GCF_015228065.2 Penaeus monodon
TTACGCAGTACATGTCTGGTTCTTCATATATGAACTGATGCTAGATATGAATAAATGGCAACATATTTAAGATTTTCATACTTGACTGAACTATATAAAAAAGACAAGTGAAAAAAAAGTGAAAATAGATGAAATGAATGATGAATTAAATCCACAATTCAGTTACAAAAAGAAAAAAAAATCTATTGATATCTCTGTCTCTTTATCTATTTTCACCTCTGCTTTAACATTCATCAGGGTTTCTACTTATTCCCTTCCTTCACATTCTCTTTCTTTACCTTCGTAGCTGATTGCACAGATGTTGATAGCCACATTGCCGTAAGGGCTAAAGGTGGGGGGTGGGGGTAAAGGATTTGGGGGGGGGAAATGTTGCAACAAAGAAGAGTAAGTATTAAGTGAAATGAAGATAGAGTTCAAAAATAAATCAGCAGTCA
>NC_051400.1:36670649-36670796 GCF_015228065.2 Penaeus monodon
TGTGAGAAAGTCACAATCAACGTACCGAAACGCAGAAGGAACGGAACGGGCGATGAAGTGAAAGAGAAGAGAGGAAGACTATAAAAAAAAATTTGTTAAACAGAACTGGAATGAAACTAGAGAACGCAGAGCGACAGGGTCATAAAG
>NC_051400.1:36670922-36671078 GCF_015228065.2 Penaeus monodon
TCGGGGAGACAAAGAAAATGAAAACAAAATGAAAACGAAAGAGGAAAGGGAGAGAGAGAAGAAGACCAAGCAAGACCGAGCCAAGACCCAGATGTTCGAGCGAATTGCCATCACGGACAGAGAGTGATCAGGGCGACACCTGTTGACCACACATCT
>NC_051400.1:36671154-36671306 GCF_015228065.2 Penaeus monodon
AGTGTGCCATCACCCACCAGGCGACCACACCTGAGATCGGCCAAATGACCCACGTCACATCATTCTGTTTACTATGCAGAGCCAGGCAGCGTCCCCTCCCCCCCTCTAAGTGCCACGGTAAGGGTGTCACCTCCGTTGTTTATAGAGGCTGG
>NC_051400.1:36671487-36671599 GCF_015228065.2 Penaeus monodon
GCTTCTCCTCTTCCCTTTCCCTTCCCTTTCTTAAATTCTCTCCCTCTCTTTTAACTCCTACATCTACCCTCCCCCCTCTTCACTCCCACCTTCTTCACTCCCTATCCTTTAT
>NC_051400.1:36671626-36671740 GCF_015228065.2 Penaeus monodon
TTATCTCTGAGCCTCGTCTCCTCTTCCTCCTCACCTTCCCCCTTCCTTGTCCCCTTTTCCTCTCTAAGTCCGTTTCCCCTCGGATAGTCGTGTAAATAATGAAATTTCATAAAC
>NC_051400.1:36672126-36672198 GCF_015228065.2 Penaeus monodon
GGCGACAGTCACACGCAATATGATTTCAAACGAGATCTGTGAGCGCACACGGCCGGACGGACGGACGAGCAG
>NC_051400.1:36675502-36676298 GCF_015228065.2 Penaeus monodon
TGCAGACGTCGATATTGACTTATCTTCAGACACGCTATTTTATTATGAATGCCAGTGTTGCCAAGCAGACGAGAGATGACACAGAATCTCCTGATAAAATAATTTTTTGTAATTCTTTCTATTTTATAAGTCAGTTTGTCTCGACGAAGAACCTCAAATAGGTTCTAATCCTAATCATTATCTACTTCCACTACTAATCCGAATCTACGAAAGAAAATAATACATGTGGACAAAGAAGAGAGAAAAAAAGAAACGCACAGATAATTGTGAAATTCACCCTCAGTAATCCAGTAATAAAACAATTTTAAAAGATACGATCACCTCTCTTAATGAACGCATAAAAGACACATCTTCCAAATTATTATGGGAAATGACTTGCTGTAGCTACATACGCAGCTTGCAGCCCAATCCACGTCACAACAAAAGGTGAGAGAATACTCGAGTTATTAACGGATCTGTTTGTAAACACTCGCTGGGTCACATCGGTGTTGCTGCGTCTCAACGGGGCTGGACGCGACTTCGGCTTCTGATATGATTATGTTTTGGGGGGAGTGATGTATGGAACTAATGCAAGTGTTTGTCTAATATGAGTGCATTTTTTATTTTCTTCTTATTTTCTTTTGCGTGTGTGCCGTTGCTGTATAATTAACTAATTTGCATTCAAGTCTGCCATTATCATAGCCAAATGTAATCCTACTAAGAACTTAAACTTCCAAAATATAAGAATATCAACAACTAAAGTAAAACATAAATCCAATCGACGAAAACTGAACTAGCAAAACACATAAACACATAA
>NC_051400.1:36676487-36676703 GCF_015228065.2 Penaeus monodon
AAACCCTCTGTCGAAGCCGAAACCCAAACGCGCGCATCGGGACGCTCTGATTATCCAGCATGACGTAGGCCGACGAGTATATTAGACGAAAAGCGAGAATCATTTGTGCAAAAGAATCATTTGTGGAGAATACCTACAATCAGAGAAGCGTTATCAAGGAGGAGAAGCGGCAAGAGCTTTCTACCAAGATGATGGAGAAGACGACTGGAGAAAATT
>NC_051400.1:36676747-36676811 GCF_015228065.2 Penaeus monodon
GCAGTTAGGGGTTGGTTTGGGGTGTGAGACTGCGTGCCTTTGACCTTGCGCGTGGAAATATGCG
>NC_051400.1:36677195-36677633 GCF_015228065.2 Penaeus monodon
ACAAATCTCAACAACGACTGTGCACTTGAATCCACATTCCTTTACCCTCTGACAGACTGCAATATTTGAATCACATATGTGACCGTTTATTGATTAATTACTCATAATCAAAGAATTGCTCACACTCATTTTCTTGACTTAGATTAGATAGAATATGCGTTAAATGCCTTTGAATGCTTTAGATATAGAGAAACATGATGATTGTTAACTCGATAATTCTGATAAATTTGTAACTTAGTGTCATTCTTTTGAAGATTGAGAACATATTAAAATCTTTAATCATAATCTTATATTTTAGTCCAAGCGCATGATAAACCCAGCCGATTAAAATATAAAATGCATTTGTAAAAACAGGTTTTCGAATTTATTAAAGGTTATTGCCGATATAAGTGCATTGTGGTGCATTTTCAGGCATGTGAGACCCGTGTTCTGCCTGCT
>NC_051400.1:36678018-36678447 GCF_015228065.2 Penaeus monodon
GCTTATTCTTGGAAATAGAAAAGATCTAGATAATTTTGCCGCTAACATCGTAATCCTCCAAAGAGAGATAACGAGTAAGATAACGCGATAAACAATAAAAACGTATAAAAGATAATAAAAGCCAAGAAGAAGAAAAAAAATGGAAAGCATCTCGTCTTCGGCCGCCCTTTGCCTTCCTCAAAGAGATCTTCGTCCTCATGGCGCGGCCCGACTCCTTGTCTGCAGGTAGCTAAGTCATCATTAGCGACTGCGCCTAGTCATTAATAACGCCGTAATGGGTACTCATTAGCGCGAAAGGCGGCATCCGTCCCGTTGTAGGTTTAGTGAGGAGGCCGTCGGCTACCGCATCGCGCGCGCCATTGTGTGGGTGTCAGTCGGATGCGAGATGCCTTGGCGTATCTCGAAGTCGCCATCTTGCTCGCAACGGGA
>NC_051400.1:36678514-36679217 GCF_015228065.2 Penaeus monodon
CCGTCGTTGCTGTAGCTTTCATCTCTATCTATTTATGGCGTTCTTCTGGAGGAGTTTGATATTCGCTTGCTCGCTCGCTGGCTATCGCAGCCATTAGGGTTTAATTCAACACTTCAAGAAGGAGGGAAGCGCGCCTTTCCGCCTGTCACCGAAAGCGTGCAATTCGACGTGTTTATGTTTGGCTCTGACGTCGGCTAGGGCCTTTCCCTTGCCTTGATGAGCGTGCTGGAGTAGCCTCTAATTATACTTTATGACAATCAGCTTCACAAGGCTGATAAAGCGATGATGTGTTCCCAACTAGCGCGTCATTAACCGACTGACCCCGAAGAAACGAACACCACTTCGCTATCCCGAAGAGCGTGTCCGATTCCTCGTCCCGCCCACACGACATATTATAGTAATAATAACTAATTCTCCCTTTGACGTCGGAGAGACCCACGCCCGCGCGCCCGTGTGCTAGCCGTGGGCTGGACGTGGGCGGGAGAGGGCAAACGAGTGGACAGAAAGGGCCTGTCGCTATTAATTATAATTTGGAGTCGTTTCAATAGTAACCGCTCGGACGTGTTGTTAAAGAGATGTTCTTGCCCATACATGCGTTTGTGCGAGAGTGTTTGTTTGTTTGCATTTGCGAGCGTGTATGTTAGTGATGTTAAATCAGAACTGCTTTGCGACAAGCATACAAATATGTGGCAAAGCACACAGG
>NC_051400.1:36680291-36680545 GCF_015228065.2 Penaeus monodon
CTCACCCACGCACTTACATAAACACATCTATCTGGGGCCGAAACGCGAAGACAAAGGTTGCCGCTTCTGCCGATAGAGGGCCACCCACCGCTCAGACTTCCTGAAAAACGGCGGAGCCTCCGACCGCTAAGGAGACGGGTAGGCTTAAGGCTGAGTTATGTTTGCTTTCGGAATCCTGAAAATTGCGAGCGGGTTTTTTTTTCATTATTATTATTCAGGCAGTTTGTTTTAGGTGGATTGGGAGGGTGATGGTT
>NC_051400.1:36680759-36681020 GCF_015228065.2 Penaeus monodon
CAACTTGTTTTGCAATGAACATCAAAAAAAACAAATTGCCAATTGCTGCTATAATGTTCGATATATATGTCTCTCCAAAGTGAATTAGATAAGTAGACTAAAGAATATTGAATGGCGTAAATACATTAAAAAAAGGGAAAATAATAAAAAGGGGAAATGGGAAATTCTGATTACGGCGTGAAACTCTAATTACACCTGGAATAATTCGGCCATTATAACGACGTTCATCAAGGTAATTACGTGACCTCCCCCCCTTTTCCT
>NC_051400.1:36681218-36681311 GCF_015228065.2 Penaeus monodon
TCCCCGCTCTCTTTCCTTTTTTCTTCCCCTTTTCCCCCTTCTCGTTTTTACCCTGTTTTCCTTTCTCTCTTGTACTCCATCCCCTTTTTTAAT
>NC_051400.1:36681430-36681580 GCF_015228065.2 Penaeus monodon
CTGCAACCCTCACTCCACTGCCAACCGCGTGCTGTGATTGGCTGAAAGAGGAGATGATTCCACCAATCACGACGCAGGGATAGGTAACGGGACACTATGAGCTTGCATAAGAATGACAGCTGTGCATATGGGCGGACATGCATATACGTC
>NC_051400.1:36681684-36682070 GCF_015228065.2 Penaeus monodon
TAAATGCGCAAGAGTGAAGAAAGACAAAAAACATAATAGAAACAAGAACGCAGAGGTAAGGAAATCAAGTCAAACGTGAGAGATTTCAACGCCCGACACATACCGATCCAAACGCAAGTCCTCGAACACACCAGATGCGGTTACCAGCGCATCTTCGACCTCCTGTGGCTGGTGACTCTTTTAAATATCAACGCCGGTGGTCTGCTAAGCTTACTGTGACGAAAAGGGGAGAATTACGATGAAAAATAAGTATCTCTACTTTAGTGGTTTTTTTTTTTTTTTGCGGAACATTTAAGTCGTATCTTAAAATAATTTTGATTTTTTCTCTATACATTAAGGTGGTATCGTCTATGTTGATCTGTTTATCGAAACTTTTCAATTTCATG
>NC_051400.1:36682113-36682454 GCF_015228065.2 Penaeus monodon
GTATTTCATTTATCCGATGTTAACACTCGGCCATAATTTGATATTAATCGAAAAAAAATCATACGCTTTCATTAACAGGGTAAAATTTTGTATTCTTGTACATTTCCCAGTTGCATTTTTCTTCATTTCACTTCATATTCTATTAATACTTTCATTTACCCTCGTAATCCACGTACTATTTTCAACACGCAAGAGAACCAACAGTCATTAGCATATAGTGGATGTTGCAGTCAAACTTTCCCATCCAAACATTGCCTTAATCAAGCAATTGCTTCATTTCTGCGATTCAGAGAAGAAATAATAATATCACTGATGATGAAGTTAGTCGTGATCAAAGGTTA
>NC_051400.1:36683240-36683919 GCF_015228065.2 Penaeus monodon
GATAAAATTCAGATATAAACCATTATTATTAATTAACATATAATGTCAAAACGACAGAAAGCATAATATGACTGAACAAGATAATTAAACAAAACGTAATAAAAGCGAATTGATAACTTTAATTTAGAAAAATGGCGAACGCAATTCAGAAAACGACGGCGGTGTCATTAAGACGAACAAAGATAGACGCATTAATGAGAAAATTGTTGTCCATTTTAAAACAAACGCGCAAGTAAATGACGCCATTACCGCAAATAATGCTATCATCAGCAGCATTATCACAATTAACACTTTAATTTTTCAAGAGTCATCATTCATATCACCTTCTCCCCCCCCCTCCCATTTTCACCTCCCCCCACCCCCCACATCTCTCTTTAGCCCAGTAGCCGGTCCTATAAATCGTCGTTCGCAGTTCTGTTAATCCGGATCAGAACCGGATTTAGCTGTCTCACTCCGGCCGGATTTGTTTATAAACATGTTGGCGTCTGACACTTACAAGAACGGGGTTTTGGCGGGCTTGTGACGTCACGGGTAGCGTTCGAGTGTGGATGAAGAATTTTTTTTTTTAATATAATAGTTTACATAATTTGTCGTCAGTTATTTTGATATTTAATTTTAAAGTGATGGCAAGTCACGGGGAAATGTTGTCAAAAAGTGGAGAAAAACAAAATATTATGAT
>NC_051400.1:36684877-36684981 GCF_015228065.2 Penaeus monodon
GTAAACAGCCCCTTTGTTTCAGTCGATAAATTTCGTGGAATTTCGAACATTTTTTTTCTCCGATGTGTTTGTTTTCTGTGCACTTCAGGTTGACTCATTTCTCC
>NC_051400.1:36689235-36689535 GCF_015228065.2 Penaeus monodon
TACCTTCTTTTTATTGATTATCCTATCATAAGTCATGTCACTTTTAATTTTATTCATAATTTTTCTTCCAGAGCCGCCCCTTCATGTTGCAAATGAGGAAATTCACAATTGCCAAAACTAGTGTTAATTCTGTTCATTAACTTTATTGCATATTCATACGATGCAACAACGAAAATTGCCTGGTTGCTGTTCGTGGCGCTATTACACTAATTCGGCAAAGGATAATAGGCTTTACTGAAATGACAATGTTAGAATGAGTATTTCAAATAGTGCGTGTTAGTCGCTTCGGTCAAATGCAAG
>NC_051400.1:36690066-36690599 GCF_015228065.2 Penaeus monodon
GGTGATATTGATAACAATTCCGAGCAGAAGACATATTTCAACGCCGGGATCGCCCTGGCTGACTTCCACGCCCCGTTATAAGAGATAAAACAACGATTAGAAATGGCGCGAAGTCCCTCTTGCTCATTCAGGCTTTTTCGTTGCATGTCAGGCGTGACTGGTCTTGATATCTGGCGCAAGCAATGTGCTCGAAATTAGTCCAGTAAGTGAATAGGGGGACCGTCGGCAAGCGCTTGAGAAACGGACAGGCAGTTACGCGGGTTTAGCGCACATTCGATTCGCCTTTTTTTTTCTTCTTCTTCTTCTTGCTTTTTCTATGTCTCTCTTTTTTTCTTCTTCTTCTTCTTTCTCGTTTTTTCTATGTCTCTCTTTTTTTTTGTCCTTTTCTCGTCGTTTCTTTTCTTTAGTTCGTTTTGTTTTGTTTTTTGCTTGTCTTTCTTGTCGTTTTTTCCTCTGTTTTCTTTGTCTTTCCTCTTTAGTTTTTTCTTCGTTTTTCAAATTTCCCGCCCAATCGCTCTTCGGATACTCGATTA
>NC_051400.1:36690881-36691492 GCF_015228065.2 Penaeus monodon
CTTCCTCTTTCTCCTCCCGTTTTTTTTTTTTTTTTATAGCAATTATCAAACGAAGGCGGCGCCGAAAAACAAAACAATTAAAGGCTTCGCAGCTAATTAAGCGCAGCGAGCAGGAATGTGTAACGATAGGAAAGAACGAATGATAAAGAAAGAAAATGGATAAGAAAAATGCGACAGAGAAATGGAGATAGAAAAGATAGAAAAAAAAAGATAAGAGGTGGAAAGAGACAACTGAAGGGCGCCAAAATATAATCATAAGGAAAATAAAGTGAAATGTACCGGGAGAAATGCGAAATGCGAAACGGAAGAAGGAAAAAAATAATAATAATAAACAAGAAAAAAAAACATAGACAGGAAATATATCGAAACGAAAGAAAGGGAACAAAACATTAAACAAGAAAAACAAGAAAAGAAAAGAAAAAACGAAAAACAAAAATTAAAAAATAACCCCGCAGTCGCTTCTCAACCTCCCCCCCGTACCCGCCCCCCTCCCTCCCTACCCCCACCCTCCACCCCCGCAGCGCCCACTGGGTTTCTGTAATTGGCGTATCAACAATTACAAGTTACATTGGTGAGCTGAAAGGTGGGTTCTCTCCCCCCCCCTCCCCCCA
>NC_051400.1:36691632-36691728 GCF_015228065.2 Penaeus monodon
CTCCCCCTCTCTTTTCCACCCCTCCCCCTCCCCCTCTCTCTTCCTTCTCCCGCCTCCCCCACCTTCTCGTGCAGGCGGGACACTAATGTGAGAAAT
>NC_051400.1:36691952-36692095 GCF_015228065.2 Penaeus monodon
GATGTGTAGGCATTATCCATTTCCCCGAATATCTATATAAATAACGAAACTATATACCTAAAACTTCACACAAAAAATAAAATAAAGAAATTGCACACACAAAACCTCAAATTTAAAACGAAATAACGAACAGCACAGAGAAG
>NC_051400.1:36692222-36692359 GCF_015228065.2 Penaeus monodon
GCTCTCAGGTATGCAATCATTTGCATGAACAGCTGAAGAACATTACGGTGTTGAAGTAGAACAAATGAGTGAATTGGAGCGCAAGGGTTGGAAAGTGACAGGTGTCTAAAAGGTAATAAAGGAAAAACGAGATAAAT
>NC_051400.1:36693203-36693363 GCF_015228065.2 Penaeus monodon
GAGCAGCCGGTTCAAAGGGCGATCGTCTTAACATCAGAATATTCTCATGAACACTCGAGTAAGTTCAGAACAACAAGAACACCGAGATGAACACCTGCTGAACACACAAATAGAATAAAAATGTTCCTCTCTTACGATATTACAGAGGCTATTAATTATT
>NC_051400.1:36693430-36693514 GCF_015228065.2 Penaeus monodon
CTTACTGGGTAATTTTATTCACAACACACAACGGGGGAAAAAATATCGAAGAAAAGAGTATACGTTTTACCAAGTTTTCTCGAA
>NC_051400.1:36693537-36693727 GCF_015228065.2 Penaeus monodon
TGAAGCGAGTAACCGGAACACAACGCGGAGTTAGTGCTTGGATTGCTAAATAGCTCATTAGTCACAGATGGAGCGGTTAATTGCTGACTAATTACTATGCCTAAGAAGTCCCACGGGATGACGAAAGCGTTAGACAAACCTGCTGGACACGAGGGAGCTGCTAACACACCTGTACGGCTGACAATAACAC
>NC_051400.1:36693761-36693910 GCF_015228065.2 Penaeus monodon
ATAAAATGATAATAAAAGTAATCTCTCTTTTTTGTGTGTTGTCTTTTGATCTATTGTCTTCGTTGTTAATTAGACATTTTTCTTACAAGAGAGGAGGGGCTGTAAGTCTAAATGAATGTAAGCTTTGATGTGAATGAAACAACAAAAAT
>NC_051400.1:36695577-36695667 GCF_015228065.2 Penaeus monodon
AGAGGCAGTGATATACGGTTCAGGTCTGATAACAACCGTGTGATCCTAGATTCTCGTGCCGTGAAAAATGTGTTATAACTTAATATTCCT
>NC_051400.1:36695860-36696270 GCF_015228065.2 Penaeus monodon
ACGCCCATTAACGGTTTCTGTTTGCGAAAATTGAGTTCGTTACCAGCGCTTGTGCCAGCCTCCATTCCTCCGAGCGCGAGGAACGTATTGCGAGCCTACATACCGCATCCTCCGAACCACTAAAGATGATAACACTGCCAATGCATTGGGCTTACTGTCATCCTCATTTCTCCTTCTCGGTATTACTCAACAATGTGAAGGTCTAATCTCCCACAACAAAAACATTTTGCAACAAGAACAGTTACTGGTTGCCCTTGTGGGAATATATTCTTAAACAAGTTTGTGTTTTGTAACGATATGTATGTGTAAGTCGGTTGTCTGTTTGCTATCTTTTTAATATTATGGAGGCATCAAGCTGAGCTTTACTCGTAGAATTTATTGTCATATTTTTGCATTCATATCCTTGATGA
>NC_051400.1:36696711-36696828 GCF_015228065.2 Penaeus monodon
CCAAAGTATAGAAAACAGAAGTAATCATTATTTATTTCACATGAAGAAAGTCAATAGAAAACTATTAAAGCAAGACACTGTGGAAGCTTCAGATTTCTCAGATTCTGTCACAATATT
>NC_051400.1:36698783-36698900 GCF_015228065.2 Penaeus monodon
GGAATACAGTATATTTTCTTTTGTTATAGTTAGACCTGTTCCGATATACATTCTGATTAAACGGACACCTTTTTCTTTTTTATCCAAAAAAATCAAATGTATTCCAAAAATAGTCAG
>NC_051400.1:36698951-36699190 GCF_015228065.2 Penaeus monodon
CCACGCGTACATATGTGCATATAAATGTGTCGGTATGCATGTATGTGTAGGTGTTTTAGAAATAAACGTATGACTCCTTTGCTTTTCCTGTTATATCACGTATCTTGGGCATAAAACACTTCAATATCATTTTCCTGACTCTTCTAATCACGAGCAAAGAACATGCTCGGGACACTTTACAAAACGGTTATCTCGCTCTCTGTTGCTGTTGCCTGTGTCGGGGTGAAATCCTGGTGCTC
>NC_051400.1:36699506-36700331 GCF_015228065.2 Penaeus monodon
GAACAAACCATGGGAAACTATTCTAATTAATTCACATTAGCATATTTGCGTCTAGCATCCGTCCACGTAAATTTACTGCCCCCGTCCGTTTAGTTCCCCCCTCCTTGGGCGCGCTCGCACGCACGCATCGCGATTTCGAACAAGGTTCGGAACAAGAATGCAACGATAAAGGCCGATACGACTTTAGGAAATAACACTTCCTTTCTTTTATATAAATATCATTATGTTCTTGCTTATCTTGTCCAATAAACATACGTCATCTTCTTAACACCATTTTTTCCTTTGTTGGTGTAATGCTTATCTCGGAGGTCGGTTATTTACGATTATCTGGCTGTTTCTTGGATACGGTCTAGTCAGTTGCGGCAGTTGGAAGCTGGATGGAGTGTACACATCCTTAATGTGTGTGTGTGACCGTCTGATTGTGTGTGTTTGTTGGACTGTGTGTCTGCGTGTGTACCTGTGTGTGATTGTGGGTTTGATTGTGCGTGTGAGTGTATTGGGAAGAGAATTTGTGTGAAAGAGGAAGAGAAATTGTGAAAGAGAGAGAGAAAAAAAAGAGACCATATTCTGTGTATTGTACATTGTTACAACGTAAATAATCTATATACTTAATTATCAGTTAATGAAACAATACGAAGGAAATCGAAGGTTAAGATTGTCGATAAAACTGTGAAAAATAAATATTAAAAACAGAAAACATTTTGCTTGAGATAACCAGTTGCGTTTCCAAACATTAGGAAAATATGTTTTGAAATACGATTGCTTAAACTCTGTTCATGCTTTTCTTCGGGATATGATGCCATCCTTACTCTGATGATTGTTCTG
>NC_051400.1:36701524-36701655 GCF_015228065.2 Penaeus monodon
ATCCTCCCGTGTAAATCAGAGGTCAAAGGTCACGACAGGGCGCTGGGCCGGTCTTGATATGTGGCTTGATGAGCGTCACCTTTCGTGACCTCCTTGCTTCCCCCTTCTGTGACGTTTCCTTCATTTCTCGG
>NC_051400.1:36701761-36702154 GCF_015228065.2 Penaeus monodon
CTCCTTTCCTATCCTTAATACTTCCACATTTCCTTCACATTCCCATCACCTCAAGCAAAAAAAAAATATATGTATGTGTTCACAGTAAAGAATAAACAGTAAGAAACGTTTAAACGATAATTCCCAGAATAAATGAATCGTGTATTCGGTCTTTTTATAAACATATATTTTTATTTCTTCAAAGGACCGTGAATATGGACACGGGGGCAGTACCATGTGCGTTAATTCCACACGTGTACACGGACCTCAGTTATAAACGTGCACATGACAAGGTGCACATAACAGCATTCACGCGTTTACCTAATAAAACCGGACGTTGGAAACCGATATAGACAGATAACGGGGAGGTTTCTAAAGAGACCAAAGTTTGACGTACGTTGGGTAAGTTCTGTA
>NC_051400.1:36702583-36702649 GCF_015228065.2 Penaeus monodon
CCTCCTCGTCTGTTTCTTCATCTTCTTTTTTGCTTTTAGTTTGCCTTCAGAATTAATCCTAGATTA
>NC_051400.1:36703175-36703855 GCF_015228065.2 Penaeus monodon
AACAGCGAGGACGAAGCCAGACTTGGATCTCGCTGCGTTAATCATGGTTTATCACCTCGAACTTGAGCCTAAATTACTGAAATATCTACAACCTGTCATGCCAGTTGAGGTGTCCGGGACGAGAAGGGCATCGAGGGAAGGGAGAGGGGTTGTTGTTATGTCCCTTTGAACTCGACATACGACTACCCGGTTTGCCTCTGTAGCAACGTTCTTAGATTTACGATTGACAATTCACTGTAATTGAGTGAGGAAAAACGGTATACGTAAAAAAAAGAAGTTCTTACGTATTCGTTATAAGTAGATGTGTGTATATACATGCAGCAAGCATTCGTAGACGGATGTGATGAAACTGAAACGTAAGCACAATACTGGAAGGAAAAAAGTAGATAAATGAAATGAAGTGAATAAGCGAACACGAACAATTAAAAGAAGGTTGAAGCAATACACACACAAGAAAAATATCAAGATGATAAGATATAAAACTTCCATTAATAGACACAAATAGCAAAATCCTAGACACGAACAAAAACAGGAAGTCCCATTACTTCAGTAAAATTTATATCATGTAAATCTTTGAAGTAATAACAAGAACAGTACATGCAGGCGAGATTGTGTAAATAGTATTGCCATCAGTAATAACAAAAAGTCGAAACCAATTGTTCTAATAGAAACAGGAAATA
>NC_051400.1:36704368-36704653 GCF_015228065.2 Penaeus monodon
ATCTATATAAAGACAAAGTTATGATATTCTTAAAGAAATCTACCATTAATATTAATTTGATAAGAATCAAAAGGGAAGGAGTGGAACAGGAATATAGCGAATATAAAAATAAACACTAGAATTGTTGAAAAACTGCAATGAAAAGGGAAGAAGAGAGAGGGGAATAACACCTCAGCTAAATAGATCCAATAATTAGCTCTAATGACGCGCCAATTATCATATTTAAAGACTTCCTGTTTCCTTCTTGTTACTGTTTTCATTTCGCTTTTCGTTGTTGTGTTTTAT
>NC_051400.1:36704819-36705235 GCF_015228065.2 Penaeus monodon
GCTTATGCGTCATACACCCTTCTATGTGATTTAACACATCAGTGTAACACCATCACAGTCATACCTCGTTATCAAACATCGTATATATGTACGTATACTCGTCACTCTACTTGTTTACTCGCTAGCCTTGTCAGTGATGTGTACTCTGAATCCTTCCCTAGGACCTATGTATGTATTCAACGCTTTCTTATTCCCCTCTCATTGTGACGTTTGTTTGGATCAGCACTACAGTGTTCTAGAGAGTCAGACAGCGGTGAGGAGCAGCTCTCAGTTCAAACGTCACTCCTGTTCAAATTTAGCGAATAATAGAATAAAGATAGCTTGGTTATGTTGTTTATGCCCTAAAATATACCTTCTACCGGTCTGTTCCACGGGCTCACCTCTCGGGCTCTTAAACTGTACCTGTTTGTCAGATT
>NC_051400.1:36705425-36705568 GCF_015228065.2 Penaeus monodon
GAACCATTACCTACAGTCTCAGTTATTACAGTATTGGTAATGTGTTTTTCCACGTTTTATTTTTGAAACGGTTATCGTCCTGATCATCATTTTTACACATTTTGATTTGGTTATATAAAAAATGCCAAAGATAGCTTCCTTTT
>NC_051400.1:36710544-36710785 GCF_015228065.2 Penaeus monodon
AGTCCATTACACCGGTAATCTCGTAACTCATCCCCTCATGTCACTCGACCGAATCATTATACCAAGAGACGAAATAATAAGAAAGAAGGAATCGCAGCGCATGAGAAATCGATTACCCTCGGCTGTGCGACCCGGATATTTTCGTTCGGAGTCCAGAAGTTTTCGTTCCAGGTGCCAAAGGGGCGGACGGCTAGCGGCGGCCATAATTCTCACCTAATTGAAAACCTTGATCAGATACTTA
>NC_051400.1:36711020-36711093 GCF_015228065.2 Penaeus monodon
CCTACCAGTCTTACTTTTCCCCTTTTTTCCTCATATCCTCTCTTACTCCTTTCCTCTCCACAACATTTTTCTT
>NC_051400.1:36711175-36711248 GCF_015228065.2 Penaeus monodon
CTCTCACTGTTCCTCCTCTTTCTTCCCTGCCCTCTTCCTCTGCATTCTTCTGCTTCCTTCGATCCTTTTCCTT
>NC_051400.1:36712270-36713526 GCF_015228065.2 Penaeus monodon
GACTTAAATATAACTTAATGGAAAAGTAAATATCTAACGTTTTTTTTTTTATTTAGAAAAATAAAAGCCCCGGCGCGGTACCTGACGCCTCACCGCAAAACCGGATGATATCAAATTAATTCGGGCTTCTATGTTATCAGCAAAAAATATCCTAATGGTTTTAAAATGGGAAATAAATCACACATTTTATTCCCAGTGTTCTTTTGTGAGCTGCGTGTGTTCTCTCCAGCGTTGAGGAGACATGGCTTGATACCCCAGTGTGTACAAAATATTTACCTCCTTTCCTAATAGTTATAGTGTCAGCCTCAGCCTTGAGGTCATACACTCTTTATGACAAATGTCGTCATCAGCCCAGTGATGTTTGGGTGCGTTAGGACTCGTGGCGTGAGGCCGTGGCTTCGTCTTCGTAATGTGATCGTGTCAGCGTCTGGTATCGATTTCGTGTTATCGGCAGTAAACAGTGTCCTTTGCAATGTCCACTGGTCCTGCGAAAGCGAATGCCGACGAGTTGGTTGAATCAAAGAGCCATTTTTCAACGGAGTTCGCATAATAAAGACTAGCAAACGGTGATCGAACAGCTCCGGCTCTGACCAATGAGGGCTCGTTACCTGGAATTTATGGGGCGCGCTGATTGGCTACTCGGCCGTAAATTCAGGTGGACGAATTGGCGTTATTAATTTGGCACCTTCACTAATCGACTACGGCAGCCGACAATGGTACTGGTAATTGATTGTTGGACTACATTCCCTCCCTCTTGGCCGACACCACGACGCGAAAATCGAGACTCGAAAATTCCGAAAGCAGATTCGTTCTTTCACGACACGGAAAGGCGTGAAACCGAGTTGAGTTGCTGAGTTTATTCCTGTCTATTCCTTCTCCAAATTCACTATCCGTATCTTCCTATCCCGTGCTTCCTTTCACTCCCCGCTCGAAAGCCCGGACGTTCTCTCCTTCGCAACACGGAAATAAGGGAGTTCGGGTCCGTCATCTTCCTTTCTTAGTCGATGGGACAGAAGACATTTTTTTTTCTCCCAAGTCCGGAAGCTACGAGGCCACGCCCACGTCCACCTCGTACCGCCCACGCTGCTCTATCTGCCGCCCACGTTGTTTCCCGGACGCCCACCTGGTCACCCTTCCACCATGATATTTAACCCTGTCATCTACCCTTCCCGTAACCCTGATATAAAGCATTGTCTTCACGCACCTATGTATACAGTTTTATCTATTAATCCTTTTTATTTATGGCCGTCTCACTG
>NC_051400.1:36713882-36714335 GCF_015228065.2 Penaeus monodon
TACGATTATAATTATGATGGCAGTGAGGACAAAGCTGATAAATAAACATGATGATGATAACTAACAACAGTGATAAATAAAAAGTGATAGAGTAACTGACTTAGAAAAGATAACCATAGGATAAATGATAATAATAAAATAGACGAGCATAATATGAATGAAAGCCAATAGCGATAATGAAAAATGCGACGATGACGATAATAATAGTCATTATAATATGGGTCACAGGGTAATAAATAAGAGGAAAAATATAGCCACAGAGAAAGTTATGATGATAAAGAGGTTATTTAGCAAATGACAAACAATTGTGGTTGGAGGAAGCACAAGATGAGGAGACGGTAATCATGTTCATCATTTTCTGTCTCTTTGTCCTTTTTACTTCCCTTTCTGTTTCTCTCTCTTTCGTCTGTCCATGTTCGTTTCTATCTTGTGGGTTTGTTTTTCTTTGTTAAT
>NC_051400.1:36714721-36716189 GCF_015228065.2 Penaeus monodon
GCTTCATCTCTTGCCATGCCCATTCTTTTCCCTTCCTCATCACCCATTCTTCCTTCTTCTCCTTCGACTTCTTTTCTCGCCTTCTTTTCCCTCTTCCTTCCCGCTTCGCTTTTCCTTCTTCCTCCCTCCGTCCCTTTCTGCCTTTGTTTCTCCTTATTTCTTCCTTTCTTCCTCGTGATACTTTCTCGCCAATTTCGTTCTTTATTTTCCTTTTATTTTTCTCCCTTTCCTCTTCTCTTCGTCCTCTTTTCTTCCCTTCATCGCCTTTTCTCTTTCCCTCTTTACTCCTCGCTTCCTTCCTTTCCTCTTCTTCCTTACCCTCATTCTTTATTTATGTCTTTCTTTCGTCGTTTTCCTTATTTCCTCTCATGTCCTTCCCTTTTCCTCTTTTCTTCTCCCTCCCCTTCTCTTTCCTTTCCCCCTTTCCCCTTTTTTCACTCACCTTCCCTTTCCCAGCTGCCTCTTCCCTTCTTCTTTCCTTCTTAATTCATGGGACTCCTCTTCTTCCCCTTTCTTCTCCCTCTCTTCCCCTCTCTTCCCCTCTCCTTCTCTTCCTCTTATCCTTTTTCATCTCCTCCATTCTCCCCTCTCCTCCCTCTTCCCTTTTGACTCCATTTTCTATCGCTCTCCTTCCTTTCGCTCTACTCTCTTTCTCTTTATCTTCTTCTGTCCCCTCTTCACATCCTCCCTCCACTCTCCCTTTCCTCTTTTCTCCTTATTCCTTCTCATCCCCTCCTCCTCCTCCCCTTTCTTCTCCTCGTTCCTCCTATCCCCTCCTTCTTTCTCTCTCTTTACCTCCTCCCATTCCTTCCTTCTCCCACTCTCTTCTCTTCCCCTTCTCTCCTCCCTTCTGCCCCCCTTCTCCTTCCCTCTCCGTCTTTTCCCCTTTCTGTGCCCCTTACCCTTCTTTCTGCTTACTTTCTCCTCCTCTCTCTCTCTCCTTCCTTATCTCCTCTCTTCTAACTCCCCTTGCCCTCCATTCCCTCTTACCCCCTCCCTCTCTCTCCTCTCTCTCATTCTTCCTCCTTATCCCATCCCTTTCCCTCTCCTCACCCCCTCCCATTCCTCCTCCTCCTCCTCCCACTCCCTCTCCCCTTTCCTCACTCCCTTCCTTCTGCCTCCTCTTACCCTTCCCTCCCTCTTACTCCCTTCATTTCGTCCCCTTCCCTCTCCCCTTCCTCACCCTTCTGCCCTCCTCTCACCCTTCCCCCCCTCTTACCCCCTTCATTTCGTCCCCCTCCCTCTCCCCCTTCCCCTCACCCTTCTGCCCTCCTCTCACCCTCCCCCCCCTCTTACCCCCTTCATTTCGTCCCCCTCCCTCTCCCCCTTCGTCCCCCTTCAGCCCCCCTCACCCCCCCTCATCCCGTTCTAAAGCCCCCCACAGCACCCCCTCCGTCGCACATTTCGAAGTCGTAAATCATCGGCGGCTTAAAGACTGTGTCGGAGTTTGGCGCTAGGAAGTTCTTGT
>NC_051400.1:36716473-36716603 GCF_015228065.2 Penaeus monodon
GCTCTCCATAGCCTCTACTCTTTCCTTTTTCTGGCTACCTCTTTCTTCTCTATTTTTCACTCTGTATATCTGCTCATTCTGCTTATCTATATATCAACATCTTACTTTATCTGATATTCTTATATTATGT
>NC_051400.1:36716744-36716882 GCF_015228065.2 Penaeus monodon
CCAATAAAAAGAGATATATTAGCCGCACCAGCACTGTTGAACAATTTAGCAAATATTAGTCGATTATGTCAGCACAATATTATTAAGTAGGAAAATATATACGATTCTTATGTATATATTACTTGAGCAAATAATGAC
>NC_051400.1:36719783-36719929 GCF_015228065.2 Penaeus monodon
AAGTTAGAAACCAGCCCACCTTTGCCACGTCTCTCTGTAATGGTCAAATGCTATTCATTATCCACGTAACATTACGCCATCGCTCACTCATGGTTTATGAGGTCGGGAGATGAAGGTCAGTTCGGTATGGCCATTTCCATATATCA
>NC_051400.1:36720331-36720715 GCF_015228065.2 Penaeus monodon
TCTAAAAACACGTAAAAGACTCCCCCAAGTCCCCAGCGACGCCGGACGACCACCGACTGCAACGTCTCACAAGGAGCGAGTCATCACAGGAACCTCCTCCTCCGGGTGTCATAGCCTAATGCCCTGTAACGAACGAGAACAAAGTGTTATGAGATGGTTACACGCGATAGGTAACGCCCGCGGTGAGAGACACGGATGGGCGGCGTAGAACAGGAGGAAGCGTAAATATGGCAATAGAGGAGGAGGAGATAAATAGATAAGAGGGAGAAAGGAGACGATTAGAGGGGGAGAATCGGCTAAATTATACGTACGTGGACAGGTAGCACAGATGTATGTCATAAACATACACATTCACATTTTCACAATATAAAGATTCCATTCTCA
>NC_051400.1:36720929-36721149 GCF_015228065.2 Penaeus monodon
TCCAGCAAATCTTAAAAAAAAATGCAGGAACCCCACTCCAAAAAAAGGAAACGGATAGCATTATAATGAGCCACGCCGCACGCCACTGCATCAATTGATAACGTAACGTAACAAGGTGTGGTAACAACCCGTAACGATATCAAAGCGTAACACGATAGGAAGTGCGGGTTAACGAGAACGCCAGTTAGGGTTAATATTGGCTGTCTTGGCGTTACACTCG
>NC_051400.1:36721290-36721399 GCF_015228065.2 Penaeus monodon
CCGTGTTCCTACGAGGCTATATTTGCGTCATCTTTATTTCCTTCTTGTTTCATGTCAGTCCCCCATCCTTCTGTTTAAATCCATACCTGGTTTCGGTTCATCAATCAGC
>NC_051400.1:36721496-36721701 GCF_015228065.2 Penaeus monodon
CACCTCTCTCCAGAACACTGACAAATAAACAGATAATGAAATCCATCATTGCCAATATCCCCAACTTCCGTAAGCCATGACGTGGGCGGAGCATCGCTTTCACGGGTGGCGGAGGTGGGAGGAGCGTGCGTCTTTTGCTCCGCCCCCTTCCTCCTACCTTTCCCAGGTAAGTTTCTCTCAAATGACGACTTTCTGGGAAAAAGAC
>NC_051400.1:36723836-36724884 GCF_015228065.2 Penaeus monodon
TCATAAAGCAGCAAACCACGAGTTATTTTGAACGTCCAATGCCAATTAAGCTCTAAAGCCGTTTTGATTCAAGTTTTAATATGTTGTCAAAGATGGACCATAAAATTCTGAAACGTATGCAGTATGAACGCATGAAAGTAATATTCGTATTACGTAGTTGAGAAAATTATATGAACCTGATAATAAATAAATGAGAAAGATAAATGTGTGAATAGATACAAAGAGAGCTTTGAAAAATAGTCATTATAGATGTTGCATACAAACGACTACGAAATTAAACCACGCCCACCAGCAGGTCTTTTCAAATGATTCACGAATTGAGGTGAATTTTCTCCGTCGGTGATTTTAAAAGTCATTTATTTGAGGCAGGGTCTTCGTAATAATAATTTAATAATTTACCTCATATTAATAATGGCTTACTGAACTATGATAATAGTGACATATATTTGACATATATGTTCACTCCTACACACAAGCACAAACAACATACACTCACATGTAGCTACGAACACACACTTTAGATATCCGAACACCTGTAATAGTTGTACTCATTTCGTCGAACCAAGTTATGTATTTTTTATCACTAAGTTGCTTTTTACAAAAAAAGAAAAAATCTTTGCTTAGGAACTCATATTTAAAACTTTAGTATAAATGTGAATTTTACTCAGCGTAGACTTTTAGAAATGCTTAAAATACGCGTAAGCAATATAAATGGATTATTTTTTTTTTTTATAAAAAATCTACGTAACATAATTTAGTGTAACTTCGGTTCTAAAACACCAGTGAAACGTATAACTCACGACAGTTACGACCAACCCCTTTAAACTACCACGTATTTACCTTAATATCATGAGATCGAAAATACCGAACTTCACACTTTCCTTTCGCAATTGCATATTAGTTTCATCGTCATCGTCATACCTAAATCAAATAATAATGTTTGATGACCAGCTCGGACAACACACACTATAAATAAGTCTAGTAATCGTTCACTACTTTCGGATGAATCTGAGATGAGCTGATTGGAATGTCTCATCGGATTGTCTCG
>NC_051400.1:36725076-36725151 GCF_015228065.2 Penaeus monodon
TAAAAAGTGCAACTCTCGAAATCTAGATTTTAAGTCAGGGTAATTTTAGTACCGGCGCATTGATCACTTGAATGA
>NC_051400.1:36725274-36725531 GCF_015228065.2 Penaeus monodon
TGCAAGTGATCAATCCATCTTCAGTGCGCCGGTACTAAAATTACCCTGACTTAAAATCTAGATTTCGAGAGTTGCACTTTTTAAACACATGAAATTTATAGCAGATGTTAGTTACATATTCCAAAGAGGAGTTGATGCGAGAAGTAAAAGATGAGTTGAGTTTAATCATTGGAATTACATAGACGTGAAGCAATGGGGTGTGAGATGCGAGGAGAGAATGTGACTGCCTGAGGTTAGCTGTCTTGGCGAGGGGTGTC
>NC_051400.1:36726235-36726559 GCF_015228065.2 Penaeus monodon
ACATAACAGAAATCAGAGAGGAGACCCAACGCCATCTCCTTCTCGCCCCAAGACAGACCCTCAAGACTCCCCTTTCCTTCGCTGACTCGAGGATCCGGATGATCGAGACCATTTTCGCCAACCGAACGCCATAACAAATGGTCCCCGGGCTCGTTTGAACGCCAGATGTGTCGAGTATAACGAATATCTATTACCCCATTAGAGGAATATCTATTACGAATCGTGAGTTTTAATGATAACTGAAGCCAGCGATAGAGAGACGTTTATTAATGAGGGCGTCGTTTCCTGCTCGGGGCAAGAAGGGCGTATTGGATTGGCCTTTGC
>NC_051400.1:36727139-36728118 GCF_015228065.2 Penaeus monodon
CTGTGCCAGTTGCCGTGCCCGTTTAAGCTGCCCCTGCGAATTGCCAATGCAAAAGACACACAAACACATCGACGCTTCTAGTGAGGCATCGCGTTTCCAGCGAGACACGCCCACTCATACTGGTCCATTTCCCCCGTGGTACATCTCTCTTGCTTTCATTCCCCTCATGGCCTAATTGGAACGGGTAATTTATGTGTAAAACGTGTATTTTTTAATCATTATTATCTTCGCACTGGGCAGTGCACTTCGTTAGGTCCTGAGCAATACACCTGCCGACTTTCGTTCTCATACAAGTGACAGACACAAACGCACAAGCAGAGTGTCTGGCTTACTGTTGATACCGTGATAACTGTAACTTTCATGAACAATCATATCATTATTAGCATTATTACATTTCTTAAATATTAACTTAATTATCGTTGTTCTTTACAGTCAGTGACGTAGCTAGACATTTGGGTCCTCGTGATGATCGTTCCTTTGAAGAGTTCTTTGTATTTTTAAGTACATATGTAGGCCTTATTTAGGGGCCTAGGGGCAGTGGAAATCGCCCCCCCCCCTACACCTCCTCGACCACACAACTGGTTTTCGTTAAAGATCCACGGAAACTTTCTTTTCTTTTTCTTTTAATGTAACAATACATTGAAATCTTTCACGACAAACTCCCAACCAGGGTTCTCAAATTCTTGCTGTGACTGTTCCTTGTGGCTTTATCACAGAACGATCACTACTTCCCTGCATCTTCAAAATTATGTTATATCTCCCTCTGTACACGTATCGTTGTGGTCAAAAGTTTCTACTGGCTGGCGAGTTCACACGTCAGCGGCACCGGTACTGGACGACTGGTTCCTAATGGGCGAACTGCCATCCCACAAAACTACGTATATCCTCTGGGACTCTGCTCTAACGACGATAACAGAAACAGTAACGATACAATCAATAATCGCAAGAACAAAACTAGTATTCTCAACATTAGGTCAAC
>NC_051400.1:36728887-36729038 GCF_015228065.2 Penaeus monodon
TAACCCCAGACGCCGACCTTCATAAAAAAAAACGAACAAGGAACAGCTTAAGAACAAATAGGTGGTGAGCAGATAACCTCCAGGTGGTGATGCCTAATTAGCGGCCAGGGGAGGCTGTGTAAACCGCTGTTCCGGGGGAGGTTTTAAAAGA
>NC_051400.1:36729261-36730795 GCF_015228065.2 Penaeus monodon
AGACAATCAAAAGCACATACTGCTTCGTGCACACATACTCATACCTACACGTGAGTTCGTCTTTTATATGTACTATTATATGTACTATATGATCTATGTACATTTATGTTTGCCCGTGAATAGTCTACTCTTTACTGGATCTAACCTCTGAACGAGATATTTCCAACAGAATCTTGTCTTTTTTTCTGTTTTAATTTTCTATTTTATTCTTATCTAAGACAAAAGGAACGTAAGTCTTTAAGAAGAGGAACGTCTGGTTTAGAATCATTTCTGGGTTGGGGGAGGCCAGGGGATAGGAAGGTGGGGGGGGGACCACTTCTGGACTCCTGTTAGTGGCCATCTTCCTCCCTTCCTCTCCTCTCCTACCGCTCGCCATCCCCTCTCATTTTCTTCTGTTCTTTTTCTCTATTCTTATTCCCTTCTCGTACCCTTCTAACTTTCCTTCCTCCTCCTCCTCACATCCGCTCCCCAACCCCTCTATTCCTTTCCTATCTCTCCCATCCCCTCCTCCCCCCATCCTCCCTCTCTCCCTTCTTCTTCCTCCTCCTCCTCTCCATCCCCTCTTCTCCCTCCCTTCCCCTTCCCTCCTTCTCTTCCTTTCCTTCCCACCTCCTTCTCCCTCCCTCTTCCTCCTACCCCTTCCCCTCTCCCTCCCCTCTTCTCCCTCATCCCCCTCCCATTAGCATAATCAAAAGAAAAGAATGGAAATCTATTAAAACGTGTTAAAAGAGAGACTGATTTTCAAAACAACAGGACAAACAAGAGACGCAAAAGGACACTCTAATCTCCGTGTTAGCAGAGAGGAATGGAATTGCGTGGTAAATACAAATGTAATAAAGTGTATCTATCTGGAACATTTTAATTATGTGTTGTGTGTCTTCTTTCTATAAAAGTGGTACCAGTGTCTACCAGTGACAATAGCAGTAGAGTCTTATACCCAATAATATTCCCTGCACATTTTTGATAGCATAGTAATTGTGTTTGTATGTTTCATCAATATGCGAAAAAAATACCGGTAGTGAGTCTTGTGTTTTTTCAGTTTTTTTTTTTTTTCTAAAGTAAAATTTTTATATATATTTTTTTACGTATAGGAATTTCTATTCATAGTCTTAACTTCACCAAAAAAAATATCCATTGAGAGACTAAACTAACTAAACCAAAACCACAAAACACAAATATAAACACTAATTAACCTCCTTACATAAAAAAAAAACACGAAAAAAACATGGAACCGAACCAACCCACAACCCAAAACACACAAGAACATCCCAAAATAACTAGCGAAATAGTTAAATAACAGCCTTGCTAACTAACCAGCGCCCTCCCCCTCCCTCCCTCCTACCCCCTTTAGATAAACCTGTTTTCTGTTCTCCAGGTAGGCACGAGAGGAGGGGGAGGGGGAGGGGGGAGGGGCGTACAGGTGACACACACAATTAGTAGAAGAGACCACCGGGGTACAAGGTGGAGGGGAGGGAGGGGCTACAGGGAGTAAGTAAGGTCTTCCCTGCTAGCTTTCCTATTTCTCTCTCAGGAG
>NC_051400.1:36732301-36732790 GCF_015228065.2 Penaeus monodon
TTCTTTTTACTAACTTACGTTTTTTTTCGGGAAATCATCAGTGTTATAAAATATAGTTCTTACTACCTTTCACTGATATGATTTCGAGTAAACAAATAAGTATTATCGAGATACCCATACCCACTAATGCTAATGTACTTAATTCCTCTTCGCTCAGGTGTAACATCTTGAGCATTTGTTAATTTGTCTTGGAACTTTTAATTATGTGATGTGTGTCTTCTCTCTATACAGGTGGTAACAGCGTCTACCAGTGAGAGTGACAATAGCAGAAGAGGTTTATTCCCAATATTTCCTGCATATGTTTGATAGCATAGTAATCGCTGTTGATAGTGATTGGTGTTTTAATGGCTGTTGGCCCTAGTGAAGGTGCTATAATCGCATAAGCTCAGTGGGGGTACGCTCGCACTGTCTATACACAGATTATTGATGTATTAATTGTATCTAATTATATGTTTCTCTCAGTTAGCAACTGACTATAAGAAAATAAAA
>NC_051400.1:36733456-36733528 GCF_015228065.2 Penaeus monodon
CCCCCCCCCTTTGACTCATACTTCATCTTTTCCTCGAACTCTCGCCAGTGTTCCTTGGGGCATTTAGAATCA
>NC_051400.1:36735068-36735306 GCF_015228065.2 Penaeus monodon
TGCCCACGGAGGTCTAACCCCAAAAAGTCATAAACATGTCGTGGATAACTCCCCAACCCCCCCCCCTTCCCTTACCCCCAACCTATCCCATGAGAAAGTCAACCCCCACCACCCCATCGTCTCCCATCCCCCCCTCCCTCCCACACACACCAAAACAAAGGCCGGTCGAATGGACCAATATTTTGAATAGTTCGTCAGGCAGCCTCGCTTAACCAGTAGGGGAGAAGATGAGGGAATT
>NC_051400.1:36735477-36735544 GCF_015228065.2 Penaeus monodon
GCAGCGAATGAGGAACTGAGGGTGAAATACTGCCTTGTTAATGAGTTTGCCTGAGCCTGTGGCATTG
>NC_051400.1:36735612-36735690 GCF_015228065.2 Penaeus monodon
GCTGTGTATACTTCCCCCACCCATGTCGGTTCCTTTTCCATCGGGGGGGGGGGGGGGTGCGTGTGATAGGTTTAAAGA
>NC_051400.1:36735720-36736099 GCF_015228065.2 Penaeus monodon
GCGTGTGTATAGGCGAGTTACAAGGGAGACAGACGCAATGGCTGAGAAATACGGACAGACAGCGAAGAAAAGCGGAGTAACAGAAGAAAAATATAACAGTTTAATACACATACAGGGAGTGAGAACAACAGAAAAGACTGTGAATATAACAACCACGAAATTAGTTTTTGATTTTCTGAGTGAAGATAATGACAATAAAATCCTTTAAAAGTTTTAAAAACCTAATAAAGAGCAACTTACCAAACCCAAAACTCGCAAGGAATAGAAACGCCTTTTCTCAGTTTTACACTTAAGGAAAATTTCTCACGTATCTTCACTAACGTCATTTGTTTCATTTATCGGGAAGAACTCGTGGTTTAACCTCTCCTTTCTCACGGAT
>NC_051400.1:36736699-36737845 GCF_015228065.2 Penaeus monodon
CCCTTCCATCCCTCCCCAACCCCCCTTTACATGCTTCCTCATTCCTATCTTTCCTCTTCACTTCAATATGTCTCATTATCATCCGTTTTCGGTCCTTTTACCGGTGCCATACCTGACTTTCCTCCATCCCTAAATAATTCATATCTGATTCCTTTGTTCACCTTATATTTGGGTACAGCCAGGGTCAACGTCCCTAATTTCACCATTTTCACACCCCTTTCGACGAATTCTAGGCAGTTTTTTTTTTCTCATTTATTACTTTTATTCAACCACATTTCGATGTGGTTTCGTCCAATTTACAGTATTTTTTCTTATCAACTTTCACTCTCATTTGCTGTCAATTATAACCCTATGTTCTATCCATTTTCATTTTCAACAGTATTTACTTTTTTCTTCTTCTTCCCGCAGCCGATTTGCGCCGTCTGCTCAGCCGCCTTCCAACGATTTCCAGAACCACCAGACCAATTTTCTAGCTCTGTCTCCAGCGCCCCATCCACCCCTGCCCTCTTATTAAGAGCTTGCAGGCGGCCCTCTCAACGTACCATCTGGTCGCCCACAGCCTCGCCAGTAATCCATACAAACTGCCTGTAAAAACCTCAATGTCCAGTTTGTAAACGGTTTGCCATATTGGCTTTACAACCCGGATTTAACAATGGCTATAATCAGTCCCTTCGAAAAGAAAACGGAGTTAAGCCCTTGTCTGGAAGAAAGTGGGAACCGGGTGTTAAAAAGGGAGAATGACAAGGAACGGGAGAGAGAGGGACGGGAAGGAGAATAAAAGGAGATGGGGGTGGGGGAGGATGTCGGCGGAGAGAAGAAAATATTGAGCATTTAGTGAGAAAGAGAAGGAATGAAAGAGAGATGGGCTGACAATGAGAAGGTGACCAGAAGGAAAAGACGGAGAGAGGGGATAAGGTGGTGGGGATGAAGATGGGGAGGTGGGGGGGAAGGAGAAGAGGGATGCCTCTCAAAGGATGACACTAATGAGGGATCCAATAGTTAACGATACACATATCCCTTATCTACGAACACCATACGTAAGAAGGCTGCCTATCTGTCCCTACACCATCTATAATCACATACACAGAGATTTATTGTTGGTGCGATGCATACTTACATCGCCTTACATGTTTGCGTGCGCTTGAT
>NC_051400.1:36737914-36738128 GCF_015228065.2 Penaeus monodon
AAGCACGAAAAGTTTCAATGAAAAAAATATTCTGTCGTATATTTTGGTATTAACTTTGTGGGACTGAGTTTTGAAATAGAAAATAACATTAGCGCTTAAATAATCTTTTAACTGATTAATTTTCCTGCGTATATACATAACTAGGTAATGCCAGTCCGCTTAAATAAATTCTAATTTGAGGCTTACTAACAAGTAATTCACAATGCTGTTATTG
>NC_051400.1:36738420-36738724 GCF_015228065.2 Penaeus monodon
ATACCATAGGTTCATTCAGCTCGGCAACCGCTCAGATGAAAGAGCAATGAAATGAATGATAAATGATGACCATGAATGGGAGTTGTTTATACATCTGACTTCGATCTCTATAAACTCGAGGCAACGCACAGGGGGAGGATGCTAATATCTATTCTCAGTGCAGAATCACGCCTGCTTTTGTCAGCCCATTAGCAACACTCGACGAAACGCAAGGGAAAAGGAGCAAATTAGATGGAAAACGAGCGTATAGGATATTCCACAAGCTATCGTTCGCTTTATCCATTCGAATGCCGTTTAAGCGACG
>NC_051400.1:36738808-36739138 GCF_015228065.2 Penaeus monodon
TTTAACCGAACCGAATAATATAGGAATTGTCATATCCCGTTTTCTATTCTATGAATTCGCGACAGTGGGAGGGTAAACTAATAAAAATATTTGGCCTAGTATGGTCCAAAGAGAAATATCCGTATATGATGGGGGGTGGGGGGAAATGGGAGGCAAAAACGGATCGAAATCCCATTACAAAACAATGGAAGACTGGACCATACATACATCAAGACCTCCAAAGCAGAAGTGAAAAGGAAATGGGGGGAAAACAGAAAAAAAGAAGCGGAAAAATATAAATTCTCAAATTGCTTACCAAATCCGCCATTCTCGAATTCGTTCCATCCGACC
>NC_051400.1:36739177-36739266 GCF_015228065.2 Penaeus monodon
ATAACCCCGAGGTCAATTAGTGACCCCCAAATAAAGGAAACTTCAGAACCACGGTCACGGGGGTGGTGATAGAGCCCCCGAAAAGAGAG
>NC_051400.1:36739292-36739449 GCF_015228065.2 Penaeus monodon
CACGGCGCCGGCAAGTCACCTGTAAAACGACGTCTTCGTGGCGCTGGGGGTGTCACGAAAGGCGATCAATCTCCCCGGTCGTGTTAGCTTGTTCCTGTGCGGCGTGTCCGGTCATTGTGTCGGCGGCTCTGTTGTCGCGGCTGTGTCGGGGGACGGT
>NC_051400.1:36739551-36739692 GCF_015228065.2 Penaeus monodon
AAATGTGTGTTTGAGGGAGAAATGAGTAGGGGGAGTATATACAGTATATATGTTAATATAGCAACAGTAGAAATGAGGTGGAAACGTGTTATTACGAATTCATCAAAAAAAAATTCACCAGACGTGGCAAAACAACAAAAT
>NC_051400.1:36739992-36740487 GCF_015228065.2 Penaeus monodon
TGATTAGTGCATGGTAATGTTTTTTTTTTTTTTGACAGTATACACAGACATAATATTTCTGACAAGAAATCTGCAATTCTGCAATAGTTGGAATGCCAAATAAACATGAGCAGCATAAAAACGTCGAAAGATGTGACTGAAATGATCATATAGAAATATGCATCTTTCAGATAAAAGGTTAGATATAATATTAAATCACTATTTACTGATTAGAAGATTTATTAATAGACCAAATATTTATTAAATAGATTTTTAATCTTGGTTCCGATTTCTCAAGCTTTTTCTTTTATTTGAGACATTAAGTTCAACTTTCCATATCTTTCATTTAACTCTTTGCTTCCCCATTCCCCATACCATCTGTCGCTCTACATCATTTTTTTTCCTTTTATAATTCATATATTCTCATTCATGCCATTTCATCTACAGCCATTGCATCTTTAACTTCTCTTCATTCGCGTCTTTCCATATATTTCTTCTTTCCTCATTTCCTGTACT
>NC_051400.1:36740511-36741181 GCF_015228065.2 Penaeus monodon
GCTGAACACTGTACCCCTCTGGTTTTCTCTATAAAGACAACAATGGGCGGGTGGGCGGTGTCGAGGTGTCCCCGGACAATATCTTCATACGAGGTCTGGGCGGCCAGTTGGTCCTAAGATTAATGTTGTGTCAGGATAGGCAACCCCGCAGATCCGCATCTCTCCCGCCTTCTCACGTGCTGGCCGCCATCATGACCGCGTCCGGTTGCGTCGCCTTAGCTCGCTTCGCTGCCCTTTTGGTGAGGAGCCCTGATTGCACTCCTCATTTTCCCCCGAAATGAGGATCGCCCGCCCGTTGCACCGTATCGAGTCGGGATCTCACTCGAGCCGTCGGGCAATGCGCCTTTCCGAGTGGAGCGAGTGCGAATTGCGAAGTCTAAGCCGGGGTCGCGTGACGGGTTTTAGTCTTCGCGCCTTGACGGCTTCATCATCGCGTAGCCAATAGGATTAGCGGATTTCGCGCGGACTTGAACTGGCGGGAAAAACGAATTCAGAAAGGATTGGAAGAGTGAGAGAGAGAAGAAAAAATGACGTGATAATAAGCAATCCCTCTTTTTTTATCGCGGTGTTAAAGTCCCTTAATGTTTTCAAAACCTTCTGTGATATGCAGCGACATACCGCAAAGCTAGATGGATACGCATTATGTTTGCGGAAGCTGATATTGTATCTG
>NC_051400.1:36741227-36741528 GCF_015228065.2 Penaeus monodon
TTTCATAAGCGAAAGACGATACCTGACACTACTTGTTCGTCATGTAAATAAATATTTCTTCTTCATTTTCTTCCTTTCCTCTCTTTCTATCGTTCTCTTTCCTTTCGCTCTGAACCAAAGAGTCATTCTTAACAAACTAGCGCATTTGCATAGATATAGCACAATCAAGTATTCATGTGTTTCTTGAGAGGATATGCAAATTGTTAAGATTTAGCCAAGGTGAGAAGCCGCTGAGATTTCATCTCTGGCAATGTTAGTGTTTCTGGCTTCATTTTCGCTCACTATCAGCTTCACTATCACG
>NC_051400.1:36741923-36742141 GCF_015228065.2 Penaeus monodon
AACCATTAGTTATGTAGGTCAATGGTGTGACCATAGGGGCCTGTTAGGAGGGGGAGGGATGTCGCCACAGACCGGAAGCTGGTTAGCCGTCGATTCAGTACGATATGTTTTGTTTACGTAGTTTCTTCTGTGCCCGTGTGATTGTTTGTTATAGTTTCTTTTTCTTTAGGGTGAAACGTTTCCAAAGTTTTGGCCTACCGATATTCTCTTTGTTTTTC
>NC_051400.1:36742184-36742441 GCF_015228065.2 Penaeus monodon
GCCAACTGAAGCATGTTCTCTCTTTCATACCTGTTCCTTTTACGTACCAAGTCATCAGTAGGATGAAATAAATCTGCCCTCGGATACTACTACTATTGCTTTTTTGTTTTTGATATAATTCACAATATTTGAAATACATCGCCTTTTTATGTAAATACTGTGGTTGGTGGAAGTGACAGTTGGACGCTTAATGTAGTTCATATCACAGTAGCCAATGCTAAGTCATTACTAATGTGATTACTAAGGTGATTACTGTT
>NC_051400.1:36742844-36743072 GCF_015228065.2 Penaeus monodon
TTACTCGCGCCCTCAGTCACGTGCGCCGATCATGTGGAACCTTGTCGTGGTATCCTGGTATTTCTATGGATCCCGACGCACTTTTACGTTGGCTGTATGGTGTCAGATAAATAATAATAAAAAAAAAATGAAAAGAAATGATCAGTCATAAAATCTTTCCTTGCTTTATTCAGGAAAGAGAGGCTTCGGTTTTTACACGTGGTTGGTCGTCGTTATGTTTCTTCGTAG
>NC_051400.1:36743872-36744706 GCF_015228065.2 Penaeus monodon
TTCAGGTAAGGAGTAATTCCATACAGATCCATAAATACACGAAGCAAAGAGGGAAAACCCTACCTACGAAATGCTACACAGTATCCACACTATTTGTTTTCCTTCTTGTACATGTTTCTACTATATATGTGTCTGCGATTTGTCTCCCAAGCGCAACGTGACTCACGAGCACAACATCTGCTAGAACACGGTAACATGAGACAGCATAGCCACTCTAAGCATAACAGCATTTCTTATTCCACAGTCCTGTAGAAACCGCAACATTTATTGTCGTCAAGAAAAACCTATAGCCTGGACTCTTGACGATTTTTTTTCCCATAATACTTTGATTTATCACTTTTTTCCTGTTCCAGTTATTCTGTCGTTATCTGCTGCTTCAAAATTCTAAATTGTAATCTATTCGTGTGCTAAAAAATAAAATATACACTAAAAAAGTAAGATTTTACGAAAATCTTGTATGGCTAAGTACATTGTATTTTTTTTTTTTTTTTGGTTAAAAATATACGAATGCCGGTCTAATAAAATATTTGCCGAAAATGAGTTAAAGATTCTCATCGTAGTATACATATATTTCTTTCTTTTCTGTTCTCCAGCTTCTCTTTCTCAAACACTCAAATTCCGAGTGTATTTCTAAGAAACTAATGTCCAGGAAAATCATAGGAGGTGAAATCTGCTATCTAGATTTAGATGCCTATCTGCTCCCTTAACGAAACCTTAGGGATTAGGGAAACCAAAGCCGGCGCCGCGACCGCGAGAGAAACACGGAATCAGACGAGCGGAAGGGGCGGAGTCAAGCGGCAAATTGAAAGAACTTGTTGATGAATGACTTCACGG
>NC_051400.1:36745717-36747222 GCF_015228065.2 Penaeus monodon
AAAGAAGTTTTTCATCGGCACAACACGGTCCCAACACGTCGGTTTGTCATCCCCGGCTACAGCCTAGGATTCGCTCGTAGGACAGTGAACAAGGGAAATGATGGATTGGCGGCCCTCCCTCACCCACACCCCTCCCGCCCACCACACCTGGCTCTGGCCTCGCATACACAATGCTTTTTTTTTTCTAAGTCCAAATAAAGTTAGGAGAGGTTTTAGTTTTAAGTTGGGTCCTTGTGTATATTTTCTTATGTGTTTGTGTATGTGTGTTTGTCTAAAGTTGCTTAGCAAAGCAGCTTTTCCTTATATCATTTCAAACTCTATTTAACTAACTTTATTAGACTGATATTTTTAAAAGCTTGAATTACTGAACAATCGACCATGGTAAATTAATACATGGAATGTATATTTTACACGTTTCTTTTTCGTCTTCTGACTATAATTGATAAATACGTCCATCTACTATTTGCAAAAAAGATATATCAATTCTTGGAAGTAAATGACTATCATCTTTCCCTTGGATAGGCATTTTCGAGACAGTGTTTGGGACGAGTTAAACCCTCTAATTTGCATACACAAACACCGCAAACCACCTCCGTTTTGCGCCTCGAAATTCATCGCTCATCTCCGTTCTGATAGTATGGATCATATCCGAATCATTTTGAGTAGCCGCCATTCAAAAGGAAAAAAATATTAGCGGAAATCGCGAAACCAACGATTGTTTTACATTTGTCGCCGCGTAATTGGCTGTTCCGCCTCCGAACGGACCAATCAGCACCATCCGTGAGGTTAACCTGATGAAACGGACCAATCGGAATGCAGGATTCACTTCGCTAATGACAGGAGGAAATTTGACCACTCAATCTGTCTCGTTCCAATAATGACTGTATTAGAACCATTAATATTCACGCTGGTGGAGGCAATTATACCATCACGCTGGAAATTGGTAATCAATTTGTTTTAGAGGAAAGTGATGGATCGCAAAGGAGCGGTGGGCCGGGGCAAGGTGTGGGCGGCTGCGTCTGTGTGACTAGAGGTGTTTCTCAAAAATAGATATACAGTGCAGGTATAAGTTGTTATATGGGTTTGAGTGTCCCCTTGGCTGTGTAGGCTCGGTTGCGTTTGTGAATTTCAAAAGAAGCTTTACCTTTTTTCCTCCATTTAGGCATAATGGCAAATATCTGAGTGCGCATATATAAACCGCCACTGGTAATTAGGAAATGTCTCACCTGCACTTTTCCGAGCCCACAACCCGAAGGGAATTTGTGGACAAGGGGATCTGGGAAGAGGGGGGGGGGCGCTGCTAAAGGAAGTAATTTGTTGCTGTCATTACTGGCAGGTCAGGTCACCCTGGGTCACGTTGATGGCTCTATCGGGAGCGTTTGGTACCGGTAGATATGTAGATATGGAGATACAGGGTGTTTTGGCCTTGTTGGGATGTGCATACTAATGTGTATATCCTGTATCTCTATCTTTATCTGTGTGTCACTGTCACCCTCTCTACTCTT
>NC_051400.1:36747597-36747673 GCF_015228065.2 Penaeus monodon
ATTCCACACGATAACAGCCGTGTACTGGTAATTTTGACAATAGCAAAGTTGTTATGATGAGTCCACAATGATAAAA
>NC_051400.1:36747769-36748026 GCF_015228065.2 Penaeus monodon
TAACCGTAAAATGACACGAATATGAATATTTCCATAGTAGAATTACTACAGAGGCGATAATGACATAAAACTGATATTGTTGGCAGAAATAACAATCCTTGTAACAATTCCAGCGATATGACAATTATGACTTTGAGAGTATCAATATGTTTCATATCAATCATAACGATAATGGCAAAAAGCATAATGGCAACAGCAATGACCATGACAGCAATTGCAACGATGAAAATATTGATATGAAAACCAACAATAGTAAT
>NC_051400.1:36748086-36748192 GCF_015228065.2 Penaeus monodon
ATAAGAAAGAGAGAAATATAAGAGAGAGATACACATAAATATAAGTAATGATAACGATCGTGAAAACAATAGATTAAACATATCAGTCACGACAATTTCCGGTTAC
>NC_051400.1:36748270-36748378 GCF_015228065.2 Penaeus monodon
GAAGTATTACAAGATAGACAGTGATCAATAAAGATACACATTACTGCATACAAGAGTATGTTATTTACTTCTCTGCCTTTGTGATATGTCTGTACATCAGTTTAGTGT
>NC_051400.1:36748580-36748689 GCF_015228065.2 Penaeus monodon
TATGAAGGCCTGATCATCAGCCTGGTACCCTGTCACATTGTCTCCGCCATTGTGAATGGTGACGGCCAATTTCACGTCATTCTATCCCTCAAGCCCTAATTTATTGGTA
>NC_051400.1:36748771-36748974 GCF_015228065.2 Penaeus monodon
AGTTCCTTTGATCGCTCACTCTGACCTGGTTCGACCTCCTACCACCTTCCTGTCGTCCCCAGAGTGAGACTTCTAATTGTAGGCGAAATGCAGGTTCGCCGTAGATCTGGGTCGAGATAGCGGCGAGTCGGTTCGCGCGACAAAGGGGACGTTTGATTAATGTTTGAGGATAACGTCCTTGACCTGTCACGGTGACTTGATGG
>NC_051400.1:36750531-36751140 GCF_015228065.2 Penaeus monodon
CTCCACTTCTTTATCGATAATTTTCATAAAGCAGCAAACCACGAGTTTTTTGAACGTCCAATGCCAATTAGCTCTAAAGCCGTTTTTTATTCAAGTTTTAATATGTTGTCAAGATGGACCATAAAATTCTGAAACGTATGCAGTATGAACGCATGAAGTAATATTCGTATTACGTAGTTGAGAAATTATATGAACCTGAATAAAATAAAAAGAAAGATAAATGTGTGAAAAGATACAAGAGAGCTTTGAAAATAGTCATTATAGATGTTTTCTCAAACGACTACGAATTAAACCACGCCCACCAGCACCACTTTCAAATGATTCACGAATTTAGGGGAATTTTTCTCCGTCGGTTTATTTTTAAAAATCATTTATTTGAGGGGGGTCTTCGTAATAAAAAATTTAATAATTTACCTCATATTTAAAAAGGCTTACTGAACTATGATAATAGTGACATATATTTTTACATTTATGTTCATCCTACACACAAGCACAAACAACATACACTCACATGTAGCTACGAACACACACTTTAGATATCCGAACACCTAATAGTTTACTCATTTCGTCGAACCAAGTAATGTTTTTATCACTAAGTTGCTTTTTTAC
>NC_051400.1:36751169-36751320 GCF_015228065.2 Penaeus monodon
TCTTTGCTTAGGAACTCATATTAAAACTTAGTATAAATGTAAATTTTTAAACTCACGTAAAATTTTAGAAATGCTTAAAATACGCGTAAGCAATATAAATGAGCACCAATTTTCCCCATTTTTATTAATTTCCCCCGTCGGCTTTGGACTA
>NC_051400.1:36752460-36753274 GCF_015228065.2 Penaeus monodon
GAGAAATTCTTTTATTCAATTTATCAATAAAAAAAAATTGAGAAGTAGATCCTCTGTAATATAAGATCAACACAAAAATCAAGTAAAGGAAAGCCGTGGTTGTTGTCGACACCTCAAGAGTCTTCCACATGCTTCACATTCACAAAGAAAGCTTCAAATAATGACAGAAATAGGGGTGTAGGGAATGGTGGGTGTGATCTGGTGACTAAATAACTTGTATTTCATGTTGTAGAGTCTGCAATGTTTTCGATAGCAACAGCTCAAATTAAAGGCCGTGCCACGAATATTTTTTGCAGAAAAGTAGATGAAATGGGGGACTCTATAACAATGCCGGATAGATTTCAAATATCTTTTTCTGCTAGAAAAAAACACATTGGAATTGGAATAAAAATACATAAATAATTCTTGACATGCTTCGGTTATTGCAGGAAAAGATAAGAATTACCGACAGCACGGTCAAACTTAATTGATAATTCGAAAGCGTACTCATTACCTGATTCCAAATTTGCGGAAACAGAGCTTCAGTTGTTACCATCCAACTTTTTGGGGCACAAGGATAAAGTTTTGTTCTTCCCTAGCGCGAAAATCAAATTTTTCCCTCATCTGTTCCTCCTCTGTTGTTGTTTGCGTTCGTGTAACCGCTTTCATGGCGGGGGTTGAATGCACATAATATTGTACATAAAATTTTAATAAACAGTTGTTTTTTACGTTAAATATTGTAAATGTCAACATTTTGAGAAATACTTTAGAAAAATTACTATATCGTAAATCCGTGGCTTATTGATAAACATGAGGAATTGATCATGGCTAATTA
>NC_051400.1:36761993-36762061 GCF_015228065.2 Penaeus monodon
TAAGGATTATTAGGAACAGTGATGGTTTCCCTTAATTGATGTGTCCGACTGCCGGTCGATGATTTGGT
>NC_051400.1:36762164-36762375 GCF_015228065.2 Penaeus monodon
CATCCTCTTTTACATTTATGGTCGAATCAGAGAGAGAGAAGCGTTAAAACGACTCTTGGTGCTCCACTCTTGCATTTGCTGGGGCCCACCTTTGCCTAAGACTCTGGGTGCTCCACTCCTTGGCCATACGACTCTGGGTGCCTCCACGCTTTTGGGCCCTACACCTGACGCCACTTTGCAAAGCCGGTACACCAATTCAATACCGTAACCT
>NC_051400.1:36764048-36764454 GCF_015228065.2 Penaeus monodon
GTTACTGATCCAAAATAAATATTAAATTTACATGCTTTCATTAGGATATCTTGTTTTTTAAAAAAAAATGTTTTGCAGATGGGACATTCACTCCCAAAACCCCCAAACCCAAATTGGACATAAAAAAAAAATAAAAATTATATCACCCAAAATCCTTTTTCCAGCATCTGATACCTAATTTTGGCGGGCAAGTGATGAAAGAGAAGGTAATTCCCGATAGACAGGAAACTACCTTTTCACATTACATTTCTATCGGAATCACATAATTATCTGAGAAAGTGTAACTTCGAACTTTAATACATATCTATCATTAAAAAGCATCTTTTCTCTTAAAAGCTCTATCACACTAGCACTTTTCTGTAAATGTTGCGTTTCCATGGGAACTTTCAATGTAAATGGACTGACC
>NC_051400.1:36764664-36765210 GCF_015228065.2 Penaeus monodon
ACAAAAATTAAAAGGGCTGGGCATTAGCAGAGCCTAAAAGATCAAACAAAAACCCCACATCGTCTATTCATAAAAGACGGACTGTCTTTCTTCATCAGTATGATATCATTTGTTTAGTGTCACTAATAAGAAACTTAAAGTGGGGGGAAAACCCTTTCATTTTTTAAAATAAACTATAATATTTTAGATCCTGATGTGAACACCTAAAACCCGGACACAAAGGGGAGAAACTCAAATGCATACCAGAAACATGCTTAGCCACTGTTAAATATAACTGGAAAACATTACAAAAATTTCCTTTTGCGGGACATACAGGGAGTTGACCATCCTGGGGGCGAAGGGATGATCGTCCGGAAAGTCGTTGCTTTCTGCCCCCTCCAAGTACAGTAAAAGAGCAGTTGCGCTGCCAAGACCTACCTGTTTGAGAATAAATGTAGAATAGCTGGTTAAAAAATCATTCCACTACTTTAAATTAAAATGTATCAAAAAATCTACCACGGGAATAAAAAATTCTAGAAATGCACATCATATGCACTGCGCACGCGA
>NC_051400.1:36765312-36765378 GCF_015228065.2 Penaeus monodon
TGCTAAGCACGGCACCCCACATCACGGCACAAGCAACATACATCACACCAAAATTCAAGTTTTCAC
>NC_051400.1:36765396-36766462 GCF_015228065.2 Penaeus monodon
GCCCGTCTCTTCTGACAAGGTCTTTGCGTCCTACTGCGCTGCTGCATTCGGTTATTGTGCAAATGCCTCCAGGTCTTCTCTCCATCTGCCATAAAAAGAAACAAAAGGACATATAATTTTTTTTTTAAAATCATGTTTTGGAAAAAAAATGAAGAAAACAAACAAAGGCAATGTACTTACCACCCAAATTTGGACACCAAATTTAAAATTTATTTAAAACTAAAGTTCCTTTTCTTACATTAAGTCTCCCAAATCCTTGGGGAAGGAGAGACATTTGATGTCATGAGAAGGACATTTCCCCTTAAAAAAGCGCCGCCTTCATCTTCCCTTGCCACGCTTTTCTCTTTACTTCTGTGATACAAAAAGGATGATGAAATTTTTATTTTTTGCAGTTTTATTTAATTCACAATGATAAAGCTTTTACTAATTTTAGTTTATGAGGTGGATATATGGTATTAAAACTGAAAAAACTAAGACTAATCTTAAAACAAAAAAGTTCAAATAAGAAAATTAAAGCCATACTGAAAAATAATGATTAATCTGAAAACCCCAAAAAACAATATCAAAAACAGATGTTTTTATCTTACAGAGAGTCATATGTCTTAAAAAAGAAAGAAAAAAAGTGAAAAACAAAATGCCCTGTGTTAAAAAAAAACATACCAAAATTTTTTTTTTCCCTCTTGAGTGTGGGATATAATTTTTATCATGTTAAAAATTCATTAAAATTTCCACAAAAAATATATTTTAAATTTGTAAAAATATTCAAGCCTAACACAAGGGTTTAAATTTCCCCCCAACCCTCAAAAGAAATACCAAAATTGTAACTCACCTTTTTACTATTCCCCTCCCTTGTCCCGGTAATAGTAATTTTTTTGGAAATGTTTTGCTCTGTGGGAAAGGGCTATGGCTGGGGGCCCGTACTGGTTTTTTTCTTGGGGGGGTGGGCATGCACTCGGATCTGGGCATGAAATTGGGATTACCCCCTAGCGCCAGGGGAACGGGGGGTTTCAAACCCCCCTCCTTTCCCTTCTTCAGAACTTTGGGGGGTCCCCTCCACTCCTTTGGG
>NC_051400.1:36766487-36766887 GCF_015228065.2 Penaeus monodon
GGGTTTTCCCTTTCTTCATAAACAAAATTTTTCCCCTGGTGTTTTTATTTTTTCTACTCGCAATAAGGGGATCCCCCTTTCCCCCTGGGGGGGACTGCGAAATCACCTTGCATGGGCAGCAATTACCTAATGCAAGGGTTACTGTTAGAGACTTTTTGTTGTAGGATTTTAGAGGTAGTTTTATCAGAAAGACCTTTAACTTACATAAGTTTAAGGAAAATTTGGGAAATAAGGGAAAAAGTCAAACACAGGAAAAATGAAACATTTTAAAAGGGAAAACACTAAATTTCTGTTGCATTTCATTTTTATCTTCAATTTACTTGGTTGAGAAGTTTTATTGCTATGAACTTGCACTGTAAAGAATATTTATTCCTTTTTTTTACAGTTGGGTACTGAAAAA
>NC_051400.1:36768021-36769050 GCF_015228065.2 Penaeus monodon
TTTTCAGTAGCCAACTGTCACAAAAAGGAATAAATATTCTTTAGCAGTGCAAGTTCACTAGCAATAAACATTCTCAACCATAGTAAATTGTAAGATATGAAATAAAATGCAACAGTAATTGTGTTTTTCCCTTTTGAATGTTTCACTTTTTCCTGATGTTTGACATTTTCCTTATGTTCCACATTTTCCCTTTAAAAACTTATGTAAGTTAAAGTGCTTTTCTGATAATAACTATCCTCTAACATCCTACAACAAAAATGTCTCTAACAGTAACCACTTGCATCTAGGTAATTGCTGTCCATGTCAAGGTGATTTCGACAGTCCCACCCAGTGGGAAGGGGATCCCCTTAGTGCAGAGTAGAAATAATGAAATCACCATGACATTTATAGCATTTATGCAGCAGCAAAGGGTAAACATCCTCAAACATTCTCAAAAATCAGTCTTTCTCACATAACAAAAATTTTACTTCCAAGGACTGCTGGTATGTTTTGCACGTCCCACGTTCATGAAGAAGGGTTCCTCAAGGACGGAGTCGTGTACACCCCGCTCCCTCTCGGCGCTGGGGGCGTACATCACCAACTTCATGCCACAGATCTCGAGTGCAGTGCCCCCCCCCCCAAGTATAACTTCATGTACAGTGCTCTCAGCCATAGTCCTTCCACAGGCAAAACATTTCCATATCAAATTACTATTACCAGACAAGGTGAGGGGAATAGTAAAAAGGTAGAGTTACTAATTTTGGGTATTTCTTTTGAGGGTTGGGAGGAAATTTAAACCCTTGTGTTAGGCTTGAATATTTTTACAAATTAAAATATTTTGTTGTGGAGTAATTTTAATGAATTTTTACATGATTGAAATTATATCCCACACTCATAGAGGGAAGGGAAAAATTTTTGGTAGTATTTATTTTAACACATGGCATTTTGTTTTTCACATTTTTTCTTTCTTTTTAAGAAAAAAGACAACCTGGTTTTGAAAATGTTATCCTTCGTGGTAAGACATGACTCTCTGTAAGATAAAAGACATCC
>NC_051400.1:36769101-36769231 GCF_015228065.2 Penaeus monodon
CAGTATGGCCATTATATTCTTTATTTGAACTTTTCTTGTTATTAAGATTAGTCTTCAGAATTTTCATGTTCTTATATACCATCATATCCAGCCATCATAAACTGAAATTAGTATAAGCTTTATCATTGTG
>NC_051400.1:36769258-36769656 GCF_015228065.2 Penaeus monodon
ATCATCATCCTCTTGTATCACAAAAGGGTGAAGAGCAAGCGTGGCAAGAGTGAAGAGAAGCGGACGCTCTTTTAAGGCTGGAAATGTCCTTCTCTATGACATCAAATGTCTCATGCCATTCTCCAAGGAGCTTGGGATGACTTACATGTAAGAGAAGGAACATTTAGTTTTAAATGAATTTGAATTTGGTGTCCAAATTTGGGTGGTATATGTAGCATTGCCTTTGTTTGTTTTCTTCATATTTTTTCCTAACATGATTTTGAAAAAAAATTATATGTTCCTGTTTGTTTCTTTTTATGGCAGACTGGATGAGAATGACCTGGTAGGCACTTGCACACATAACCGAGATGCAGCAGCAGCAGTAGGACGCAAAGACCTTGTGCAGGCAAGAGACTGGC
>NC_051400.1:36769884-36770421 GCF_015228065.2 Penaeus monodon
TCTTAGAATTTTTTTATTCCTGTGGTAGGATTTTAGATACATTGTTAATTAATGTATGTGGAAATGATTTTTTAATCCAAGCTTCATTCTCATATCATTTATTCTCAAACAGGTATGGTCATTGGCAGCTGCAACTGCATCTTCTACTGTACTTGGAGGGACAGAAAGCAACGACTTTCCTTGGACGCATCATCCCTTCGCCCGCAGGATGATCAACTCCCTGTATGTCCCGCAAATGGAAATTTTTGTAATGTTTTCCAGTTATGACTTTAATCTAGTGGCTAGTAATGCATGTTGCTGGTATGCATTATGAGTTTCTCCCATTTGTGTCCGGGTTGTTAGGTGCTTCACATCAGGCATCTAATATATTATAGTTGTATTTTAAAAAGTGAAGGTTTCCCCTCACTTTAAGTTTCTGTATTAGTGACACTAAACAAATGATATCACTACTGATCGAAGAAAGACAGTCCGTCTTTGATGAATAGACGATGTGGGGTTATGTTATGATACATTATGATGGCTCTGCTAATGCCTAGC
>NC_051400.1:36770650-36770726 GCF_015228065.2 Penaeus monodon
GGTCAGTCCATTTACATTGAAAGTTCACATGGAAACGCAACATTCGACAGAAAAAGTGCTAGTGTGATAGAGCTTT
>NC_051400.1:36770887-36771073 GCF_015228065.2 Penaeus monodon
CAAATATTAGGTATCATGATGCTGGCAAAAAGGCATTTGGATGATATTACATTCTTATTTATATTTTAGTGTCCATATTTGGTTGGGTTGTGGTGAGTGAATGTCCCATCTGCAAAACATTTTCTTTTGAAAACAAGATATCCTAATGAAAAGCATGTAAATTTATATTTATTTTGGATCAGTAAC
>NC_051400.1:36772578-36772781 GCF_015228065.2 Penaeus monodon
GGATTTTAAAAAAGGGGGCGGTTGTTTTTTGGTTACCCTTTTTTTTATCCCCACTTCTTCCTCCTCCTCCTTGTTCTCTTCTAGGAGATGAGTGGAAAATGAGGGGGAAAGAGGGGAAGAGGGAGGAAAGTGAGGAAAGAAGAGAGGTCATAAAGAGGAGGCGAGAACTGGAGAAGGAAACATGAGGAAGGGAGAAAATATAA
>NC_051400.1:36772884-36773333 GCF_015228065.2 Penaeus monodon
ACCAAAGAAATAGGGGGGAGCGGGGGAGGAGGGCATTTCAAAGAGGGCGATCTGCCTTATCACTTCCTGCGACGCACAACTGTCTCTCGAGGCGCTTTGTCACTCCCCCCAAAGAGAGTGCCTCCGCCGCGGCCCCCCACCACTCCTCCCCGTGGCGAACAAAAGACATCTCGCGGCGAAGCCCTCGGGTGCGCGGGGCCAAAGGAGCATCGCGGGGGCCCTCCAGGCGCTTCTGAGGGGCCCTCTACGATCTTCTGAGGGAGGCTCGGCGCGGCCTATCTCTTTTTCGGCGGCACCTCGGTGTGTGTGGCCTCCTGACGGGGGGTCTCCTTGGCGCTCCTCGGTTTTTGCTCTTTCGGTCTTTCGAGCTCTTTCTTGCCCCCCCCCCCCTTTTCTCAGTCTCCCTCCCTCCCTTTCTCTGTCTGTCCGGGTCTGTTTTTGTCTGTCTT
>NC_051400.1:36773365-36773564 GCF_015228065.2 Penaeus monodon
TTTTTCCCTTTTGTAACACCGAGTCAAATCTCCACATCGATGGCAGGGTAGACCCTATGTCGAGTGGCTGATACGTAATATACATCTGAAACAAAATTGTGTCTCCTTCATCTGGAATATATTGTAAAATTTTAATAATTCGGATAACTTTATTAAAGGGATCTGTTTAAATTCTACTATTAATCAGACCCTAAATGAG
>NC_051400.1:36773589-36774069 GCF_015228065.2 Penaeus monodon
TCTTTTCCACGGTTTTTGTTTAGAAATAGTTGTTCGCTTTATTTTGATATTTTTTAGTTACTTTTTATTTCTGTCTGGGGGAGTAGAGACTGCTAGGCATTGATATTGGGGGTTATCCATTATCAGTATCATCATTATTAAATTTTGACTATATCCCTGTTATTATCATCAAACTCATTAAATTGCCATTATTGTTAGCATTGCCAATCATTATTATCCTTCCTACTCCTACTTTACTTCATTAATAATTTCACGTATGATTATTATCATGGCATTGTTTTGCGCATCTTTAAACTGTGGCATTTTGGATTTTTATAAAACAATACACTACCATATCTGAAAGGGAAAGGGAATTTTGGGTGCTAAAACGTGAAAAATTTAGATTCATTCCTAATAAATCCAAAATTTATGAACCCCTTTCCACTTGCAAACCTCATAGGCTCTTGTCCTGTCCCTTTCGTTTTCTTTCTCTCTCATTAT
>NC_051400.1:36774188-36774646 GCF_015228065.2 Penaeus monodon
AGATGACACTGAATGAGGTCTGGTGATTATTACGTATTGGTTGGAAGCCACAGACTGAGAATTTTTCGCAGTCGTTTTATTCAAGAATTCTTCTCATTTATTGCTATTATTATTTTTTCTCTTTCTAATACTTTTTTTATTCTTTCTACCTTTCCTTGATTTCATTGCCTATCTGATTATTTCATATAATTGTTCTTTTTATCATCCTCGTACTCATTACATTAACCTCATAATCATCCTTATTCATTATAGTATTATCATTATTGTTACATATTTCCTCGTCTCCATCTGTTTTTATCATCACCGTTGTTACTATAGTGTCACTTCTTTATCCTTATGATGAAATTGTCATAATGGATTCATTACTGTACACTTTCACGATATCAATGTCTGCATTATGTACTACTATCATGATTTAATTTTTAAAACATTTTCTTTTGGTCTTTGACGTTTAGTCG
>NC_051400.1:36774971-36777260 GCF_015228065.2 Penaeus monodon
GATCAAATATAACCCTTTTTTACCTCTTAAACCCTAGTCATCAAAAAGGTGCTATTTTCCCTAGTAGGGTGGACGCAGATTCATATTTTTTGTACTTTTTTTTCCCGTTTTTGTAATTAAGTAACTGCTTTTAATTACTTTGAAAAATAAATGCATACCCCATCCGAGAAGGGAACAGGCAACTCAAACTATGCTACTTTAACTCCAAATTACTGTCCTTTTTAAGAAAGACAGCACTTGTGTTATAAAAGAAATAAAAGGGGCCCCTTTAATTTTTAAATATACGCGTGGTTTTTTTCCCCGCCCCGGATCTCATCACTTGTGGCTTTCGCCCGGCATGCATTTTTCGCACAAAACACGTCTCGCGCTTGCGAAAATCATCAAAAAAAACATTAAAACCCCCTTTTTTGTCTAGGTGCCGTTGATGCGGTGACAGTGGATTCCAACGGGGCCTCTGAAAAAAAAACAAATTTGCCGAGTTTTTAAATAGCCCTGTCTGGGGGATCATGCCCTGGAGTTCCCTGTGTTTATCCCCTCTATCATCTCTACTATTTATTTTCCACACGGGGGACCTCTGAAAAAAAAAATTTCCCGGGTAATGAAGCTGGAATTTTAAATTTAAAATGGCAAAAAAAATTGCACCTCAAGACGCCGGGAAAATACTCTACGGATGGGTGTCCGACAAAAAAGCCGGGGAAAATATCCCAACAGACACGAGATACGACAACGAAACTGGGAAAATTGTTAGACAAAATTTCGCATAGCGCAAGCGGAAGTGTGTTCTTGTGTGAACTGCTCTCATCAATTCGTCAAACTTTTTTTCAGGGAGCAAAACTTAAAATTCTTTCCCAAATTTTTAAAAAAATCCTTTGTTCCCCCCTAAACGGCTTTAAAGACAAAAAAGGGTGTTATGCGCAAATCATCCCTCCGGCAAATACCACAATATATAATCCGGCCGGGAACGAAACCCCCGGGCGTTTAATATAAAAACAAAAATGTATTATTTGACAGTTTAAAAAGTAAATTTGGCAAACCAAGTACCCCCGGATCGGGGATATTTTCATTTTTCCACTTAACTAAATGCATGATATTAGTTATTATGCTTAAAAAAAGAGCATGTAACAAACAAACAGAATCCTTTTGACCAAATTAAATGAAAATATAGTAAATATTAAAAATTTCCGAGAAATTTTTTTGTGTACAAAGCTTTCTTACCCCAATGAAACCTCGGGATAAAGGGGAAAGACAAATTTGACAAAACTAAAGAACGGCAAATCTGTTCAGCGGATGGAAGTACTTGTGCTTCGCGACTGCCCCGCTATTAAACTAAGTTCTTTAAAGGTTGAAAAAAGGGAACCTTTCGTATGCAGCTGAAAAAAGGGAAAAGCCTTTATAAAAGCTAAACACAGTAGCAACAATATAAAAACAAATTAAAAAAATAAGGAAAATAAAAGGGAATCTTCCCGAGTTCGTTTGTTATTGATGGCGGAAAACATAACAGGTTCAGAAAAAATCTAATTAGTGTTTTTTCCTCCGGTTAATTTTTAGGGTTGGGGATTTTAAAATATTCACAATAAACTTTCTTCACAACAAGGGTCGAAAGAGAAAGAGGCTGGGCTTGGGTCAGTCGAAATATTAGCGAACATGGCATCAAATATCTCTAAACGAAAATCTCTGGATGTTGCCTATTCAACCAAGCGGATGACATTGGCACAATCATAAAATTAAAATAAAACCGTTTATTTTCTATACTGTTTCATTACACCCCTCCCGACCTCCCCATCTCTAATTAAATAGATTTAAAAATCCGAAAAAAATTATATATCATTGAAGATTTCCTACTCAGATTTATCTCTTTCCCCCAAACTATTTTGGGTTTTTTCACGTAGGACATTGTTTTTTTATCATTATTACAGTGCTGTTAAATCTAATGCTATCTTGACTTTTAAAAAATCACATTTTATTCCGTTATTATTATTTTCTTATTTTTTCTCATTTGGGTAATATTAACTATCATCCCAAATTTCTTGTATTGTTACCATATTCTACTGTTATCATCATTTAAAAACCATCACAATTACTTTTATCAGATTGGGTTTTTATTTCCTTAATTACACAATTTTGTTGATTTTTTTTTTCACGCGGGTTTACGTTTTTTGAAATTGTAATTACTTACATTTTCCTTGCAAACCTGAATATACACAAATATATTTTTTTTTGGAAATTGGATCCCGCGTAAAATTTTTTAAAAGTATCAAAAAAAATTCACATGTATATTGTAATAAGTTA
>NC_051400.1:36780257-36780393 GCF_015228065.2 Penaeus monodon
TAATGTTTACGAAACTGGCGTTATATTCCCCTAGATTTCCAACGCGATTGATTTGGAAAATTGTTATCGACTTGTTATTCGCACAAACTATTTTAAATCTTTGTTTTTTTTTCTTGCCGTTTTGTTTCAATATAAG
>NC_051400.1:36780473-36781310 GCF_015228065.2 Penaeus monodon
GCAAAAATCACTGAACAAATATCATTCTCACAGAATTTGAGAATTACAGAAATGAACAGAAAAAAATTCCAGCCACAATAAAATCAATGAACTGAAAAGCTTAGGTCTCACCTAATTCCTAATTCATCTTGACAAATCAGTGAAACATTATCCACTGGAATGTAGAACGATTTTCAAACCAGTTACAGGTTCCGTTACCACTTAAAGGCATACTGTATTCACAACCAACCACGGCGAAACTGTGTTAATGATGGCTGAAAATGGCCATTAAAATGATACATGGTTTAATGTTCAAACATGGGTATGAACTCGGGTAATTTATTCTTAACATAATTACATCTATATCCAACTATCCATACAAGGAATTACACAAGGCTAACCTACTGCAAATATGGATAGGCCTATGACATCTCCGGCCACCCCGTCCCTTGCTGTCTGTCCCCTCCCCAACCCCCTTTCATTTCCCACCCCATCACTCTGTCTATCCTTTCCCTAACCCTTTCTCTATTCCTCCCCATCCCCCTTTCTATCCCCAGCCCATCCCTCTAACTATCCTCACTCCATCCCTTTGTCTATTCCTTCCCCCATCCCTCTCTCTATCCCCTCCCTATCTCCCTATCTATCCCCTCTCCATCCCTCTATCTATTCCTTCCCCATTTCTCGTCTGTCCTTTCCCTCATCTCTGTACCTACCCCCTTCTCCTCTCTCTGTTTCCTCCCCCCTTTCCTTCTCCGTCCAAACTACTCACCTTTACTCTAAGCCTACCTCTCTCTCTCCCTGTCTACCCTTTCCCCCTCATCCCTCCAGCTACCCCCGAAATGTATATAGGACTATTAA
>NC_051400.1:36781342-36781686 GCF_015228065.2 Penaeus monodon
TGGTTTCCCATTGGTCAGGACCCCCCGCGGCGGAACGGATGCATTAGTGCTGTCTTTGTCCACCAGGGCGGCGCCACCATCGCCGTGGTAGGTGACACTCGGGAGAAATATTTTGATCGCTTAGGCTCCGATTCGTCAAGGGTTGACCTTCTGTAGGGGAGGGGGAAGAGGGGGAGGGGAATGGAGAAGGGTGGGAGAAGGAAAAAGGAATAAGGAAGAAAGGGGGATAACGGCGAGCAGAGGCAGAAGTGAGAAGGAAGGGAGAAAAGGGGATGGAGGGAATGTAGAAAGGGCAAAGCGTAAGGGCTCAAGAATAAGCGAGTGGCGAAGGAAAAACACAAGGA
>NC_051400.1:36781749-36782041 GCF_015228065.2 Penaeus monodon
TGAGAGGAGCGATGGGAAACAGGGGTAGAAGGGAAGTGGGCGGGGAGGGGGGTGATGAATAAACAAATAAACATAATAAATTGAACATTTTTAGGTGTGAGGGACAAATTCATGACTTCACTCAGATCGTGGCTGACTATTTCTTAATCTTCCGAATCAAGAAGGGTGTAAAGAGGAAGAGGAAATAAAGAGGGAGGATATATGTAAAAAAAAAGAGAAAAGGGAGAGAGCAAATCTGGTAATCTTCGTATCTGGGGGTAATTGCGTTACACCAGTTATGGCATTCCAATCG
>NC_051400.1:36782624-36783151 GCF_015228065.2 Penaeus monodon
CTTTTACTATGACTTACCGACCGTTGTTTTTTCTTTAATAGTCTTCAGTCCCTCTCGTGTTCCCCCCTGCTCTTTTTCGCCTTTCCCTCCTTACCTTCATCATATCCCTGTCGGTTCTCTATCTCTCTCTCTTCACTCCTTCCCTTTATTCCCAATCTCACAATCTCCGTCCCCCTCTCTCCACTTCTCTTTGTTCCTCTCCTCTATTCTCTTCCGTATGCCCTACCCTTCTCCCCTCTCGGCTATTCTCGCCCTCCCTCCTTCATTTTCTTTCCCCCTTCCTCTCTCTCATTCTTTTTGTCAGTTCCCCTCTTAACTCTCTATTCTTTCTTCTCGTCCTCCATCTCTATTTCTCTCTTATTGTATTTCTCTAACCACTCATCCTCTTTCCCTTCTCTATACTTTTCATTATCTGTATCGTTCTTGTCACGATAGGCTTTTCCTCTCCCTGTGTCTGTTTAGCTGCTGTTCTATCTACTTTCTGTTATTCTGGAGTTCTCCCCACCCTTTTTACCTTCTCGTTTCTT
>NC_051400.1:36783335-36783516 GCF_015228065.2 Penaeus monodon
ATCCAAAAACGGCTCGATCTTTGGTGTGGTTTGTATTGTGTGTCAAGGGAAAGAGACTGAATTGGTTTTTATTCTTCTCTCGTTTTCCAAGGGTGAGTGAAGTCCAGGGTGCCTAATGTCGCTGCCGAGTCTAGGGGGGAAAGCTTGACAGTAGATACGGAGAAATGTCTCTTTTTCTCGG
>NC_051400.1:36783870-36783982 GCF_015228065.2 Penaeus monodon
TATCTGTTTACCCGCTTTGCGTTGCGAATTAACGGTGATTGTAACTGACTTTCTGAAATATTGACTTTTTCCCTCAAAAATGAAAATATCTCTATTAATTTATTCTTTTATC
>NC_051400.1:36784351-36784950 GCF_015228065.2 Penaeus monodon
CCATTCAGCTAGACTCAACCGCGTCACAACGATTTTCGGAATCCATTTTCTCGGCTAAGATTATTCAAATCCTCCAAAATAAATCCTGACCACTGTAACCCAAGACTAATCCTTCCATAGCACCTGTCTTGCCTTTAATAAAATCCTTCCCTCAAGACTAATTGTTTTTTTCCAAAATACCTTGAAATGAAAAAAGCGGATGGTGGGAAACTAATGATTTTGTGCGCTGCTGTTTTAAAAAAAGGTGGAGACTCGTTAGCTGTATTGAGATTAGAACCTTTTAAAATGCGTATGTTTCTGATGCATCCAACGTTTTACGGAAGGTTGTTTCTTTCGTCTATACTCCTACTTGGAAAATGATAAATTTCTACATCACGTTTTATTCCTATATATATATTTTTTGCTATGAGCCGCGTGATCACTTTTTATCTTTCCTTTTTGCTGAAAATCATAAAAATCTTTCATGTCTAAATTTCCTTAATTGTATCGCCCTCTTTTTTTCTTTCATCAATGCTGTAAGTTTTACAACATCCTGTGGGTCTAAGCTACCGTTGTGAATAATTCTTTTTCTAGATATGTATAATACTGCCTCCTTTAAC
>NC_051400.1:36785096-36785388 GCF_015228065.2 Penaeus monodon
ATTTTAAACGTGTGTACGTGAGTGTTATTATCATGCGTGTGTGTGCGCATTAAAAAAAACAATCATTTATCACTTTAGCAACTTTAGGTCTATAAATAGTCGTCAGCAAATATTTAAAGAAGCTTTCGTTTCCATGTTGAATTAATCCCTGTTTCAAGATGGTATCTACTAGCTTCCCTTTTTAAAACCCTTTAAAACCCATTTATAATGTAATCCAACTCCTATATCATTTTATCTAATTTTTGACTTCTCACTTTACCTCCATCGCTGCTGAGTATTCAGGTGCACATGT
>NC_051400.1:36786515-36786629 GCF_015228065.2 Penaeus monodon
GGCAACACAGGCCCCTTGACCTTTTCTGTTTCCCTTAAACAAAAGCTGCTGTTTCTCGGGGGCTGGCGATGGCTCTGCCCGGGCGGGGGTTTTCGCGGGGGCCGGGCGTCAGTG
>NC_051400.1:36786910-36787074 GCF_015228065.2 Penaeus monodon
CTCTTTCTCCTCTCTCCTCCTCTTTTTTCTCTCCCCTCTCTTCCTCTTTTCTCTCGTCTCTCTCTCTCTCTCCTCTCTTTTCTCTCTCCCTCTCCCCTTTCTTCTTTTTCTTTCCCTCCTTTCTTTCCCCTTCCCCCAATTCATTTTTAATCCCCCCCAAAAAA
>NC_051400.1:36787224-36787370 GCF_015228065.2 Penaeus monodon
CAATTTTCCCCAAAGCACACAAACGCACATGTTGTCTACGTCCTCCCTTCTTCCTCCGTCCGCACAGGAGGCTAAGCTCAAAAAATGTCGCATTTCCCCAATAAACGGCAAATTATGGGGGTGTCAAAAAAGGCGAGAAAAAAGAG
>NC_051400.1:36787470-36787700 GCF_015228065.2 Penaeus monodon
TGAACATGACGTACGTGAAGCATGGTGGGACAAGGGGGGGAGGGGGGAGAGGGTAACGGGACAGAAGAGTGAAGGAGAGGATATGATCCGGGTAAACTCGATCACACGGGGACGGAAATGGGGGCAGTATGTGGGGGTTACTGGTTTTTTTTAATCAAAGGCGGACGTTTGTATCTTAGACGACGTAAAAATTGATTTGGTGTGTGTGTGTCTATGAAGATTTATCTGTA
>NC_051400.1:36787801-36788080 GCF_015228065.2 Penaeus monodon
GCTCTCTAAATCCCACTCTTCTTCTCATCCACACAGAACAACAGAGACGCATGCACCACACACACCCCATAACCTTAACCCCTCTCCTCGTTACAAAACAACCCTATAATTTTACCGATGTCCAATAGCAAATCCGTCACACAACATATAAATGTATTTATTAGGGATCGGTATATATCTCGTTGGATTATATAGTATTGTTTTATCTATATTATTTAGTTATAAGGAATGTGTTTATTTTGTATGTTAATGATATATTTATAAATATAGAACTGACAA
>NC_051400.1:36788273-36788463 GCF_015228065.2 Penaeus monodon
CCCCCACCCCCAAAGAAAGCGCCTTCATTCACCGCTCGAATAGAGATGTCAATGTCAGCTTCTCTCCAGGAGGCGGGGGTTTGGGGGAGAACCTCAAGTGATGCCTTTTGAATGTATCTATCAGGCTATCTTGTTAACATGCCTGATCTCCTGATAACATACTGATATAGGGTTATTGGGTGTCGGTATA
>NC_051400.1:36788502-36788595 GCF_015228065.2 Penaeus monodon
TCTTACCTTGTTGCTTTTTCTAAGATGTTCCCTTCTGCTCTATCTAAATCGCCTTATATTTTTTTTAAACTGATGCATATTTTTGGTACTTAC
>NC_051400.1:36789625-36789772 GCF_015228065.2 Penaeus monodon
AAAAAAATGAATGTTACCAAGTATAGTTTACATGGAAGTAATGTAGGGAAATTAAGCTATAACTTGTACAGCTGATCATGATATAAGTACATTTAGATAACAAAGGAAAAGTGTATGCATACAGACAATTTATATATGTCTATGTCA
>NC_051400.1:36789804-36789950 GCF_015228065.2 Penaeus monodon
GATCTCTCCCACAAAGCTGATGAAGTTTCCTCTAATAGAGTCATTCACTACATCCCCCCCCCCTCTTCCCTCTCCATTATAGGCCTCCCACCCACCCTCCCCCTCCTCCCCTCACTATCCCCACCTTTGCTCTCCCCCTCCCATTC
>NC_051400.1:36790045-36790276 GCF_015228065.2 Penaeus monodon
CCTCACGACCATTTTCCACATCCTCCCGCAAAGGACAGGTCAAACCCGGTCAGCTGAGGTCAGTTTAATTACAGTATCGCCCCGTTCCCCCCTCCCCCCCCCTCTGGCCATCCTAGATTTACATACACACATCTTTAATTACTACCGTGGGAGGTCCGCGCGACTCCCGGTTCCTCGCTCGCTCCCTGGGGGCCACTTCGCTCCACCAGAGGGAGATGAAAAGGGGGTCCA
>NC_051400.1:36793852-36794012 GCF_015228065.2 Penaeus monodon
AAATTCACTAATTCTAACCAATATTTTATCACACCGCATTCATTTGGGTCTGAATAATTTCCATAATTTCGATACTAATTCGTAAATTATTCGCGGTCAAGTGTATTTCCGCTCCGTTCAGATATGTTTTTTTTTTTTCAACTATCCGTGTTATTCTACA
>NC_051400.1:36795206-36795656 GCF_015228065.2 Penaeus monodon
GCCACCCGCACGATAAAACAGCCCAGGCTTTTGTGTGTCTCTACAAGTAAGCAATTACAGTCTACGCAAATGATGCCTTCTGTGGTGTTCCTGATGTTGGTGTCATTCGTTATAATGGCGGAACACTGGAGGCTCTGACAACAACGTGTTCCTCTCTCTTTCTCTGGTGTTTTTTTTCGTGTTTATTTGTTGTGTTGTTTTGTTTTTTTATGTGAGCGGTAAGGTTTTTTTTGTGGATATCTTTAGTATTGTTTTTCTTTCCTGATAATTTTTTTTTATTTTATTGGTTATTTCACTCGTATTTATTGCATTGTCTTAACGAGTTCAGTTTGCTGTTCGGTAAGGTACTGTGGAACGTGTAAATAATAATTCAAAATCTGCGTAATACCATGTTTGAAATGTTGACTTTAGTTTTCAGGAAGGTTCATAGGGAAAAAAAACACTCTATTG
>NC_051400.1:36795733-36796191 GCF_015228065.2 Penaeus monodon
TGTCATCTATTCCGATTCTGAACTTTTTTTCTTAAAAAACTTCTGTTTATTATCCAACTATTCCCTCTTTTATTGCCTTTTCTTTATATGTCTTCTTCCATCCCGACTTCCCCTCCCCTGAAGAAAAGGAACCAAAAGAAAAAGAAGAAACACGCATCCCGCAACTCCCTTTTTTTTAACACCCAGGACAGCGAGACATAAAACCAATAGAGGTTCGATATAATTTCCTGTTCTCCTCTCCCTCTATACCCTCACCGTCTCTCCTTTCCTTTCCTCATTTTTATTCACTCTGATCTACCCCCAACACCCTCGAAATAGAAAAAAAAAATGCCGAAAGAACACATGCCTCCCAGCATACTTATTTACCAGCGACGGGAGAGAGCGTCCTGTGTCTTAACGAGCGCATCTGGCAGGGCGGCCATTGTTCTCCCGGAAAGAAGGGGGGATGTTCCAAACTC
>NC_051400.1:36796208-36796389 GCF_015228065.2 Penaeus monodon
ACGCCGTCTGTCCTTTTCTTCCTCTTTCCGTAATAATGATTATTTCCCTCCCATATCTTGCGCATCTGGTTAGGCATGCTTCCTGAACAAAAATATATACCTGTATTCAACGTATATTTGGGCTATCGTTTAGATTCCTGTATTAGGTGTTGCGTGTATACATACACACGCGCGGGTTAGG
>NC_051400.1:36796522-36796623 GCF_015228065.2 Penaeus monodon
TTTTCCCATGTATTTACAAGTCGTTACGCCGTTCGTTAAACAGACGTCTGATGCTTTTGTTAATGAGAGAAGAGACTTGTTTAATCACACCAGCCAGTGCT
>NC_051400.1:36797215-36797320 GCF_015228065.2 Penaeus monodon
GCGAAACCCACAAGAGCGACAGGTGAGATCTGCGCCAGGTAATGAGTATTTATTACCCACTAATTAAACGTTACTTCTCTCTGTCGCTGTTGATAATAACGTCCA
>NC_051400.1:36797354-36797420 GCF_015228065.2 Penaeus monodon
AGCCCACACACATACAAGCGGTTGAATTCAAGTACGGAGATTAATACATGAAGCAATGGACAGGAT
>NC_051400.1:36799879-36800085 GCF_015228065.2 Penaeus monodon
TAACTTTTTTTTTTTTTTTGAGAATGAAATAAGACGTCCATTTGTAATGTCTTTATAAACATATAGTTATAAATGCAGGGAATTGCTATATATTTATTAAAATTTTATAAATCTGATAAAGTATTGTGTTTTTAGGACATACAAAATGTCATATACATGTTCACACACACTCACACAACCACTCGCCTACGCTCAAACATACAATT
>NC_051400.1:36800369-36800474 GCF_015228065.2 Penaeus monodon
TCACATACACACACCTCCACCATACCACAAGCTTCATTAAATAACTTCGGGGACTTTTGATGGTGTTAATAAAACTGATAAAGACATCACGACCCTATAGAAAGA
>NC_051400.1:36800968-36801037 GCF_015228065.2 Penaeus monodon
CGTCATTCTCAGGAGGAAAATGAAGGAGATAGACATACCAGATAATAAAGATGAAAGTACTCTCCTCTC
>NC_051400.1:36801086-36801163 GCF_015228065.2 Penaeus monodon
CGCCCTCTTTTTTTATGTTTTGACCCACTTCCTTTTCCGTCTCTCTTTTCTTTTATCTACTTCCCTCATCATTCTAG
>NC_051400.1:36803532-36803645 GCF_015228065.2 Penaeus monodon
AACCGAACCCCAGAGTCCGTAGAGGGATAATTTAAGTCCCTCTGCGGCTCTAACCGAACTCGCCTCGCTTTGATGTGGACGCCGTGTGGCCGCCCCTGCGTGTGTCGTTTCTG
>NC_051400.1:36804467-36804557 GCF_015228065.2 Penaeus monodon
CAAAAGTCGATGTCATCGCCATTAACAGCTTATTGCTTCGTTTGTTACCTTTTATGCTTCTAAGCTGTTTGTTCTGTTTATTATCCGTCA
>NC_051400.1:36804900-36805325 GCF_015228065.2 Penaeus monodon
GCAAGGGAATCGATTAGCTTTCGGTACATGCAATTTTGTAGCGATTCCCTCCGGTCTGAGGTGGCCTTGCGTGGATACCCGGGTCCGTGCTTCGTCTGGGAAATCATGCATTCAAACAAGAACATGATCCTTCATGCAAATGCAGCACGTACACGAATGCAACACATGGGTGCACACTTAAACACAATTCTACATTCAAAAATATTTTTTAAAAACGTACTTATATAACTTTCTTCTTGTATATTCTTCATTATACAAACAGTACACAACGTTGTATTAATTTTTTTATATACAAATGTTATTCCACAAATATGCACGTGTATACAGATATGCAATATAATACCCGGCATTACTGACTCAAAAAGAAATAATTGCAAAGGTGACACTAATCAAAATGTGACTTTACGATTTTTCTTTGTTGCACG
>NC_051400.1:36806860-36807042 GCF_015228065.2 Penaeus monodon
CTCGAAAAATCATGTTATGTTGCAACTCACCTCCATGGCGGCTGGTCCTTTACCTGAGCAAGTCGTCATCAACCTCTAATTTGCATATTCTCCTCTTGTTGTTGTTATTTCAGTTTCTGTTGGAGTTATTTAGTAATTAACTGTATATGTTTGCTTGTAAGGTTCCATTATTGTTGACGTGC
>NC_051400.1:36807277-36807404 GCF_015228065.2 Penaeus monodon
AGGGAAACGAAGTCGCGTGTGCTTAAGGGTCAAAAAGATGGTTTATTCCTCCCATAAAACGCCTTTACCTGCTCCTAATCTCATGATTTAAAGGCAATCATATTAATTACATTATCCAAGGTGACGC
>NC_051400.1:36807890-36808148 GCF_015228065.2 Penaeus monodon
TTAGTACCCATATAATAGAAGCAAAAACGTAATCATGAATATAGTAAATTTATGAATAAATATAAGGAGGCATATACAAGGTAGATATTAAAGATATGGAAGGAAAATAACTTTCTTTGTTCCTAATATGCCAATTGTAGGTCTGGTTACCAATTCAGATCACGTAAATCACGTTAGCTCAGAGCATGAAAATCAGAATAGAGAATACTGTGTTCCTGTAAAGATAGAAAATACCAAATACTTTTACGCAGCATTGCT
>NC_051400.1:36808473-36808850 GCF_015228065.2 Penaeus monodon
CGGACAAGATGTACAAACACTCACACATAAGGCGCGTACGTACGTGTGCGTATGTGCGTGTGAGCATGCGCGAGACACCAAATATCACCTCAACTCAAAGAGATAAGATATCCTAGCTTGCATATATAAATATAAATTAGGAAAGCATTTTGGCCAAGGAGGCAGGCAGGTTTTACGAGATCAGGAGACAATGAGCGCAAATTAGCGAGTCCTTCGTATGTCTGTCTCAGGCGTTACTTCATTCATGGTAACTTCTGCTGCGGGTAACATGTCGCCCCTTGGAGAACAAAGCGTGTAACGAGGTTGAGAAACGTGTTATTTTGGCTCGGATTTCGGGAAGACTTGCTTTATTTATTGTTTGTTGGTTTAGGGGGATA
>NC_051400.1:36809131-36810550 GCF_015228065.2 Penaeus monodon
ATCACGGGGGATTCCAATGGGTAGCAGATAATAGGATAAATCACACCGAACGTTTATGAAAATGTGTTGGCCGAGCTGTGAAAACTTTAAAGGTTACGACAAGCATCCAAACGTGGCCGGCCTCCCTCGGAGCCGCCGATGGAGATGTTACCTAGACCGCGTCCCGTTCCCTTCGCCTGGCCCCGACTTGCGGTACCTACGAGTGGAGTCATATGCCAAGGATTCATTTCTATCCCAGTGTCATTTCAACTTACAGTAAATATCTCCCATATAGGTAGTAAAACATATTACTCCAGTCCTGCTCTACTTTCCTAAACTAGTATCGCGTTCGTATAGAGTCAGCGTCTGACCTCTCGCGCAGGGAAAAGGACGCAGCTGTCGCCGCCATTAGACGGCATTGACGCGCCGCCATTAATCTCCGGCCGGCAACCACTTTCCCGCGCTTTTGTCCGATCCGATACGTCGCCTTAACCTATAAGTTTCGGCTTCATTCACCATTAGGCACAGAGGCTTCCAAGGGTAACGAGATTCATAGTTATCGCCTGGTGCCTTCTCTTTGCTTAGAGAGGGAGAAAAAAAGAAAGGTATAGAGAGAGGGAAGGGAAAACGTGCTGGAATTACTTGCTCTGCGAGATAGTTTGGAAGCTGATCTCTCTCCTCTCCCGTCATCGTCTTCATCAACGCACAGGGCATGTCTAGCCGGAGATAAATAGAATCGGACGAGTTGTATACATACGTCACTTCCCGCCAAGAAAGCGCCGTTCACAGCTTGCAAACAGCGCGCCCCGTCCAGGCCGGCCTTTGTGTCCTGGTCTGAAAACAAATTTATTAGCCTTTTGAGTGCGTGTAATGCTCGAAGGTGTGGCGGCCGGACCCATAATTCTCGCCACGGCGCGCACCTCCGCACCTTCTTGAAACGCGCCGCCGGCCCCGCTAACCCGACCCTCCAGCGGCTTTCCAGGGGCTCGAGGCAGAAGTCGTCCTTGAGGCCAGCCTCGCCCTCGTCCTGCACTCCGATTCGGGGAGACTAAACTGAAGGGAGAAAAGGCCCCGGCGACGCGGAGGGAGGGAAGGAGGGCGGCCGAGAGACCCCCCAGCGGCAGAAGGTGTCAGAGTCGCTGTCGGCCAGACCGCGACAAGCCACTCGGCCGCCCCTCTTTGTGGCGCCCGGGCGCTCGGCGGGGCTCCCAGGGGCGTCACTGCGGCTCCCACGGGACTCCAGCGCCTTCGGAGGATCCTCTTCAACACTGCCGGAGGAGAGAAAGACATGGGGTATTCACAAGGGACCCCTTGGCGTCTGGGGTCCCTTTACCTCCTCTGGCGGCGGAACCCCACGGCGCCCAACCGCTCGGCCCCCAGCGCTGCTCTAAAGAACCTCCGACCCCCGCCAATGCATCTCCCTTCTGCTGCGCCTGGGGG
>NC_051400.1:36811245-36811352 GCF_015228065.2 Penaeus monodon
GTCTCTATTATTATATCTTTCCCTGCCCGCCTCTTCACCTCCACAAGAGTACAACATGGTAACCTTTTTTAGAAGGGCCACGGCTCTTCAGTAAGATAAACGTAATA
>NC_051400.1:36811537-36811649 GCF_015228065.2 Penaeus monodon
AGACATGCGCGTCCATTATCATATCTTGGGGCTTCCGATGAAAACCTTTTTCAACATTTCCCGGAAACCTTTCTACGAATTTTTTCCCTCTAGCAAAGAAGCGATTATCGTG
>NC_051400.1:36811719-36811795 GCF_015228065.2 Penaeus monodon
GTGTGTGAGAAGGAGACGGAGAAGAAAAGGGATATCCCAGGGAACGTCTTGTGAAGAGACCGACTCGAGGCGATTT
>NC_051400.1:36812461-36812732 GCF_015228065.2 Penaeus monodon
ACAAGCGAAAGGTCGAACGATGCAGAAGATAAAGAACACGATAGACAAAAGGCAGAAGAAGGCGAAAGGGGAATGAGGTGACGGGGGGGGGGGGACACCACCGACCCGCGTAATCCTCTTCCTTGACTTAAATTCGGATTAATTTGTGGCTGATGAATACACTGGCCAATGTGTGGTGACGGCAAGGGGGGTGGGGGTGGGAGGGTAAAAGGAGGGTTAAGGCCGCTTCTGTGTACGGTTGCTCATTTGGTTGTGGTCGTTAATATTCGTT
>NC_051400.1:36813014-36813079 GCF_015228065.2 Penaeus monodon
TGATTACTCTCTAACTCATGTAAATGTATTAACTGTATAATATATGTAACCTTACTAGTTTTGAT
>NC_051400.1:36813387-36813692 GCF_015228065.2 Penaeus monodon
AAAGGTATACATAAGAGGCGGTAGACATTAAAGATGGCGGTAGACCTACCCCATTGGCCGGCGCACGTGACAGCCCAAACAATTGTGGATATTTTATGACCCGCGCGGATTCCATTGGGCCGAAAGGTGTAATGGAATTTATCGGTGATATATAGACGGTTCTTCGCGTGAAATTCACATCACTCACCTATTTTCGCCGCGAGGAATTCACCGTTCTGTCATCACTGTTGTAGCTGTGTCACTGCTATCATTATTCTCTGCCAGTGTTTACGGGATCTTTAGTGTTCAAGTTTTAAAAGACAAAT
>NC_051400.1:36813863-36813968 GCF_015228065.2 Penaeus monodon
TTTCTATCGATGCATGTCAGTTTTTTTCTTTTTCGGTCTATTTGTCTCTACCTATGCAGTTAAACATATAGTTGGCTACAAAGGTCAACTTATATGAGAAAATGT
>NC_051400.1:36818024-36818160 GCF_015228065.2 Penaeus monodon
GCTTTCCCGAAGTTTCTCCTTTCTCTAAAGTGCCGCTAACAAGTGTAACACCGCCCTTCCTTCTTTATCTTCCTCTCTCACCTCCTCCTCCCTCCTTCTCTTCATCCTCTCCCACCCTCCCTCCCCCTTCGCCTCC
>NC_051400.1:36818195-36818325 GCF_015228065.2 Penaeus monodon
TGACACTTGACACCATAATTGCCGTTTTATCTCGGGAAATGCTGACAGTTTTGAGATCTTAGCCTCCTGTGCGGACGGAGGAAGAAGGGAGGACGTAGACAACATGTGCGTTTGTGTGCGTCTGTGAACT
>NC_051400.1:36818790-36818902 GCF_015228065.2 Penaeus monodon
CTGACGCCGGCCCCTGCGAAGCCCATCCGTCGGACAGAGCCATCGCCAGCCTCCGAGAAACAGCAGCTTCTGTTAAGGAAGCAGAAGCAGCTCAAGGAGCCTCGTGATTGCC
>NC_051400.1:36819298-36819734 GCF_015228065.2 Penaeus monodon
CAATGTTCATGTTTCGTGTTCTAAACCCTTGGTAAAGAACCTCCATGACTCGGCTGTGAAGAACGTATTTGCCTGAAATTCCTTCTGATTAGTTTAGTGTACTTTTGATTATGATAATGTCGAGAACATAATCTTGATATTCTTTTTTTCCCTTCCTTTGTCTCCAGGCCATACTCTCCAAAATCCACACACACATAAATACACCTCTTACTTGGTATTAGGTTTACTGGCAACTCTGAACAACACCTGAAAAGATGATATAAGCAAACGATTGCAGTTCACAAATAAAAATCAACATGGTAAGCTCACTGAGGTGTGCATTTAAACATAACGGAGATGTGATGATGTAGATCCTGACAACAGACATCAAGAAAGCTGAGATCTTCAGAAAAACAGGCACTAGAGTTCTTTTGGTTTTAGGCTCCTCATTTATCCC
>NC_051400.1:36820081-36820274 GCF_015228065.2 Penaeus monodon
GATTACGCATTCACATCCCTTTTAAGGTTATCAAAATTATCAATGTAAATTGGAAAAAAATAAGGTGCTTATTCGTTACTGGAAAGCTTCCGATTAGGACTTAAGGGTAGCATAAAGTGAATCAAATTGATGTCCATTTGTTTATCAGTTACCCATGAAAGTTCATTTTCTATCGTTAATGCTTCGCCAACTG
>NC_051400.1:36821447-36821720 GCF_015228065.2 Penaeus monodon
GCAGCGATGGAGGTAAAGTGAGAAGTCAGAAATTAGATAAAATGATATAGGAGTTGGATTACATTATAAATGGGTTTTAAAGGGTTTTAAAAAGGGAAGCTAGTAGATACCATCTTGAAACAGGGATTAATTCAACATGGAAACGAAAGCTTCTTTAAATATTTGCTGACGACTATTTATAGACCTAAAATTGCTAAAGTGATAAATGATTGTTTTTTTTTTAATTCGCACACACACGAATGATAATAACAATCACGTACACACGTTTAAAAT
>NC_051400.1:36821820-36822418 GCF_015228065.2 Penaeus monodon
GTTAAAGGATGCAGTATTATACATATCTAGAAAAAGAATCATTCACAACCGTAGCTTAGACCCACAGGATGTTGTAAAACTTACAGCATTGATGAAAGAAAAAAAGAGGGCGACACAATTAAGGAAATTTAGACATGAAAGATTTTTATGATTTTCAGCAAAAAGGAAAGATAAAAAGTGATCACGCGGCTCATAGCAAAAAATATATATATAGGAATAAAACGTGATGTAGAAATTTATCCTTTTCCAAGTAGGAGTATAGACGAAAGAAACAACCTTCCGTAAAACGTTGGATGCATCAGAAACATACGTCATTTTAAAAGGTTCTAATCTCAATACAGCTAACGAGTCTCCACCTTATATTTTCAACAGCAGCGCACAAAATCATTAGCTTCCACCATCCGCTTTTTTCAGTCAAGGTATTTTGGAAGAAACAATTAGTCTTGAGGGAAGGATTTTATTAAAGGCAAGACAGGTGCTATGGAAGGATTAGTCTTGGGTTACAGTGGTCAGGATTTATTTTGGAGGATTTGAATAATCTTAGCCGAGAAAATGGATTCCGAAAATCGTTGTGACGCGGTTGAGTCTAGCTGAATGG
>NC_051400.1:36822860-36822972 GCF_015228065.2 Penaeus monodon
GATAAAAGAATAAATTAATAGAGATAATTTCATTTTTGAGGGAAAAAGTCAATATTTCAGAAAGTCAGTTACAATCACCGTTAATTCGCAACGCAAAGCGGGTAAACAGATA
>NC_051400.1:36823257-36823438 GCF_015228065.2 Penaeus monodon
CCGAGAAAAAGAGACATTTCTCCGTATCTACTGTCAAGCTTTTCCCCCATAGACTCGGGCAGCGACATTAGGCACCCTGGACTTCACTCACTTGGAAAACGAGAGAAGAATAAAAACCAATTCAGTCTCTTTCCCTTGACACACAATACAAACCACACCAAAGATCGAGCCGTTTTTGGAT
>NC_051400.1:36823738-36824193 GCF_015228065.2 Penaeus monodon
CAGGGAGAGGAAAAGCCTATCGTGACAAGAACGATACAGATAATGAAAAGTGTAGAGAAGGGAAAAAGGATGAGTGGTTAGAGAAATACAATAAGAGAGAAATAGAGATGGAGGACGAGAAGAAAGAATAGAGAGTTAAGAGGGGAACTGACAGAAAGAATGAGAGAGAGGAAGGGGGAAAGAAAATGAAGGAGGGAGGGCGAGAATAGCCGAGAGGGGAGAAGGGTAGGGCATACGGAAGAGAATAGAGGAGAGGAACAAAGAGAAGTGGAGAGAGGGGGACGGAGATTGTGAGATTGGGAAATAAAGGGAAGGAGTGAAGAGAGAGAGATAGAGAACCGACAGGGATATGATGAAGGTAAGGAGGGAAAGGCGAAAAAGAGCAGGGGGGAACACGAGAGGGACTGAAGACTATTAAAGAAAAACAACGGTCGGTAAGTCATAGTAAAAGTTAT
>NC_051400.1:36824745-36825065 GCF_015228065.2 Penaeus monodon
GTTAGCGAGTATTATCCGATTGGACTTCCAATTACTGTGTAAACGCAATTACCACTACCCCCCAGATACGATAGATTACCCAGATTTGCTCTTCTATTCCTTTGTCTCTATTTTTTTTTTTTTTACATAATTACATCCTCTCTTTCATTTCCTTCTTCCATTTCCTCTTCGAACCTCTTTTACACATCCCTTCTTGATTCGGAAATTAATAAATGGGGTGGGAGTCAGGTCCACGATCTATGAAAGTCATAAATTTGTCCCTCAACGAGCACAACTCTAAAAATTTTTCAATTCATTATGTTTATTTGTTTATTCATGTC
>NC_051400.1:36825151-36826485 GCF_015228065.2 Penaeus monodon
TCACGTTTCCCTTCGTACTTCGTTTCTTTTGCGCTTTTTCATTCCCTTTCTCCCTTCCCTTTCTCCTTGTGTTTTTTCCTTCGCCACTCGCTTATTCCTTGAGCCCTTACGCTTGTGCCCTGTTCTACATTTCCCTCCTCCCTTTTTTTTTTCTCCTTTCCTTCTCACTTCTTACTTCTGCGCTCTGCTCGCCAGTTATCCCCTTTCTTCCTTATTCCCTTTTTCCTTTTCCTTCTCCCACCTTCTCCATTCCCCTCACCCCCTTCTTCCCCCTCCCTACAGGAATGTCAAAAAACCTTGACGTGGACTCGGAGCTAAGCGATTCAAATATTTCTCCCGAGTGTCACCTACCATGGCAGGGCGATGGTGGGCGCCGCCCTTGGTGGACAAAGACAGCACTAATGCATCCTGTTTCCGACCGCGGGGGTCCCCTTACCAATGTGAAACCAGGAGGAGGAAGGAGGGGAAGGAAGGGTATGAATAGTCCTTATAATTTCGGGGGTTAGCTGGATGGATGAGGGGAAAGGGTAGACAGGAGAGAGAGAGGTAGGTTATAGTAAGGTGATAGTTTGGAACTGAGAAGGAAAGGGGGAGGAAACAGAGAAGAGAGAAGGAGTGAAAAGGGGTGGGTATGTACAGAGATGAGGGGAAAAGATCCAGACGAGAAATGGTGAAGGACTAGATAGAGGGATGGAGAGGGGATAGATAGGGAGATAGGGAGGGATAAGAGAGGATGGGGAAGGAATAGACAACAAAGGGCATGGATTGAGAGATTCTAGAGTGCTGGGCTGGGATAGAAAGGGGTATGGGGAGGAATACGAAAGGGTTAGGAAAGGATAGACAGAGTGATGGGGTGGGCAAGAAAGGGGGTTTGGGAGGGGACGACAGCAAGGGCGAGGGAGGTTGGCCGGAAATGTCCATAGGCCCTATCCATATTTCTATAGGTTGCTTGTGTAAATTCCTTGTATGGATAGTTTGATCTAGATGTAATTGTGTTTGAAGAATAAATTACCCGAGTTCATACCCATGTTTTGAACATTAAACCATAGTTCATTTTAATTGGCCATGTTTCACGCCAGCCATTAACACAGTTCGCCGTGGTTGGTTGTGAATACAGTATCCTTTTTAAGTGGTAACGGAACTGTAACTGTTTTGAAAAATCGGTTTCTAGCAATTCCAGTGGATATTTTCAACTTATTTGTCAAGATGAATAGGAATTAGGTGATACACTAAGCTTTTATTCAGTTGACTTTATATTGGTGCTGGAATTTTTTTCTGTTCATTTCTGTAATTCTCAAATTCTGTGAGAATGATATTTGTTCAGTGATTTTTGC
>NC_051400.1:36826562-36826689 GCF_015228065.2 Penaeus monodon
CTTATATTGAAACAAAACGGCAAGAAAAAAAAACAAAGATTTAAAATAGTTTGTGCGAATAACAAGTCGATAACAATTTTCCAAATCAATCGCGTTGGAAATCTAGGGGAATATAACGCCAGTTTCG
>NC_051400.1:36827651-36827892 GCF_015228065.2 Penaeus monodon
GTAAAAAAGAGTTGACCAATCCCTAGTCGTGGCCCAGGTTGTGTCACAACTATCAACAATAGACGCTGCGTGTGATTCTCATGAGCGTCCTGTCGCATTATCAATACAAATGACCTTTGTGGTATGATTGGCAGACTGATGCAGAGTGCTCGTTGGAGGACGGGGGATAGGGTCGGCGCGGGGTGTGTCATGGGGTAAAAGGCGCTGGTGTAGCCCGCCGGCCTGAAAAGCGGCGACTTAG
>NC_051400.1:36829763-36830113 GCF_015228065.2 Penaeus monodon
AAAATTACATGATATATGTTGACATTTTATTGGGCATTACCGTTGAATATTATACGTCGGGCATCTCAATTTCTTACAGACTAGACAACATATATTATTCTTCGTATAGTATAGTTTCATGTGCTTATGCAATTGAAATGTCAATTGCTAATTTACCAATTTCAGACACGTAAACCACCGTTGGACAAAAAATAATTCAACAAATTTGTGGTGATAATACGCGAACTAACAGACGCGATAACACTGATAATAACGAATTTGATAGGTGGTTAAGTGATGATTAACAGCAGTAGAAATAATTGGGAACAATACGAAGAATATGGTATTAAATCAGTCCTAGATATCTACCG
>NC_051400.1:36830160-36832556 GCF_015228065.2 Penaeus monodon
TACTGAATGTTGATTATTTTTATATTCAAACCAATAGCGATTCAGCATACATTATGACCTATGTCACTACTCATTATCATAATGCACATATTTTTGTTATATCAAACAATGTCACTATTGAATTCTCATCTGTTAAATTCTCACTATCTCATAGTTGATGGTGCGACAAAGATGATAGGCATCTGAGTAGGGTGAAATCTTCAAATGCATATATAATTTTTCTTCGGATTTCTTAAATTATTTACCTTAGAGATGGTGAGGAGTTCGAATGATGAGTTGTAATGAAACAGTCTGATATGAAAATAAACGGTGTCACTTTTACATTTTTGAATGATTTCGTGCCACAATTGTCATTGCGCTCTGGTTGAGAATACCCATGGACAATCATTCCGATGATTTATGCCGTTTACAGATACTGTTGTTATGCCGATGTTTCGCATTAATTTAGTAGCGACTGAACGCAGAAACGCCCCAGCCTCCTCTTCTCTCTACTAGCCCGTCTTTGTGAAAGGCAAGTGTTTAGTATGTGTAATATTTTAAAATCCACCCACCCTAAAATTTTAAACCGGCGAAAGTAACACTATATTAGGATTTTCCTCTGAACCATGTATGTTTTCCGTCCATCATAAACAAACGACAACTCTGGGACAGGGACTTTTCCTTCTATTTGTTCCCTCTATTTTCTTTTAAGTTTTGTTTTTGTATCACTTGTTGCACATGTTGTTTTACGGGCTTTTATAATAGAGGCGCTTTCGCTTTTGTCAGCTGACATACAGAAAAGGTTCCCCTTATTCATATCCTTTATAATGATAATTATAGTTTTAATTATCGGCCCACTCGGCGTAAGCACCACTCCTTTCCTGTCCGCTGGAGCATGACTTTTGTCCGTTGCTTCAGATATTTGTCAAATTGTCTTCCTTTTTATCCAGAGAGGTTTCCATCAATCCGGAGGCTCATATGAACAGCTATTGTAACACAAAAATATTTCTCTGGACTACTAAATATATTCACTAAATAAATTTTCATTTATATTAGGTCCAATTCGGATTCTTGTGTAGTTTTTTACATTGCTCTCGTTTTTTAAGCATAGATAACTATACTTCATGCTTCATAGTCTCAAGGTGAAAATGAACAATCATCCCAGACAGTCGGAGTACTCTGGTTTCCAAGTTTACTTTAAATCTGATCAAATGACATACATTTATGTTTTTGGATATTAAACGCCGTGGTTACTTGGTATTTTCCGGCACCGGACTCTTCATCCATATTGTGGGCTATTTCGTCCCGGCCAGGCCATGATTTGCCCGCACCTAGACACTACTTTTTTTTGTCTCTTAATCGCCGTTGATGGTAGGTAACAATGGAATTTTTAAAAGTTAGGACATTTGCAAGTTTTGCTGCCGTGAAAAAAAAGTTTGACGCGCGAATTGCATGAGAGCACAGTTTTCACCACAAGAAAACACACTCTCTACGCTTGCGCTCATGCGATATAAATTGAGTCTAAACATTTCAACCGAGTTTTCGTTTTCGGTATTCGTCGTGTTGTCTGTGGGATTAATTTTCCCGGCATTTTCTGTCGACACCTATCCTGTAGAGGCTATTTTCCCTTGGGGGTTGGCAACGGTCTTGCCAGGAGGCATTTTTTGTTTGCCCATTTAATTGAAAAATTTCCAGCTTTTCTTTTCCGGCAAATTTTTGGTTGTTTTTTCATTAGGTCCCCGTGTGGAAAATAAATATTAGGAGATAGGATTAGAGGGTGGATACACAGGGAACTCCAGGGCATGATCCCCGCAGAAAATTCTAAAAAATAATGGTCTTTCAGTGGCTATTGAAAAAATCTCTCCCGATCTTTTCCTTATTTCGGCAAATTTGTTTGTTTTCAAGAGCCCCGTGTGGAATCCCACTGTCGTCCCGCATCAACGGCGACCTAGACAAAATATGGTTTCAATGTTTGGTTTTGATATTGCGCAGCGCGAGACTGTGTTCGTCGCGCAGCCTGCATGCCGGGGAACGAATAGCCCACATGTGATTAGATCCGGTGGCGGGACCAATAACCAACGGCGTATATTAACTTAAGTGCGCCCGCTTTTCATTATTCTTATACACACAATGCTTGCTGTCTTTGTTCTTAAAAGGACCAGTAATTTAGGGGAATACTACGGAGCATAGTTTGAGGGTTTGCCTGTTACTCACCTTCTCGCGAATAGGGATATGCATTTATTGTCCAATGAACTTTAAATCTAACTGCAGTTCTTAACTACAGACTGGAAAGTAAATGTACAATAATAATGAAGTCTATAGCTCCTATCCATTACTGTACTATGATAGTATTAATTATATTATAATTCGCAACCCTTACTGATGGACTAGGTTAAAATAGAGGTAATAAAAGGGTT
>NC_051400.1:36833283-36833464 GCF_015228065.2 Penaeus monodon
TCAAAATCAAGGAAGTAAAAGAATGAAAAAAGTATTAGAAAAGAGAAAAATAAATGCAAATAATGATGAGATCTTGATAAAACGACTGCAGAAAAAAGGTTCTCAGTCATGTGGCTTCCACTAATATCGTAATATCTCACCCTGAAAAATGACCTCATTCATGTCATCTTTTCCCGATTCT
>NC_051400.1:36833548-36833644 GCF_015228065.2 Penaeus monodon
TGATATATAGATCAATGATACTATAGCTTATATAAGGAGAGAGAAAGAAACGAAGGGACAGGACAAGAGCCTATAGCGTTTGGCAAGTGGTGAAAG
>NC_051400.1:36835215-36835428 GCF_015228065.2 Penaeus monodon
ACTTATTACAATGATACATAGTTGACATTTTATTGCATACCGTTGAAATATTATACGTCGGCATCTCAATTTCTTACAGATAGAACATATATTCGTAGTATATTCAGGCTTTGCAATGGAAAATGTAAGCTAATTTACCAATTTCAGAACACGTAACCAGCGTGGAAAAATAAATTCAACAAAATTGTGATAATTAAGCGAACTAACAAACCG
>NC_051400.1:36835577-36837642 GCF_015228065.2 Penaeus monodon
TTTTAATAGTCAAGCATAGCATTAGCATCTTAACAGCACTAGTAATAATGATAAACAAACAATGTCCTACGTGTAAAGCCAACTAATAGTTGAGGCGAAAGAGTATAAATCTGAGTAGGAAATCTTCAATGCATATATAATTTTCTTCGGATTTTTAAATCTATTTAACTTAGAGATGGTGAGGTCGAGGATGGAGTGTAATGAAACAGCTGATAGAAAATAAACGGTGTCAACTTTTAATTTGATGATTCGTGCCAATGTCATCCGCTCTGGTTGAAATACATGGACAATCATCCAGATGATTATCCGTTTACAGATACTGTTGTATGCCATGTTTCGCATTAATTATTACGACTGACCGAACGCCCAGCCTCCTCTTCTCTCTACTGACCCGTCTGTTGTGAAAGAAATGTTTATTGTGTAATATTTTAAAATCCACCCAACCCTAAAATTAACCGGAGGAAAGTAACACTATATTAGATTTTCTCTGAACCATGTTATGTTTTCCGTCCATCAATAACAAACGAACTCTGGGACAGACTTCCTTCTATTTTCCTCTATTTTCTTTTAATTTTGTTTGTATCACTTGTTGCTACTGTTGTTTTAGCTTTTATAAAGCGCTTTCCTTGTTTCAGCTGACATACAGAAAGGTTCCCTTATTCATATCCTTTATAATGAACTATAGTTTAATAGCGGACAGCTCGCGAAGCACCAGCTCCTTCCGTCCGCTGAGCAGATTTTGTCCGTTGCTTCAGATATTTGTCAAATTTGTCTTCCTTTTTATCCAGAGGTTCTCATCCTGGGATATATGAACAGCTATTTGTACACAAAAAGATTTCTCTGGAAATACTAATAATATTCACATATATTTTCATTTATATTAGGTCAACGGATTCTTGTTAGTTTGTTACATTGCTCTTTTTTTAAGCATAGATAACTATACTATCATGCATTCAGTCTCAAGTGGAAAAATGACAATCATCCCAGACTCCGGAGTACTCTGGTTTGCCAAGTTTACTTTTAATCTGATCAAATGACATACATTTATGTTTTTGTATATTAAACGCCGTGGTTACTGTTCCGGCACCGGATCTCATCATATTGTGGCTATTCGTCCGGCAGGCATGATTTGCGCACTAACACACTTTTTTTGTCTTAATCGCCGTTGATGGTGGGTAACAATGGATTGTTTAAAAGTTAGGAACGAATTTGCAAGTTTTGCTGCCGTGAAAAAAAGTTTGACCGAATTGCATGAGAGCAGTTTCACACAAGAACACACTCTCACGCTTGCGCTCATGCGATAATTGTGTCTAACAATTTCACGAGTTTCGTTGTCGTATCTCGTGTCTGTTGGGATATTTTCCGGCATTTTCTGTCGGACACCTATCCTGTAGAGCTATTTTCCCGGCAGTCTTGCAGGATGCAATTTTTGTTTGCCATTTAATTGAAAATCTCCAGCTTGTCATTATCCGGCAAATTTGTTTGTTTTCAGAGGTCCCCGTGTGGAAAATAAATAGTAGAGATAGATAGAGGGTGATAACACAGGGAACTCCAGGGCATGATCCCCCAGATCAGTGGCTATTGAAAATCTCGGCAAATTTGTTTGTTTTCAGAGGTCCCCGTGTGGAATCCACTGTCATCCCGCATCAACGGCGACCTAGACAAAATATGGTTTCAATGTTTGTTTTGATGATTGCGCAAGCGCGAGACTGTGTTCGTGCGCAAAGCATGCATGCCGGACGAATAGCCACAATGTGATGAGATCCGGTGCGGGAACAATAACCACGGCGTATATTAAAACTTAAGTGCGCCGCTTTTCATTATTCTTATAACACAATGTTGCTGTCTTTCTTAAAAAGGACAGTAATTTGGAATACTACGTAGCATAGTTTGAGTTGCCTGTTCTCCCTTCTCGAGATAGGGATATGCATTTATTGTTCAAACGTAATCTAACTGCAGTTACTTAATTACAAACTGGAAATTAAATGTACAATAAATAATGAAGTCTACGTCCTATCCATTACTATGAAAGTATTGCACCTTACTGATGACTAGGTTAAAAGAG
>NC_051400.1:36838222-36838403 GCF_015228065.2 Penaeus monodon
CCAGATAGGACAATTGAAATCAAGGAAGTAGAAGAATGAAAAAAGTATTAGAAAGAGAAAAATAATAATAGCAATAAATGAGAAGAATTCTTGAATAAAACGACTGCAGAAAATTTCTCAGTCTGTGGCTTCCAACCAATACGTAATAATCACCATGACCTCATTCAGTGTCATCTTTTCC
>NC_051400.1:36838518-36838770 GCF_015228065.2 Penaeus monodon
ATAATGAGAGAGAAAGAAAACGAAAGGGACAGGACAAGAGCCTATGAGGTTTGCAAGTGGAAAGGGGTTCATAAATTCTGGATTTATTAGGAATGAAATCTAAATTCTTCACTGTATAGCACAAATTCCTTCCTTGCAGATATGGTAGTGTATTTGTTTTATAAAAATCCAAAATGCCACAGTAATGATGCGCAAAACAATGCCATAATAATAATCATACGTGAAATATAATTGAAGTAAAGTAGGAGTAGG
>NC_051400.1:36838873-36838995 GCF_015228065.2 Penaeus monodon
GGATAACCCCCAATATCATATCGCATAGCAGTCTCTACTCCCCCCAGACAGAAATAAAAAGTAACTAAAAAATATCAAAATAAAGCGAACAACTATTGGTAATAACAATAACCGTGGAAAAG
>NC_051400.1:36839024-36839223 GCF_015228065.2 Penaeus monodon
CTCAATTTAAGGGTCTGATCAATAGTAGAATTAATCAGATCCTTAATTAAAGTCTATCCGAATTGATATATATTCTACAATATATTCCAGATGAAGGAGACACAATTTCGTTTCAGATGTATATTACGTACCAGCCACTCGACATAGGGTCTACCCTGCCATCGATGTGGAGATTTGACTCGGTGTTACAAGGAAAATG
>NC_051400.1:36839285-36840042 GCF_015228065.2 Penaeus monodon
GAAAGGGAGGGAGGGAGACTGAGAAAGGAGGGGGGGGGGGCAAGAAAGAGCTCGAAAGACCGAAAGAGCAAAAACCTGAGGAGCGCCAAGGAGACCCCCCACGTCAGGAGGCCACACACACCGAGGTGCCGCCGAAACGAGATAGGCCGCGCCCCGAGCCTCCCTCAGAAGATCGTAGAGGGCCCCTCAGAAGCGCCTGGAGGGCCCTCCGCGATGCTCCTTTGGCCCCCGCGCACCCGAGGGCTTCGCCGCGAGATCGTCTTTTGTTTCGCCACGGGCAGGAGTGTGTGTGGGCCGCGGCGGAGCACTCTCTTGGGGCGAGTGACACGCGCCTCGAGAGACAGTTGTGCGTCGCAGGAAGTGATAAGGCAGATCGCCCTCTTCGAAATGCCTTCCTCCTCCCCCCCGCTCCACCCTATTCTTCTTTCGGTTCCTCTTCCTCCTCTGCTTCCATTTCCTCTTCTTCCCTGCCTCTTTTTTCTCCTCCTCTCCCCCCCCCCCCTTTTCCTCCTCTCCCATCCATTGCCCCTCTTCTTGCATATTTTTCATCTTCCTCATGTTCTTCCTTCTCCAGTTTCTCGTCCTCCACTTTATGACCTCTCTTCTTCTCCACCTCCTCCTCCTCTTCCCCCTCTCCCTCCTCATTTTCCACCTCATCTCCTAGAAGAGAACAAGGAGGAGGAGGAAGAAGTGGGGATACAGGTACAAAAACCCGCTGATCCTTCTAATTGTGAACCTGATAAAAGTGACAGTTTAA
>NC_051400.1:36840081-36840346 GCF_015228065.2 Penaeus monodon
CCCCACAAACCAAGAGGAAGCAAGACCGGTGATGGCTTTGTGGCATCCCAGGCTAGTTTGACGATAATTTCTTTTGTGAGGGAGATTCAGAGGCTGAACACGTGACTTGCGTGTAGACTCGTATCCCCTTCGATAATGTATATGCTTTTCTTTTGTTTTCGGTTTTGGGGAGAATTACTAAAATGTTTAATATGACATATTTTGGTTCATGTTGTTATATCAGTGCTGTATATATGAGTGGATTCTTGTGTGTGTATGTGTATGC
>NC_051400.1:36841227-36841334 GCF_015228065.2 Penaeus monodon
CTACCGTCCGCCCGCCCGCACATTGCGCTTACACAGGCCTTTCACGAGAGCGAGGCTATATTACGCTGGGATCTGTTATCATAAACTTTCTTATAATTATGATATTT
>NC_051400.1:36841718-36841921 GCF_015228065.2 Penaeus monodon
CAATAACAAGGGATGATCTGCAATATTGTAGATATAAACATCTATCAAGCTGATCCTTTAAATGAAAAATCATGTTCACGTGTTACCACATGCAAATTACAAGAAAACACGTATTGTGAACTTTAACTATCAAAGTTGATAATAAACATGTTTGTACGATTATCAGACGGAACAAATTAAAAGGTCAAATTTAACTTTGGAAT
>NC_051400.1:36842361-36842513 GCF_015228065.2 Penaeus monodon
TAAATTTAACATAAAATATTATTTTTTCCTGTTGAATTTGTGCATTAAACATATTTGCAAGCTTCACTACCATTGTCGATCATATGACGCACTTCAGATTTTGAAACAATGAATAAACACTAAAAAAAAGTTACAGACAGCAACTTGTATTT
>NC_051400.1:36842779-36842987 GCF_015228065.2 Penaeus monodon
TTTGTATTTTAGAAACCTCCTTGAAAACCATATTGTGACTGCGGACTTGAAATATACTGATTTTGGTGTATAATGGGTTGATAATTGATGACGCGTGAGAAAACTGGCTTGCGAACTTGTGGGAATCCTATTCTAATAATCTTATTTTTTTGTTGTTCTCATCATCAGCATCATTATTACTGCACATTCATTTCCACGAGCCCCACTA
>NC_051400.1:36843158-36843256 GCF_015228065.2 Penaeus monodon
GGTAACTGATACTCAATATGAGACAATCAAATGTCAATAAATCAAGCACATTATTCACCAGGGGTTCCTAACCTGGGGCCCATGGCCGCCAGTGGGGA
>NC_051400.1:36843443-36843612 GCF_015228065.2 Penaeus monodon
TCACTAGTTATTGTTTAAGTACTGTAACTGTTATCTTCAGTTATTATCATTATCATTATAGGCTTTATCTGCAGCGCCCTTTTCAACAAATAATCGCAATAAGTTTTTTTTCATAGGTAAAATGACAAACACTTCTTGTATTTTATTTTGGTCATTTAGGGAGTATTTT
>NC_051400.1:36844317-36844411 GCF_015228065.2 Penaeus monodon
TGGACCACTTCGGCAATGCCAATCCAACTGTTAACGTTAACGAAAAGGCTTACCGGTTCGGCGGTCTTTTAATTTTTTTATTGTTATTATTTTT
>NC_051400.1:36845271-36845432 GCF_015228065.2 Penaeus monodon
GACTGGCAGTGGTACCATCATCCAATCAGCATCTTGGGCGAGCAGTGACGTCATTACCTTCCCAGTCTGGCTGTGAGCACTGTTCTTTAACGCTAAGAGTTGGATGGCGTTGCCGAAGAGGCCCGTATATAATAATATAGAGTCAAAGCTTTAATATCAAA
>NC_051400.1:36847917-36847999 GCF_015228065.2 Penaeus monodon
ATTCCTATCGATATCTACTAACGAAATAAAGTTGGAATAGTCGGCGTAATTATTGTATACGCACAATATGAATGTACCATAT
>NC_051400.1:36848104-36848308 GCF_015228065.2 Penaeus monodon
AGATCTAGCATAGGAGGAATGTGGAAATCAGTCAAATTATATTATGCAAATGCAGAAAACAGTTGATTTTAGGACAGTTGAGTTGTAGCCCATAATTCTAGCATGTGATGCGACATCAAGTGTAAGCCATTCAGATCTCATTTGCCAGTATAATCATATTATTTTTTTATACATGTAAATAAACCGTCGTGACAGCTGACAACT
>NC_051400.1:36848508-36848788 GCF_015228065.2 Penaeus monodon
TTCACGAAAGGGGTTTTATTTTAATTGATATGGATATTTATAATTCGTAAGATAAATACATTAAACATTCTCGAGGCCTTTTACTGCTTAACACAATTTTCTTGAGTTCGAGGTTTATCATTCTATTAAAGGCTATTAGTATCTGCCGTTTTTGGCAGAATATGAAAGTTCAATGCGTTTTGCCGACTGCGTCCCAATTGACATCCCAGGGGGCTGGGTGGGGCTGAGGGCAGCTGCCCCCCCCCCCCATGAAGGGCCACAACTTTAAACTTTTTTTAAA
>NC_051400.1:36848848-36848992 GCF_015228065.2 Penaeus monodon
CTCGCCCCCGCAAGAAAAGCTAAAATGACGCCCCAGCCAGGAATATAGCATATAATGGAAAAACTATCTAACATCATATCACACAATACACTTAAGTATTTACAATGACATAAGAGCACGTTATTTCAGAAGAGACTTCTCTTT
>NC_051400.1:36849100-36849730 GCF_015228065.2 Penaeus monodon
CACAGTGGCGTGCAGAAGGGAGAGGGAAATAAGATTGTATTTGAATTTATGTTTAAATCAAATAAAGTGTTTGTTTCATATTTCATCTGTGTTTACATATTGAAAATATCTCCCTTTTCTCATATTTCTCTTGGTCTTTGGTGCATACACTCAAGGTGGGCCCCGGGCATGACCATACCCCTGCACGCCACTGTATACATACATACAGAGATAGGCAGTACCGCGATACATGCATTACCGGCATATGTCGATCGATACTTTTGTATTGATATCGGTATCGCCTTACCTACTCAGTAACTGTATAACGCCAAGGTGTTTTCCTCAAATTTTATCGAAAAAATCTATACATTTACATGACTAATTTGATATTAAGATAAAAATTTATGAATTGCAAAATTACCCTTTTTCTATATCCCGGTTATTATTTGTGATTATTATTGTTCTTTAGACTTTTCCTGTGCTGTAGAAGATAAATTAACAAACGGTTTCAAAATGCGATTTTTTTTCACTCAAAAGACATGCGTATCTTATTGCTAGGAAAGGCGAGTAGATTATCCTTTTTAGAATGAATAACGGACAAAACCAGAAAATAAAGAAAAATTAATATTTTCAAAATCTGCATAGGTTGTC
>NC_051400.1:36849908-36850179 GCF_015228065.2 Penaeus monodon
GAATGGTTAAACAATACTGTGGGTTTTAGAAAGCATTGCATTTTAAGGTAATCAATTAATAATTTCAAGACATGTATGTATATATACATGTTTTTATTGTTTAAATGCATTAATTCATTAACTGTAACTTATACTTCCTTGCAACATAAGAACTAAACAATTTTGCAAGGGAAATATTAATCCATTGATGCTGGGATGGCAAAAATGCACAAAATGTCCAGTGTGTTTTAGATTGTTGATTGTCATAATTTTTTTATTGCAATTAGTATTG
>NC_051400.1:36850340-36853072 GCF_015228065.2 Penaeus monodon
AAAATTTGCTAAAGAAAAGGACAGTTCACAGTGTTATCACCCTCTCACCCCAGGTACAACTCTATATTTATATTTCCCATAGTAGAGGAGGAAAAAAATATCCTTCCCCAATACTTTTTGCTTCATCCTATCACATAGGATAAGGAAAATCATTATTCTTATTAAGTAACATTTAATATCACAGATGAAAAACAGGAACAGTTACAGCACATAAAAATATTCATATCTCCTTTATATACTCCATACAATTAATACATTTCAGCATTAAAATTCTTTTTTTTTTTAATACATTCTTAGGAATTTATACAAGTAACAAAAATACAAACCTTCAGATCATAACATACAAAAGGATATTACAGTTAAAGTAATAGCCTCACTTAATGCCACATTTTATACAGAAAACAAAGAAATGATATAATAAATGAACATGTAACTTATTAACAACCTAACAGAGAATATTAACATACCAGAACAATTTCTAAAATACTAAAAGTAACTACAATATTCACATATGTATTCTTCATTTCATGCTTCAGATATTTGGAAAGCAATAAAGGAACAATCATAAAAACACAAGAGTATGTACAAACCACCTTTCAGTCAGCAACATCACCAGCACCCTACTTCCTCTGACATTTTGCCATGCCATCATCACCTAAAGAAGTAATCCATCTCCTGCTAACAGAACTTTGTTCCTCTGCAATCACCTTTTAAAAAACAGTATCACTTACTTCTGACATGTGGTTAAAGCTGTGATCAAGGCCCTTTGATATTCTCCCCTGCCATCTGTGTTACTAACTAGAATGTTCATCTGCAGCCCCTAGATATCTCTTGAGAAATCATTAAAGTTTCTATGCCTGTCCCTCCATGACCTAATGTTTTTTCACAATACTTGGACATGAACACAATGTATTTCCTTAAAAAAAGAATACTTTATATTTATAATGCATACTCAGAATCATCATACTGGTACACTATGCTAGAAGATGCAAAATCAAATTGATAGCAATCGCTTCCAATATTTCATAATCAATTTTGTTTCATAATCAGCACAACAGTACACTCAGAGGTTATAAAACCTGAACAATAAAAGGAAAACAATATACATGCAGCAAATTTCAAAAGAACATAAAGATTTTCTCTTCAAGATCATGTATTTGTTGGCCATAAGTGCTATTTACCTCTCATCAATTTCCTTAGCAGTATCAAGAAACTTTCAATTTAGAACTTAATTCGACATAAATGACTGATTTCAAATTTCTTATCTGCATTTTGTTGAGGAAAACAAATAAATAAAGGAGGGACCATATCATTGCATGAAGTATGTGGAATTTCCTTACCTATTACTTTTCTTCTAGAAAAATATATCGTATTAATTAATACCAAAACCCCCATACTGAAGAGGACTTTGCCACAGCTTCCCATTATTGTTATGTCACATCTATGTTTGGTAATGCTGATGCTATCATCATTTAAAGAGGTGATCCATTTCCTTGATGCAATCACAACCACAACCAGTCGGACACTCATTGTGGTCACGAAACCATTCAAGGATGTGGTATGCATGCCCACCATGGCCACACACCACACAGAAGTTGCTTGCTCCTGTGAATCATTGAGAGCATTTGAATTGTTGTGGATGTGGTAGGAATGGTTACTGATAATGAGGTTAGTGATGATGAACATTTAAATGATAAAGTTATAAAATGACCATCTGTGGTCCATAACTCTACATAAACAGAATTAATTTTAGACTCAAAATCAACCAATTGCAGGGTACAAACCATCAACATGGACAATGTAAGACTCCTACCCACCTTTGACTGCAACGTGGCAAATTGAACAGCTGAAGGAAAAGCAGCGGCAGTATCTGCACTGAGGTCCCTTGGCTGACTGACCACAATGCACACAGTCAGTAGGGAACTCAACACCCTTGTGAGCTGGTGGTTGGGCTTGTAAATACTTCAGAACCTACAAGAGGAATACAGTTACAAATGACATGGGGAAAACTTGTAACAAACATTGCCAATCTACCTGAGGTTGTTGGTGGTGGTGGTAACAATACTGCTGATCATGATGACAATGATGGAGACAAAAATATATTAGCCTTAAAAATCATATTCATATCAAGAAAACATCTAACCATAAAAGCTCAGAAAACAATGGCATCATGATTAATAGTAAAATAGTAAAATAAATTAAAATCTATGCCATAGTCCTGTTCTTTCTTTTTTTTAACAAACTCAAAAAATGCTCACTGCACCAGCACACTCACCATTGCCCGCTGCTTGAGGAGGCCCCATCGGTAAAGGATGTCTGCATAGGCCCTGCGCAGTTCATCATACTGCTGGCTCCGGCTGCAGTCAAGAAACCTGGCAGTGAAGGCAAAGGGATAAATCTTACATAAAAAAAATGGTGTGAAGAAAATTTTGATCTCCCTTTATCTATATACTGCTTTAAACTTTGCTCTATTTTCTCTCTTACCTGATGACAGAGATATAGCATCATTGTGGTAAACCAGAGTTCCCCGTTTTTTAATAATGTAATATACGGCTGGTGCCACATTGGTCCTGGGTACCAGCTGGAAGAGGATGTTTGCCCAGGGTGACTTTTTTCTATCTTTAACAATGCTGTCTTGTTTCTTAAGAATACTGAATCAGGAAAACTTTCTGATATCCTTTTATTGGGTACATGTAATCATCAAGTGTTAAATCTCATCCTATCTTTATGTC
>NC_051400.1:36853132-36853418 GCF_015228065.2 Penaeus monodon
ATATCACTGTTTTATTACACAGATTTACTATACTTGCTCTATTATCCAGCTCTGCTGTTCTCTTGTTCACTTTCTGCTCTTATAATACATTGCTCTTGCTCAACTATCCTGTTTTATCCCTCTCTTGCTCTCACTCAATTCTATATAACTCTCACTCAATAATTAAATCTTATTGCTTTCACTCTCTCACTCTGATAATCAATCTGACATTCATGCACTTTCCCTCAATCCTACTTGCTCTTTCTCAATCCCTTTCATTCTTACTTTCATCCCTTCCTCATCTTTT
>NC_051400.1:36853494-36854643 GCF_015228065.2 Penaeus monodon
TATACTTGCTACTCCCTCCTTCATCCCTGTACTTCTTTTATAACTACTTACCCTTATCTAACCTCCAATTACTTATTACTCACTCTCGCCCTCTTCAACCCCTCACTTATCTTCTTCATATTCTTTCCTTCTCTCCTTCTCCCCCTCTCTCCCCTTATTCCTCTCTCCTTCTCTCCACCCTACACCCACACCTCTCTCCTTCCTTTCCTCCCTCATACACCACTCACTTCTTTCTTCTTTCCCCCATCTGCGTCTACCTCCCCAGTCTTCACACTTCTGTCCTGCCTGCCCTCTTCTCTCCAATCCCTCCCCCACACCCACCCTCATTACTCACTTGGTTGAGTTCCTGTGCAGGGTGTCTGTGGCCTCAAGAACAGGAAGGTCCATCTCCTGAGGCGGTCGTGAGACTTCCGATAGGGATCCTTCTGAGTTTGATCTGTAATGGGATGTGGTGGTGAGATGAAATTTTGCCTTTTGGAATCTACTTCAGTTTGGAATAATAATACTTTTGGCACTCTTCCTGAGTCTACAGATACCTTTGGAATTGTAATAGCAAGATTAAAACTACTTTTGGAAAAATACTTTAAGAGTTTCAAATTACTTTTATGAGTTTAAAATAGCTTTTGGAAATACTATGGAAATTAAGACTGCTTTTATTATTCCACTTCTGATATTACAATCACTTTTGAAATCAAATTTACAATTTTAAATTCACAAATAATTTTGGAAAGATGCTGGTTATTTATTTGCATTTAGAATTGTAATTTCAAATGGCTTTTGAAAATACATCATTTTTTTAATTGCCTGACTTTGAAATAACATTTCTAGAACAGCTCAAATCAGAGTAACAATAACTATTACACCACCACCAGTCACAATAAACATTATAAACAAAATTTTCTCTTCTTCCCCAACTCACCTGTTATGTCTGACCATACAAAGGTCCCAGCCCTCCAGACTCATGTTGAGGCCATGTATGGTGTTGTATGGTGAACCTCCAGTCTGAAATGACCAATCAATCATAAGGTCTCTCTTTTCCACAAGACAAAACTACAAACAAACTAGTAAAGAGCACTACATTGATAAATGTAATTGATTTACTCTTTTCTCTCTTTGTGGAGGAGTTTTAATTTTTCTGTTAATTATGGC
>NC_051400.1:36854668-36855064 GCF_015228065.2 Penaeus monodon
GAGAGCTTTTCATTTTTAGCAAGACTTCCAATAACACTAACATGGCAAAGCTTTTCTATTTTAGAGAGAAAATACACACTTTATAATGAAAGCAAGCAAGTTTGGAGCAACAGATTAATTCTCTTAAATATAATCATATCTTTAATGAGCTGGACATCATTGACGAATAGGTGATCAATGATTAGTTCACAGCAAGCCACAGGCACAAACGAGAACAAAAACAAAAACAGTCTACAAAATCTCTCATCGGCACGCTTACAAAAACAGAGACCCGTGTTTTTCTTGTTCCGCATATACCTCTCTACTGTAAATTCCTTCAAGATACTGGAATATATATGCTCTTAAGTTTTCTTTCCTTCAGTTTACACATTTTTGGTAATTTTCTGTAACATATAT
>NC_051400.1:36855464-36855533 GCF_015228065.2 Penaeus monodon
TTATTTATTTATTTATAGCATGTTCACTGTTATTTTGTTTCATGAAATGTGTCAACAGAGATGACTCCA
>NC_051400.1:36855851-36856055 GCF_015228065.2 Penaeus monodon
TAAAGTTAATCACTCATCAATTGCAAACTTTAAAGAAATGCATTCTACTAAAACACTCTACATACAGAAGGTAACAACTGACTGACTATTCATATACTTAAAATAAATAATAACCAAAAAATAAAAATAAAAAAATAAAAAATAAAAATATTTAAAAAAAACATTATAAAAAATCCACTTAACCTATTGCCACTGGGAACACGT
>NC_051400.1:36856316-36856776 GCF_015228065.2 Penaeus monodon
TGCCATTCCCAGCAGCAACAAGGTTAACATAAACAACAATAGAAGAGGGAAACTCAAACAAAAATACATCAGCAATCAAACTACCCAGTGCCAAGTCTAACATTTGTGTTGAGAGGGAGGTGGGTAAAAGCAACTATGAGAAATTCAGTTTATAATGAGAATGTGAAAAGATAAAATTGATTTGGGTCAGTAAAGATAATACAAGGGAAAAATGAGTCATTGTCATATAAAATATCCACTTCACAATAAGAATGCACATAAATACGAACAAATAATGCATAATAAGATTGTTAAATGAAAAAATATGTTTTAAAGTAACTGAGCAATCTAACACTCCAAGCAAATTCAAATCCACCAGAAAATGATAATAATGACATATACTTCTATACAGACATCAGAAGAGTCATGAGAAACAACCATATTATTCTATGACCAATTTCTATTTTTGTTCTTCCCCCAT
>NC_051400.1:36857416-36857579 GCF_015228065.2 Penaeus monodon
GCATGGTTTGGAATGAAAGCATATTACTGCTACTACCACAACCCATAATATAATGATGGAGTCTAGATTTCAGATTAAGCCGTCTGTAAATTATCTATTATCCAAAACAGTGACTGCACTTCAGTTATATTTTGCAAATCTATTAACTTCAGTTATATTTTGC
>NC_051400.1:36857640-36857860 GCF_015228065.2 Penaeus monodon
CATATTAAACTCCAATCAACACCAAAATCATGGCTCTAGTGTCACAATCATATCATTTGTGGTAATGGTAGTAACCCTGTGTGAAAGTCCTACACATAATCATTCATTCACTCATTGACTAATCTGTTTATCCTTCACCACCTCCTCCATTTCTTTACATTACATTTCTTTCCAAATGATCTCTTATTTAAGCTTATAAACATGATAGTGATGTCGAAGA
>NC_051400.1:36861128-36861353 GCF_015228065.2 Penaeus monodon
CATTTTCCTTCACCCACTTTCTCAATATTTCTCAGTCTGTACTACTAAAAACCAAAAGCTAATGTAAGGTCAGCATGAGTACATACATCAATATTGGTCTACAGTTAGTGTTTCTCCAATGATAACTTTTATATATACTTTCATATAATAGTATTTTATAACCTCAGTATCTGCGACAGTATGCTTCAGGTAAGATACATTGCAATGGTTAGTTTATTAATGATT
>NC_051400.1:36862460-36862569 GCF_015228065.2 Penaeus monodon
AAATCACTCATAACATCACCATTACCTTTTTTTTTGACAAAATTCCCCAAAATAAAATAAATAGACAAATGTACCACCAAAAGATTCCCGTCCTATTTTCAACCAATTT
>NC_051400.1:36863450-36863744 GCF_015228065.2 Penaeus monodon
ACTTTTCCTCCCACCTCTCACCCCCTTCATATTAGCACTGAGGTTAAGACTAAGCCTTATGCTCATCTAATGAAGTTGGGAAGCATTATCATTAAGTGTGTGTGTGCGCTCAATTTAGCCACAGCTCTCCTCTCTCCTTTTCTTACTTTACCTTACCACCCCGTAGCAGGCTTAGCCGGTTTAACTTAGCCCATACAAACGACTGTCTCTGGGACCCTCGGAGTGATTCATACGGAGGGTTAAGCTGTTGGGAGAACCTATTAACAAGAAGCAACAGCATCTGTTCTCACATTG
>NC_051400.1:36863762-36864514 GCF_015228065.2 Penaeus monodon
TCTTTCTTGCTTTTCTTTCTATTTATGCATGTCCTTTTCTTTCTATTTATTTAATGCATAAAGCCAGTACCAAGCAAGAAACAAGGGAGGAAAACATTAATTACACCTTACAGGGAAAATATGCTTTACAGGGGCTTTCTGCTGAGGCCTTTCTTTTTCTTTTAAGGCAGTAAACATTTTTTATCCTGTGGGAGCAAGAATATAATCCATATATAAACATAAAAATAGATGATTTGATAGTAAAATGATTTTTGAGATGGGGAGAAAATAATGATTAATAAACTATCACAAACATTAACTCTTAATCCTCTTATCTTCACTTATCACACTAAGTACATTTCCTTCCATAAATACACAGTATACATCTGTTGTCTGTAACAATTAACTTCTCCCTCATTTTTCTCTTCTTCCTTTCTTCTCTCTCTTAACCCAGTGATGACTGTTTTTACCCATACCACTGGGCATCAGGCACAGTCAGCCACTGAAGTAAAAATAAGAAGCACGGAAACATTTATTTTCCCACTCTATGTGATTTTAGCTGTAGCATTATGATCATTCATTAAAGGCTAATGAGACTTCAAGCATACTTTGGAGGAATGTACCTCCTCAGTGACTATATTCAGGACTAAACAAGCAAACAACTGTTAGCACATACAACAAAGAGTATGTTCAACCAAACAAGATTAGACATCATCCAACACAAATAGGCTAATACTACTCCCACTAGAATAACTGAGTGTGTTTCAGTTGTA
>NC_051400.1:36866723-36866860 GCF_015228065.2 Penaeus monodon
GATCATAAAGATCAACACAAAGATTCCTTTCTGATCCCTATTGTAAAAGGAGTCAAATTCCTTTTGAAAAACATGTATCAACATTCAGCAAATTCTGAATATGAGTCACCAATACTTCCTAGGAAAAAATATGTTGT
>NC_051400.1:36867487-36867662 GCF_015228065.2 Penaeus monodon
AAAAAACATTTTCTTTTCTATCAGGATAAAGAATGTTAGAAGACTATTTTCAACCACTGCCTTTTAATTTTTTTCCTTTAATTAAATGCAGATCAGAGAGATAGGAAAAAATATATATATTTTACACTATCTACAGTCCATATTTCTTCAAGGTTGATGAAAGTTCACACATGTG
>NC_051400.1:36867892-36868776 GCF_015228065.2 Penaeus monodon
GTAGACATGTATGTATGCTCACACATGTACCTACACTCAGATCCCATAACCAGTAATATACACACACACAAGTGATTACAGACATGCAACACATGCAAAAGATTATGCACATACAACACAATTATTCATAAACAAGCATACAAACACAAACTTTCCCCAGACAAACATGCAAACACATAAAATTCCACATAAACGTACAGAACCCCATGGAAACAAACTGGATATATGGAACATACTAAGAAACTCTCCAGTAATGCGCAGTACATATGAAACATTCAGAGAAATTTTCTTTTTCTCAAGTTCTCCTCTGTCTTATGATCATATCTTAAAATATATGAAATCTACCATCTTAAATTCTTGAAATAAAAAATTCATTGTACACTGAAAGGCAAAATTATAATGAACTTCTTAAATAATGAAGTGCAAAAATAAACTACAATAAAGACATATCAAAACAGGAGACCCGTCACAAGCATCATCCTGTCCCAACAAGATGTTTCTCAAGAGCCGTTTCCCTGTACTGCCATCATCAAACATTAGGGTACGGGCATGTGAGTCAGGAGAGCATGTGTTACCAAAGCAGCATTAGTCTGAGAGGGGAGGGAGGAGGGGGGCCATGCTAGACATGCAGGACATACCTTGCGCCAAAAACGATCCAGCAAGAGATGCTAAAAGGAAGATTTGCAGAGGTGAATATGTGGCAACAAATTTCGGCAATATTGAGAGCAGCTTCGAGATAGCCCGAGACAGTGCATGAGGAAAAACGGAATTTTCCTATCATACGTCCTCATGCTGGAGCATAGAATTCCCTTACAAGTCCCTCCTATTATACAATGAAAAATGACAACAGTATTCCCCTGGCATAATAGCTTTATGTAAAATCC
>NC_051400.1:36868816-36869098 GCF_015228065.2 Penaeus monodon
ACTTTGTGTATCTGTGTAACCATTAGACCTGAAGGTTTTGACTAGCCCCCTTGTTATATACTATGGCAATACAGCTAAAAGGGCCACAGTGCATTTTAAAACTAATATGGCAAAAACCCACTATTGCAACAGAAATTACTTCCACATATGTCCCTATGATCATTCATCACTATACACATTTCAGTGTGAGAGTATTATAATCTACTCTGATTTTTTCCAAGCTCACAATGAGACAATATAAAATGGAAAATACATATATTTATGATTTTTCTGCGTCTGCAG
>NC_051400.1:36869997-36870246 GCF_015228065.2 Penaeus monodon
CCATCTCCATGTGTGCACACCCAAGCTATATCTACAGTCCAACGGTAAACATATAAGAGCTAATATTTCCAATTACATGAGTGACCAAAAATGACGAGAATCTTTCTCTCCCATTTTTGTCTCCTGTAAACAGAGACTCACTCATTCAAATGGATAAGCGTTAGTGATGAAATCTTTTATATACAGTGTTTCTTTTATTTTTAAGAGTAATATAGTTCATAAACATTTTACCCTTCCTTAATTTACACA
>NC_051400.1:36871832-36872376 GCF_015228065.2 Penaeus monodon
TCACACTATTGGACTCTGTTCTGTTCTTGCGTGGGTAAGAAGAATTCTGGGGCTCTGTCTTGGTGCCAAACACACAGCTGAGCATTGTAGCCGTCTGTACATCAGTGAGGGCAAGGTAATGGTCCAGGCTGAGAGGATAAGACTCATCTGAGAATGCATTTAACCAAGACTAGATCATATTTACAGTGTAACCATGGTGTTTAAATAAACCAGTTCAAGTCCAAATTTTTAAGTAATTGACTAAACTTGTTGAACATCTAGACTGAATGCACTGCTGACTAATCAACAATACAAATTAGAATTAAGTAAGTCCTTTGGGTTAGAGATTGAACAAGAGGATGTGGCAGGGACTCATCATAGGTGAGCTTACAGACTTTTACAATAATCAAGATGAGAAAATGTCAAATATATTTTCTTAACTGCAGATCATGTTTTTGTTATTGTACAAAAATGGCACATTGCTCTGTTCACTCACAAATTTTGCATTGCTACAGCATAGCCATAAAAGACCACATCACACCAAAGTTAACTAATTTACATAGTA
>NC_051400.1:36872763-36872950 GCF_015228065.2 Penaeus monodon
GTTACTGATCCAAAATAAATATTAAATTTACATGCATTTCATTAGGATATCTTGTTTCTAAAAGAAAATGTTTTGCAGATGGGACATTCACTCACCACAACCCAACCAAATTCAGACACTAAAATATAAATAAGAATGTAATATCATCCAAATGCCTTTTTGCCAGCATCATGATACCTAATATTTG
>NC_051400.1:36873111-36873187 GCF_015228065.2 Penaeus monodon
AAAGCTCTATCACACTAGCACTTTTTCTGTCGAATGTTGCGTTTCCATGTGAACTTTCAATGTAAATGGACTGACC
>NC_051400.1:36873560-36874085 GCF_015228065.2 Penaeus monodon
ATAATGTATCATAACATAACCCCGCATCGTCTACTCATCTGTCTTTCTTTGATCGGTAGTGATATCAATTGTTTAGTGTCACTGATACAGAAACTTAAAGTGAGGGGAAACCTTCACTTTTTAAACTATTGTTTATAAAATACAACTATAATATATTAGATGTCTGATGTGAAGCACCTAACAACCCGGGCACAAATGGGAGAAACTCATAATGCATGCCAACAACATGCATTACTAGCCACTGGATTTAGGTCAAAACTAGAAAACATTACAAAAATTTCCACTTGCAGGACATACAGGGAGTTGATCATCCTGCGGGCGAAGGGATGGTGCGTCCAAGGAAAGTCGTTGCTTTCTGTCCCTCCAAGTACAGTGGAAGATGCAGTTGCAGCTGCCAATGACCATACCTGTTTGAGAATAAATGATATGAGAATGAAGCTGGATTAAAATATCATTTCCACATAATTCCACATTAATTAACAAATGTATCTAAAATCCTACCACAGGAATAAAAAAATTCTAAGA
>NC_051400.1:36874261-36874859 GCF_015228065.2 Penaeus monodon
TTCAAATGATTTCACAAAAAAAAAAAAAAAAGGCCAGTCTCTTGCCTGCACAAGGTCTTTGCGTCCTACTGCTGCTGCTGCATCTCGGTTATGTGTGCAAGTGCCTACCAGGTCATTCTCATCCAGTCTGCCATAAAACAGGAACATATAATTTTTTTTCAAAATCATGTTAGAAAAAAATATGAAGAAAACAAACAAAGGCAATGCTACATATACCACCCAAATTTGGACACCAAATTCAAATTCATTTAAAACTAAATGTTCCTTCTCTTACATGTAAGTCATCCCAAGCTCCTTGGAGAATGGCATGAGACATTTGATGTCATAGAGAAGGACATTTCCAGCCTTAAAAGAGCGTCCGCCTTCATCTTCACTCTTGCCACGCTTGCTCTTCACCTTCTGTGATACAAGAGGATGATGATTTTGATTTTATTGCAGTTTATTTAATTCACAATGATAAAGCTTATACTAATTTCAGTTTATGATGGCTGGATATGATGGTATATAAGAACATGAAAATTCTGAAGACTAATCTTAATAACAAGAAAAGTTCAAATAAAGAATATAATGGCCATACTGACAATAATGATTTAACCTG
>NC_051400.1:36874891-36875908 GCF_015228065.2 Penaeus monodon
GGATGTCTTTTATCTTACAGAGAGTCATATGTCTTAAAGAGAAAGAAAAAATGTGAAAAACAAAATGCCATGTGTTAAAATAAATACATACCAAATTTTCCCTTCCCTCTATGAGTGTGGGATATAATTTCAATCATGTTAAAAATTCATTAAAATTACTCCACAACAAAATATATTTTAATTTGTAAAAATATTCAAGCCTAACACAAGGGTTTAAATTTCCTCCCAACCCTCAAAAGAAATACCCAAAATTAGTAACTCTACCTTTTTACTATTCCCCTCACCTTGTCCTGGTAATAGTAATTTGATATGGAAATGTTTTGCTCTGTGGAAGGACTATGGCTGAGAGCACTGTACATGAAGTTATACTTGGGGGAGGTGGGCACTGCACTCGAGATCTGTGGCATGAAGTTGGTGATGTACGCCCCTAGCGCCGAGAGGGAGCGGGGTGTACACGACTCCGTCCTTGAGGAACCCTTCTTCATGAACGTGGGACGTGCAAAACATACCAGCAGTCCTTGGAAGTAAAATTTTTGTTATGTGAGAAAGACTTGATTTTTGAGAATGTTTGAGGATGTTTACCCTTTGCTGCTGCATAAATGCTATAAATGTCATGGTGATTTCATTATTTCTACTCTGCACTAAGGGGATCCCCTTCCCACTGGGTGGGACTGTCGAAATCACCTTGACATGGACAGCAATTACCTAGATGCAAGTGGTTACTGTTAGAGACATTTTTGTTGTAGGATGTTAGAGGATGGTTATTATCAGAAAAGCACTTTAACTTACATAAGTTTAAGGAAAATGTGGAACATAAGGAAAATGTCAAACATCAGGAAAAAGTGAAACATTCAAAAGGGAAAACACTAATTACTGTTGCATTTCATTTCATATCTTACAATTTACTATGGTTGAGAATGTTTATTGCTAGTGAACTTGCACTGCTAAAGAATATTTATTCCTTTTTGTGACAGTTGGCTACTGAAAATTAACAACAATCTATTAATTTCAAAAATG
>NC_051400.1:36876149-36877003 GCF_015228065.2 Penaeus monodon
CAGATGATTCTCCTCAAAACTACAAATTCCACAAAGGACAGAGGACAAATTTCTAATTCTAGTTCTAGTACAAAGTATTTTGTCCCTCCTTTTACATGGTATCAGAGTTCTATATCATTTACTCTCCTCAAAGTTGATATTTGAAAGAAACATTATATCCAACAGTAAAAATCTGAGAATCAATTATTTTCTCCTTTCTTTCAATTTTTTTTTTTAAAGTACATAACAGTATTTGAGTAATTACTTATTTTGACTTACCAGCACTGCAAAACCTTGCACCTGATGTCCTAGGGAAAGGCACACTATGATCCTGAAAGCTGCCATAAACTTGCCCTGGATAGCCACCTCCACTTAGTCTTGCCTCAACAGAGTTTACTCTCTCATCACCCTAAGACATGGATGAATAATTAAATATTTTGGATATATATTTAGCTCTGACTATGACATAGAAAGTTTATCATCAATTTTTTCATTGAACATTTCACATAAAATCATAATATGCAATGATCAAATAAGAGAGAGTGAGAGAGAAACCTGTTACAACATAATCATGTAAAACATTTTACTTCTCAAAGATTACATACCAGTAATGCCTTCATCTGTGCAACAAACACCCTAATACATGGCTCCAAACATGCTTTCCGCTTTCGCTGGTACGAACTGGCTGTGTTTTTTAGAACCTGTAAAAGAGCTGTAAATAATCAGCAGTTCCTTCAACTGCAATAAGGTGGAACTTATTAAATATTAAAAAACAGTAGTAATACTATCCATATTTTCACAGAAGTTCAATACAAATGCATATACTCACATACTTGTATAGACATACCGAATTATACACACATCCAAACCAAAAC
>NC_051400.1:36877217-36877510 GCF_015228065.2 Penaeus monodon
GAACCCCATACTGTACCTTCAATAGCTCTGTCTTGCAAGCGTAATCTATAGTAGTACCATAGGAGAACCTGAAGGTGGGAGAGTGCTGGCGCGGATATGTCAGAGGGAAGTTCACAGTCAGACAGACGGTGTGGTTGCCATGCTTAGCTGTTACCTGGCACATCCTCTTCTCTAGCTCAGTCTGTAGGAATATGGAGGAAAGAAGGATAATTAACAAGTTAGACAATAGTAAGAAACTAAAATCAAAACTGGTATTTGGATAGGACAAAAGAGCAAAGTGGAAAAAAAAAAAA
>NC_051400.1:36878975-36879503 GCF_015228065.2 Penaeus monodon
CCCAAGTGAATCAGATCACTCTAGTTGGTGGACTTCGACAAGGCCTTTATTCCAAAAGATAACTCCCATAACCCCTTCATTGTGCACAAACACCCTAATACATGGCCCCAAAACATGTTTTCCGTTTTCGGGTAAACGGGCTTTTTTTTAAAACCCCTGAAAAAAGAGCTGAAAAAATCAGCAGTTCCTTAACTGCAATAAGGTGGAACTCAGGCCAGGTATTTTTTTTGTATAAAAGCCCCAAAGTGTTCAAAAATAAAAAACTTTAACATAGCAATTTCACTTACATCATACAACTTTCTCCAGCACTGATTTCACCACAAACTAAAAGTAATATTAATAACTTAAAAATATTAAAAAAACATATATACTATCCAATTTTAAAGAAGTTAAATACAAATGCTATACTCACATACTTTTTAAAACATACCAAATTTTTGCACCTCCAAACCAAACACCCATACCCCTTCTACCTACACCCCCCAATCTCATGCACATTTCATACAAAAACATATCCCAAAAACCATA
>NC_051400.1:36879859-36880149 GCF_015228065.2 Penaeus monodon
AAACCCAAAACCCCATACTGTCCCTTCATAGTCTGTCTTGCAACGTAATCTATGTAGTACCATAGGAACCCTAAGGGGGGAAAGGTGCTGGCGCGGATATTCAGGGGGAAATTTCACAGTAACAGAGGGTGTGTTGCCATGCTTAGCTTTACCTGCACATCCTCTTTCTAGCTCAGTCTGTGGGAATATGGAGAAAGAAGGGATAATTAACAATTTAACAATATAAGAAACTAAAATCAAAACTGGTATTTGGATAGGACAAAGAGCAAAATGGAAAAAAAAAAAAAAAA
>NC_051400.1:36882546-36883225 GCF_015228065.2 Penaeus monodon
GCAATGTGACCATTACCCCATAGCCTTCCAATCAGCTGTGTCTAAATGTACTCAAATTGCTTAAAAATAAAGTAATGGAAGAAAGTTCAATGACCACAATAACTGTTTTATACACTATCTTCACAATACTCTTATTGGTCTTGTATCATCATTCACACACAATTTGCAGTCACACAATAATGGCCATACTTGAGAAATTTCCTAATTTCCAACGTCAGATCCAGAAAAAATCTCCCAAATGCCTGTTTATCACTGTACTTAAAAGAAGTGTCATCAATCCATCAAGTTAAACAATGCCAGTAACTGTGATGTCTTGGATAACCAACATATGATCACAAATATAAAACTGTTGGGCGTAATATGAAAGTTCCAGGAAAATGTTCTTGAGTGCAATCTTGTATAACACATGCGAGCCACACTGACAAACATTTTTCTTTATGTATCAATTTCAATCAAACACAGAATCTGATAATGCATTAAATTATTTGGGGTGAATGAACTGCCCTAGTAAATTATCACACGTCACAATTTCATTATCAGACTATCTACATGTGCATCATTTCCTTTCTAGTTAACTATCTTGTTATTACTGTTCATAGTATAGACTACTATAATTCAACAAAGAATTTTAAAGGACGTGCCAGCTCTTACAAGAGCCATGAGAAAAGCAAACTTTGCT
>NC_051400.1:36883676-36889240 GCF_015228065.2 Penaeus monodon
TTTCCATGGCAATAAGATATTCAATGGGCCTAGTTATCTTGCTCTTCATCAGTGCTTTGACTTATACTCACCACCTACCAAAACAGTGAGTGTAGGTCTTTAAATATATTCATAGATTTATTCTGTATATTACTTGTTCATTTTTCTTAATTAAATGATGCTTAATTTTTAAAAGTTCTCAACAAATTTCTGGGAGAGATACACCCTATAATTAATAGGTATACTCAATAAAAGTCTCTAGTAGCATTATAAACAGTTTATGTACTTTTATATACATACATCACAGCAAATATCACAATTTCTGGCTCTTAAATTTTATTATTTCCATGGAAGTATACAGAATAATTTTTATTTACCATAATAAGCTTAAAGGATGTATTTGATGTAAACATTACAAAAAAAATCCCTTTTGCCCCAACTCAATTTAATGGTCTAACCTCATATGGAAGGAAGCTTCTGCTCTTGTCTTGAAATTAGCATGACACAATTCACATACTTTCCCATCAGACATCTCTCTTTCTCTCTTTACACCATTGCTTCTTCTGCTTTCAGCATTATTCTTCTCACTATTTCTATTCCTCTTCTCCTGATTCTTTCCTTTTCTCCCCGATCTCCTCCCTGCCCTTGCTCCTCTTCTCTCCAAATTTTCACCTACATTTCCTGGTTCTTCAACTTTTTTCACTTCTAACTGTGTTCTATCTACTTTCCTTGTTTTGATTCTAACAGTACTAGACTTATTGAACTCTCCCAGTGTCATGATATTGTCAGAAGAACTTCCACCTTCAGATGATAGTGCTACAAAAGACCTACTTATTCCCTGGCTTGACCTATTGCTATTCATCTGTGACACAGAATCTAACGCATTTTCACTATGGCATAGGAAGTCTTTCTTGTCAAATGGCAAAGCTCCTTGTACAGGCAAGCTCTTTCCTTTGGCTGAACAAGATCCATCACTATCTCTATCTATTACACCTTTGCCTTTTCCTTCATCTTCCACTTTCACACCAACAAGACCAGAACATCCTGTCTCTGGGGCATGGATGGTGAGGACCTTGAGAAGTGCCTCCCCTTGTTCCTCCATCTCAAGGCTGGTAATGGCTATGCTTTCCTCTTCATCCTGTGACTCCATCTCCACTTTTATTGTGTCCTCCCTTCTTAACTCAGTATGCTGTAATCTCTTTCTACCTCTATGGGATACTGTTCTTCTCTGCTGTTCTTTACCTTCATCACCTTCATATTTATCACGTAGCACATCCACTGAGGACTCATAACATCAATGGTATCTGTCCCACTAAAGCTGTCACCATCTACTGGCTCTTGTTTGATGGGAGGATCATATTTGATAGTGCGACAATCCACATGGCGAGCCCGAGCAACGTGCTCCCGATACTCCCCTCTACTGGTAAATGATTTGTTGCATCGGTGGCAACGATATAACATCTTTTTGACATCATGGAGCGACCCTATATCATCTAAGTGGATTTGCTGCTTCTGCTCACACCAGCTGGAAGAGGAAGACCTTGTTCTCTTTCTATCTAGCCCTGATGTGGTTTGCTCACTGTCCTGCACATTTAATTCAGGGGTTAAGGATTCATTAAAAGAATTCATCATATCAACTTTTGAATCTAGAGCATCAACTGCACCCACTGGATCATCAACAATTTCTTCATTATCTGTGTCCATATCTGTGGAAGGTATGATAGAATCTTGCCTTAGCTCCATTTTTCTCTTACCAATTTGCACTCTTTGGGCCTGCCGGTCTATAGCATTCTTGGGAAGTCTCCCCCTCCGCAAGTGGTCAATAACTAGACGTTTAGACACATACTTATCACTGTATTCCTCTGCAATATCATGGGCATTGAAAAGATGTTGGCGCAGCATTGACAGGTCATCAAACACAGCATTACAATCATCATGAAAACTGCAGTCATAATAAACAAGGATCCTCTTCTTGCGGCATGTTTTCGCCACAGCACGGATGGGCTTGTCCGGGAAGTAGTCCCATTCTTCATCTGGATGCCTTTTGCGGTAATGTGCCACCAGGGATCGCTTCTCTTTGTATACCATCTGGCAGAAACGGCAGCTGAATTTGTAGAGGTTCTTTATGCGACTCTCCGAGCTGTTTAACTGGGCCTGCAGCCACTGTGCCCTTTTCATCATTGCCCTCTCATTGCGGTGGGGATCCCTGCCTCCTGTCTCTGAGAATCTGTGATAACGGCGGTGGTGGTTCTTTGATTCTACACTCGACTTCAAGAAGATGTTGCACTTGAGGCATTTGTAAGCCTTCTCCCCTGGGTGCTCCCGAAGGATGTGCCTTGTCATAGAGTTCTTGATTGGGAACTTAGCTTCACAGTAAAAACATTTAAATTTTACTTTCTCCCTGAAAACCTCATCATTTCGCAGGTCTTCAGGAATAAAGTATACCAGTGTATCACCCTCAATGGTCATCTCCACTTGTGACATATCAATGCTTGGAGAATCACTCTTGTCTTTCCCCCCACCCCCAATACCTCCACCACTGTTTTTGGCTGAGTCACGTTGCAACGAAACCATAAGCATCTTCTCAGGATGTTCACGTTTCTGGTGATAGCGCAACTTGTTGGGGTCTTCAAAGCTGTTTTTGCAGAACTCACAATAGTATGGCATCTTGTCTTCTGGGTGTGTTTTCACTATGTGTCTGAAGAGTCTGTGTCGCACTTCAGTCTTGAAGGGGCAGTGTGGACAGTTGTAATCCCCTCGTACTGTGCGGCAACTATGCATGGTCATCTTTCTGCACGTTTCAAAGATATCATCACAGTACTGGCAGAACCACTCTGGGTCATCTGGATGTTGTTCTCGCACATGGCGTGCCAAGAGAAAACGATACATAAATGCACTACTGCAATACCGACACTTAAATCTCTTTACAGCTGCATGAATTTGTATGTGCAAGAGCATCTGTGTTTTATTTTGGCATGTCATGTTGCAGATGCCACATCGGTGAGTGTAATCTGCAAGTTTGCGGAGCCCCACTTGGGCTGCCTTATCTCTACGTTCATGCATCATAATGTGGTTGTTATACGTCCTCTTGTCTGTGAATGTCTCACCACATTTCTCACATTTGCTGGCACTCTCCTCCACATACAGTAGATCATGCACCTGCCACATGTGTGTTGTCAAATGCTCCAAAGACAGACACACCTCACTACACTCACCACACTTAAGACTAGAGATCTCATGAGCCTTCTGTCTGTGTCTCTTCAGGGATGTGTAGTCCTTGAAGCCTTGCCCACACTCTCGACATGTGATAGGACGTTCTCCAGTGTGCAGCCGTTCATGGTACTTCAGGTTAGCTTTGGATCGGAAAGAAGCAGAGCACCTGTCACATTTGAATGGTCGCTCATCAGTATGGATGCGCTTATGGATCTGTAGTGGTGTACTGTAATGGAAAGCTTTATCACACTCATCACATTTGTACATTTTCTCTGAATTGTGTGTGACTTTGTGGCTATTTAAAGAAGAGCGAACTTTGTATGACTTATCACATTTGTCACACTGAAAGATCCCTGGTTCATCACTGTGAGGTGCATTGCGTACAGAGATCCTATCATCCTGGAGAAGTCTCACCAGCTTCTGTGGGGTGCAGGGAGCTGAAGCCATAACTAGGTTTTGCTCTGACCCTAAACTAATGAGCACAAAGTTGACCTTCTTTTCATGATAATTCTCCACAGGATCTGTAGGGAGACTAATAGATATCTGTGTATGTGTATCACCCTCAGCTGCCACCAGCTCAACATGTGTGAGGTAGAGTTGGTTACTCAACATGATTATATTGTCCCCAAGGACCAGCACACCCCCTTCAAGGAGTTGAGGTGCAAGGGAAGCACATGCTTCCTCAGGTGGCCCCAGACTGCTCTCTTCACAGTCAGGCAAATACACAAGTTTCGCAGAGACCTGTAGCGACTCATTTTTAGACCCTTTAATGAGAATGGATCCTTCCATAACAGCTGCACTCATTGTGGTTTGTGCAGTAACCAGTGGTAGGGACAGCATCAGGGGTGATGTGTCCATCACCTGCTCTGAAACTACTTCTGTCTCACCCAGTGTAGAGGCTCCAGTAGAAGCCACATCTTCACTAGTGAGCAGGGTGGAGGGGGCAGGAATCTCACTTGCCTCAAGCCCCCCTTCACATTCAACAATGTGTATTACTGCCTCCTCCTTCCCCATATCCACCTCTTTAAGACTAGCAGCTTCACTAATTGGCACCAGGCTGATCATATCTGAACTGTCTACCAACCATCCCTCCAAACTTTGTGAGGTCACTCTCATTCTTTCACTCTGTTTCACAGCATGCTCTAAAGTTGTCATCTCACTCTCACTGCTAAATCTAATCCGAAGGGCAGGTTCCTCCTCCATGGAATACTTATGGCTTTCTTTATCTGTGACTTCCTCTAAATCATCTGTGTAAGACTTGATCTTAATAATGTGGTTGTTAGGATAGCCTCTGTTACTGGCAACCAATGGTTCTCTCTTCCCATTCTCTAGTTCAAGCAAGTAACTCACTGTGAGTGACTTCAGGTCTCCATCACTAGCAGTACTCACTTCCTGACCTCCATGCATGACCTCAACACTCCTGAATTCAAAGAGACTCTCCCTGTTCTCTGCATCTTCCATCTCTTCATGTTCATTTTGTTTGTTCCCTCCAGAAGTTAGGGAGTTCAAGTCACATGCAGTGAACTGGTGTTCATCATCATCACTATCCAGTTCTTTCACAAAGTCAACTACTGTGTGGACTAGGGCACTTGAGTTCTCTAAAGAAATGCAATTCTGCCCAGAAGTTGCATTATTCATACTAGTTTTCTCTTCCTTCACATATGATGCCTGTCCCACCAAATTAGCACCCTTTAAGTTGCTGTCTCCTTCCACCAATCCTCCAGGATCCTGAGTCATTCTTTCAGCTCCTCTCATTATGCTGTCTACCTCTTCTTCCCTGCCACACTCCACCAATTCACTATCCTCTTTCTTCAAGATTACATAGTCTCCTGAAAGGTGACATGGCTCTTCAATCAAGCCACTGCAGTCTCCTCCACTCGAGTTCTCCTCTTCTTTATCCAACCCATCAATTTCTCCTTCCTTCTTGACTGATTTTGATCTCTCTGCTTTCCGTCTCCTCCACTTCATTCTGTGGGATTACAGTAGACTCTGGTTATTCCAGCTCAATTATTTTTGAACACAAATTTCTCTACACCTTTAATATCAAAAGTCTTCTTTAAAAATTATATACTATGTTTTTCAAAGATTAAGATGTTTCTTAATACTTTGAAAATGAGGAGGAGAAAATGCTTATACCAACCAGAGTCTACTGTGTCCCAAAAAAGCCTACTAGTATGTTTAGGAAAATTAATATTGATGATGCCTACTGTAACAACTGTAAATCCCTAAATCTCAGACAATTCCTCTTCTATTCTTGCTCAACTGCATTTCATTTCCTTCTAAATCTGTCACAAGTAAATACTTCAGCCTATGGCCAGAGGCAAATGCAAAAGTAGAATGACTTATGCATCAATTTATGTATGCATGTGCAA
>NC_051400.1:36889724-36890822 GCF_015228065.2 Penaeus monodon
ATCTCTAATGGTTTAAGGGAAAATACGACACTTGGAGTTGAAAATCACAAATTTCAAACATGTGTTCATAATGTTCCTCAACCATTTAGAAATCATTTCCAAATATTTGCAAACTTTTAGGTGACACAACATGGCTGTATTTAACCCAATGTCACTGGGAAAATGCTATGCTCATTTTAGAATTTATGGGAAAAATATAGATTTTCATCTGAAATATCTCATCAAATGTGGTTGAGCTCAGACTAAATTTAGACTACACTGGACAAATGTTATCAAGGGAAAATGGTAGCAGCAAACTGTCAGTGATTAGTGACAAATGTGTCACTTTCTCTCAAGGTATTTTGTGGTATTCATCTTCCACTCGTCCCTATTCTTCCTTGGAATATATTAATGATTATTTTGGTCCATAGCCTCTTTACTTTCATCAGTAAGATATGTAAAAAATCTTTAAAATCAAAAAGAAATTATATGGATAAACTAATGTCACATCTCTGAAAAGCCGTATCTCTGTTCATTAAATTCTATCAATGAATATTTGCAGAAAATAAAAAATCAAACAGATTTATTAACAAAGTATATATTTTATGATAGGATGCAAGTGACAGCATGTAAATATCTTTGACAATATGAAGGAATTGGGAGCAAATTGGTAAATCTCAAATTACATTGCTTATAATTATATGGTAACTTTCCATGATTTATGGGGATTTTTACAATATGCTTCATATTTGCATCTAAAGATATCAAATGACTATTCATAGCCAAAATAAGAAAAGTATAACATCATGAATTAAGGCTGCTATCCATTTTATACAATCACTCAAGTGTAAAGATGTCACATCATGACACTAACAACATATTTCATTGTTGTGTGCAGACTTTGTAAGCAACATAAATACCTACTGATTTGGAAAGATTCAAAGCTTAATAGTTTGTTTTTTTAAGAGTTTTCCGAAGTCTATATTGGCATGTCGTGATCTCCCTTAACCAGGTTAACCTAAATTCACAGATCCAAATCATTATTCCATTAAAACATTAAACCAGACATAAAGGAAGTTTAACAGAAATAAAGGAAGCTTAAAGTTTTCCACTAAATCT
>NC_051400.1:36891241-36892045 GCF_015228065.2 Penaeus monodon
CAAAAGTTCACAGATGTAACAAATTAATTTTTCAAAAAGGCTCAGGAGTCAAAGGCAAAGCTATCATTACAAAAAAACAGTGCAGAAATCCTTATCAACACAACTTCCTTTGAAAATGCTGTCTAATCATGTGATGCAGGTGACTTACCTTTTAGCCCTATGCTTACAAAAAACAATTATAAATTAAGGCAAAGAAATTAATAATAAAAAAAAAAATAGCACACATTAAAGCAAAAGTGACAACAAAACCATACAAATGTATGAATTATAATACAAAATTACAAATCAAGAATATCCTGCTGTAGCAAATTAAACACTACACCCTGGTAGGAGGATCAAAGAGGCTAAATCTAATGCTTAAATAATATAAAAATTACAGACAAAAACCAAACAAGCCCATTAACTATTAAACAAATTATTAAATAGTTTTAAAATCATCAATAATAAAATTAAAATTATGATAGCAAATCAGACAAAGATAAACAGACTCACCACAACTTCTACAGAATTGACCTGGTTGTTGTCCAGGGAAGTGTTCAATAGTGAGAACTCCTGCTGCAATGTCATGGGCTGTCCTACTGTCAAGCTGCTGCCGGCAGGGAGTGTCGAAGACAAACCTACTACTGACGTGCTTGCTTTGTTTGCTGCAGGGAGGGCTGGACGGGAAAAGAAGGAATATATAAGAATTTTGTAATTGCATGTAGTGATTCACACCAACCAGCTGGTACAACTTTTTTCTTATTTTCATGTATTTCAATCTATTTACTGTTTCAAAGATTAAAATGGAGAGGGAGAGAATATGAA
>NC_051400.1:36892513-36893667 GCF_015228065.2 Penaeus monodon
GTACTCAACTTACTACTTGTAAAGTTGGTGACCTGATGCGCGGGCGAAGGGGCGGCCACTGACACCAGAGTCTGTGATGCCTGAGGAGGAACAGTCTCTGGCAGCAGAATTTCAGATTTCTGGGGTGTTCCACTGACTGCTTCTTGTGTACTCTTATTTGTACCATTCAGACTGAATTTGTTTGAGTTAATGTTTCTATCAGGGTCACATCCTGTGGGAGGTGGGCATTAATAATAATTTTTTCTCCTACTGGGCACAGAATGCCAAGAATGGATTAGAAAAATTAGTTTAAATTGTTTGGGTATAATCTGAAATACTACACAGCATAACTAAAACATTTACATCAACAAAAGTATACAACAAAACAAAATAATAAAATATAAAAACAAACCATCAATAACAGAGTTATCAGCTTCAGTCTGATGTGTGTCACTGTTAGTGAGGACCAAGTCTCTCCTTTCTCCATCTCCATCAACATCATTTGGCTCAGGGCCTGAGATATTTGTATAAGTTAAAAACAAAAATACAGACCAGAAATTTATACAGTATACTAAAAATGAGCCTTTTTTTTACCAAAGCTGATTACTATCATATAGTTGATAAAAATCATTATTTCAAAAAATGTTTAAAACACCTATTCACCATCTTTTTTTCACTTCCATTCTAACATCAACTTCTGCTTACCAGGTGTTGGTGTAGTGTCACTAGTATAATCACTGTCTGTGCGTTCTGTTAACATAACCTCTTCCTCCATCTCGTGTCCACACAGCTATGAAAGATCCAAAAATAATATGCAGTTAAATTGCAAAATAATGTATTTTACAAAACAATCATTACTTCCAGGAGCTAAATATCTGATGGCTTAAAAGGGATAATCTAATAAATGTGAATTTCAAGAGTTCAATAGACATTATCAGTTTAACTGCATGCCTACCTCATTATCAATGACAATCATCTAAATCTGTCACATATTAACAACTGATTATCTTCAATTTTCTGCCTCATCAGTATCTGAACTATCTATTAATCAAAATGATGCTTTCTCTAATTGTGACTACTCTTCCAAGTACCAAGGCTGTGGCAATTTTAATTCATCATCACCATCATTGGAAGTAACTTCTGCAGCTAAAACTTATGCTGTGTTCAGAACTGCT
>NC_051400.1:36893793-36893878 GCF_015228065.2 Penaeus monodon
ATTCCAGGGTCTTCATACATCTTATCTCTACTCTGACCCATTGGTAACTTATCTGCAACTGACAAGCAAAAAATAATAATAATAA
>NC_051400.1:36893999-36894166 GCF_015228065.2 Penaeus monodon
TCCCAGACACAAAAAATTGGGGTTCCAAACAGTAAAAAAAATATCTCATTCAACTTATCTAACTTGTTGGATAAGGTGATCCACAAAATTAGACCTCTATTCTGAGGTTATGGCCAACTTAGATCTCTATTCCAAGGCTACAGAAAACCAAGATATTTGTTATCGCT
>NC_051400.1:36894700-36895511 GCF_015228065.2 Penaeus monodon
CTATATTTGTAAAGGAAACTCACCTTCTGCAGTTGGTGGTCTATCTTCCAAATCCTGAGGCTGTGGTCACGTGCCCATGTCACCAGTTGGTAATCACCAGGATTGCTCAGGTTCTGTCGCCACTCAAACTCCAGCACAACATCTGAGTGGCCCACAAAGGTGTGAACAGGGGAGCTCATGTCTGTCACTGACCAAAGACGTAATGAATTCTCTCCACGACGTAGCTGGGGTACCACCACTGCCACTACTCCCTCACCAAAGGGCTAGATTTAGGAGAAAAAGACCAATCAAATGAAATGAGAGGAAAACAATACAAAAAGAACATATAAGAAAAGCAAAACAACTAGTAAAGCAAACCCTCCAACACACCAGAACGAAAATAAAAGAAAGTTAAAATTTGTATATGAAAATTAGAAATGAGAAGTATTACTTAAGAACATTACTGATAGACTCTTATACATACTGTGTATCGTGCCCGCCACACAGGAGACAATGTGTTAATGAAGTTCTCAGCCTTGCGTGGGTTGAGGATATCAAAGAACTTCACTGTGCAGTCCTATTGTGTCAGAGATTTTGGAAGATAAAATGAGAAAAGGATAACATTTCAAATCCATATTTTCTTACAACACTTAGGCTACCCAATATCAATGACATTAATATTCTCTTTGAGTGTATAAAAGACATTTTCAAATAAGAATAAATAAATATATGATAAAGTCATACTGTATTTTCACATACTATATCAGGACAAGGAAGAAATAGAAATACTAGAATATATGCAACTGGTCCATTTCAGAACTAAGTGAGAAAA
>NC_051400.1:36895559-36895811 GCF_015228065.2 Penaeus monodon
TTCAAAACAAAGCCACAAATGAAAGTATTCTTTATCTGGCCAAAACTCAAGTTAATGACAGAAACTAAAGCCTTACATTGGATGAGGTGACCAGGTGATTCTCATGGTTGGGAGACCAATCCAGGCCTTGGATCTTGGAGAGGTGCGCAGCAATATACTGCATGGGCTGACCTGGCTTCCGGTGATCCCAGACACGTACATCGCAGTCATGGCCAGAGGCCAGGATATGTGGGTTCAACTTGTTCCACTTAA
>NC_051400.1:36896393-36898147 GCF_015228065.2 Penaeus monodon
CCTCTCATGATCTTTATGTAAAGATGAGCTAAAAGTATTATTAATGAGAAAACAGATCAGACTAGAAAAACACTTGCAGAGAGCTATGGCAATTATTGAGAGAGCTGTCTTCTTATCAATTATTTTATACAAGGAAAACAGAAAAAGCATAAAGGATGAGTTAGAAGGAATGAAAAAAAATATATATAAAAAACTATTAATAATACAATCTCCTTTTCTTGCTTTACACATATCATTATGCCAAACACTTACCAATAGCGGAGAGTGAGGCAATAGGTTTGCGTGTTTCCCGCGTGTCCCAAATGTGGACAAAGGTGTCTATAGAGCAAGTTACTAGTAGATGAGGATCAAAACGGTGCCAGTTGATGTCTGTTATAGTTCTTGTGTGGGCTCGCAGAGTTGTCATACCATTCAAGCTTCCCTCCGTCCACTGGCATATCTCAGCTTTTTCCCCTGACTGTTAAAGACAGTTGTGGATGTAAAAATAAGCAAGTAATGATTCTTTCAGTCATATCATATGGCACTGAGATTCTAAAACCTTCTAATGTAATATAAGAAATGTGAGAAATGTAATCCTAACACTCAAAGAAAAAGCCTAAAAATTTTCTCCCCTTCAATAACCTAAACAATGCTGAAATACAACTTACAGCAATCACAAAGGTGTGTCCCAGAGCTTGCTTGGGGTTCCACTCTGCTGCTGTAACATCATACTTTTGTTGTGTTCTGTTGACCCTCTTGACGATTTCTAAGGGTTTGTCCAGCGAGATGAGTGCTAGGTTACGTCTCCTGAAAAAAAAGTTTTATAAAAATTATAAAAAAGAAATTTTCTCTTTTATTTTACTAAAATCTAGAGTATATAAAATCCCTTGCAAGAAATTTACAATCACTTAACTCCGTAAGTCCAAAGAGCTCAACCAAGTGTTTTTGTATTTCAGACATTCAATGAAATTTGACTGAATTGAGAATAGCCTCTCAAAAGCCAGGGGGCTGGGTTAGAACTTTTTTTTTTTTTTTCTATCAATAGAAGGTAAGGAAGGAGGTAATTCTGATACTGTTTGGCAAGTTTCCTCCAACTATGCCCTCCTGAATCCCTTTGTAAAATTGACAAAAGTGACAATCTTTACCTTGACATTGCCAGAAACATGAGAACAAAGCATGAATTGCCAAATATTGCAACTAGACACATTTCTCAAAGCCTTCAATTACCTTGAAAATGTACTTTCATGATTATTCATCTACTACTACGATAATAAATAAATAAGCCTCATCAGTTCTAATACTCTGTTTGGTAACACAGGGGTGCAGGTTGTCACTTTTGACCATCAGTGTACCCCTTCATCTCCTTGAACCAATATGAATTCTCGTTATGTACAGACCATACAGTTCCAACAAAAAAAACTTATTTCCTATACTCACTGTACCCCCTTGTTTCCTAAAAACAATCATACCAAAAGTGTTATTCCTGCCTTTTTTTTTTTTTTTTAGCAAAGTACTAAATATAAATTAGGATTTTCCTAATGGGGCATGAACATCCCCTCCTCTCAACCCCACAAACCCATATCCCCTTTCCATTATGCCCTTTCTAACAACATTACATTTCACATACTTGTCTCATGGTTTCTTACTCTCTTTTTATTAAATATAAATTTCTAGAGTGAGGACGTGACAAGACTTTCAGAACCAGCCTAAAGGCTGAAGTGACAATTAACATGAATTTTACTGAAAAACACAAAAAACAAAAAAACTTTTATTCC
>NC_051400.1:36898578-36898711 GCF_015228065.2 Penaeus monodon
CATAAAATGTGTATATCCGCACTCTTTTTCCTCCATCGAGCGAAAATAATGGCTGATCAAGGGAGCCCACTTGAACACAAACACCGATTTTACACTTAAGGGATTTGTAAGTGTGTCATCACTTATTGATATT
>NC_051400.1:36898952-36899490 GCF_015228065.2 Penaeus monodon
TCTTATTCTCACGCTCACTCTCTGTCTCATCAAAGATAAATACAAGAAAAATTAAAAATGATCATTTGATGCGTCTTTTCACTGGGCAGCAAGGCAATGCCCATTCAACTGACTCACCCATTAAATTTGCCCATTCAGTTTACTAATCCATTCAACTCACTCATTTACTCTCACTCTCTATAAACATCAAAGATGAAAATTTGATGTGTTTTGTTACTTGGCAGCAAGGCAATGCTGAGAAATTGCAGTCTTCGGCAGGTAATATGGCTTTATGTACATTACATACTATAGAGAAGACTGGTCATGATATTATACTTACCCAGCCAGAAGTGTGTAATCACCACGCCAATCCAGTGCCATGGCGGTGGCCTAAAAATAATAAAAAGATGACTTTCTTATTGCTGGTGATGGAGATAGAAAAACTTGGAACTGAAAACTGCATAAAATTTATCATGAACAATTGAGAATACAAATAGTAAGTTTCCAGAGTGGAGCCCCCAATTTTGAGTTAGGTTATCTTGCTTGGTTTGAACATTTT
>NC_051400.1:36900208-36900274 GCF_015228065.2 Penaeus monodon
GGTACAGTGTATATTTCTGTAAAGTTAGCCAAAATTTGGCATTTCCCTCCATAGACTTGCTCTTTT
>NC_051400.1:36900443-36900778 GCF_015228065.2 Penaeus monodon
TTGAATTTTGTTTTTTATGTTTTTAATATCATTAATGGTACCTGTAATTATCATCACTGATATTATCATTTTTCTAATATTATTAAGGTAATTCTAGAGGGATTTTTTTTTCTCCTATTTCCTACAGCTTGGGGGTAGGGAGATATGGGAGAAATCATTTTAAAAAATGAGCTAATGATCATATTTTAGATGATAAAGAAATTGTAATAAAAGAAATCTTCAATTCATGGTTCTGTCACAGAAGACTTTACCCAGTTTTGAGTGAATGAACAAATAAACCCCATCTTTGAACACTCATGGCAAGTTTAAACTTCAGTTTACGGCAATTACACCTA
>NC_051400.1:36901655-36901795 GCF_015228065.2 Penaeus monodon
ACATTACTATACTCAAGAGGTTCACCTAGTTTATTCTTGTTATAGATTACCTAACCTAATCTGACTCAACTGATTTGGTATTTAATTTTTCCAATCACGATAATTTCTGGTATTAATTTATTCCTCTCACCCTCTAGTTC
>NC_051400.1:36902249-36903161 GCF_015228065.2 Penaeus monodon
ATTAGGGTGCTTCTCGTAGATGAAAGTGTAAGATAAACAAAATATTATTTAATGTATTTTCCGACAACTGGACTGAGAACACCTTTGAAAGAGCATAATCTAATTACTATTCTTGACATTCAAATGCAAGTTTTAAAATAAACTAACAATTAAATATATTTATAATAGTTTATCTTCGTTCAAAAAAATGCTCGCAGTTTCATTAAGTGGAGCCTTGTTCTGTATATCATTTTTCCTCTAAATTTTATTTCACATTTGTATCTAAACCTAAAAAGATTCTAAGATTGTATTAATATAAGACTAGTCAATTACTTGTAAATCCCTGTGTTCGGCGACAACATTTTCGCTGCTCCATCGTACGGCCATATCTTATATACATAGACGAAGGGAAAACACCATAGAGATCGGATTTACGACACAGAAAACAAAAGAGCATCGCAGGTTATGGACTACATTTTTCTGCACTTGATCTCCATGTTACTATTAATTTTGAGTGTCTTTCTCATTTTCGATGTACGTCTTTATCCCTGTTATTCGTATGTCATGTCCTTAATAAATTTAGATACGTTTCAGCTTATATGTTTTCATGTAAACAAACGCTTTAGACTTTTAGACATATCGAAACCTAATGGACGATCTTTGTATAGTATGCAATCCCTTTTATTGAATGTTATTGTTACGTTACATTTCTTTATTTCCCTGTATGGCGTCGTTTGTTGTCCTGAATTAATATGGGTTAACAAAATGATCAAGGAAATTAATTGCCGATATCTTCATGTCATTAGCTTATATGAGGGTTTTGTTAAGAGTGTTATTGTTCTCACAGGGCTTGATTTATCAAATAATAGCCAAGGTTAACATATATCACGTTTCCATTCATACGGTGGAATAAACAATCCATTTGTATTTCGT
>NC_051400.1:36903413-36903531 GCF_015228065.2 Penaeus monodon
GCTTTGAATAATGTGGACCCAATAGTGTCCCAGATTTCGTGTGTTCTACGGGAGCTTGATTTTATTACGCCATTGACCATTTTACCTCTTGTTTAAACTGAATACATTGAGTACAATT
>NC_051400.1:36904541-36904780 GCF_015228065.2 Penaeus monodon
CTTTCCTCATATGCTTCATCAGATCATCAAGGACACCAAAGGAAGGTGGGCGGAGAACACTATGGATTTCTTTTAACCAAAGGGGCTGAGGCACCACGAGGGAAAGGGCACTGCAGTATTTATTTACTTTTAGGTACAAAACGGAGTATTTGAAAGTGTAGTAATCGTTCGTCTGGCGAGAAAATATACGGATCGAACTATTATTTTCAAATATTTTCTATGCTACTACTTTAATCCAC
>NC_051400.1:36905891-36905961 GCF_015228065.2 Penaeus monodon
AATAAGGATGTTTTTATTGTATTTTTTACCACTGTATATATAATAAAAGATTGAGAAAGCGCAAGGGGAA
>NC_051400.1:36906052-36906312 GCF_015228065.2 Penaeus monodon
AACTAGTGCCTCTCAGCTTGCGAGTATCGTAACATATATATACATACCCAACATTTTATTCGAGATCACATATTGAAGCAGAGATCACTGCTTCCATCGCAACCTTGCCAAGTCACGATTTCACCTGCAATATCCTGCATACAACTGATACAAAGACTCAACGGAAAGAAGTCGCGTTGTAAAAGAGTTTTTTTTTTCTCCTGTGAAATGGTACGTTCCAAGTTCAAAAGAAATTAAAAACAGTAATGTCAGATATTAGT
>NC_051400.1:36906418-36906484 GCF_015228065.2 Penaeus monodon
GTAGAAATGGAGTACTAACGAGTAGAAAAAAAATAGAAGTGAAAGGTGTAATTGCATTAGTATTAG
>NC_051400.1:36906789-36906880 GCF_015228065.2 Penaeus monodon
GTTTAATCTACCGACAGTTTCAGCTGATTTTAGTTTTGCGAACAGCTTTAATCTCCTAAGAAAATGTGTTGGATATATTTCAAGCACACCA
>NC_051400.1:36907819-36908174 GCF_015228065.2 Penaeus monodon
TGCTTGGTCATGCTTCGAATGCCTTGACAACACCGCCGTGCCCAAATAAGGCCATGCAAGAATGGAGTTCGTACTTGAGCTCCATGAATGAGTCTGCTGGGTCATTTCAGGGCACTGTCATTTCTTTTGTTCCAAGGTGACTCCGCACAAAAATATGTTATACTTTTTTCTTGTCTGAGCTTAATTGCTTTTACTCGTGTATTGTTGTTGTTGTTTTTGAATGCGTTTTAATATTATTATTGATATTATCAACATACCTTATTTTTCATCCGATATTCATGGTCATACTTCGTGCACAAATGGTAATAATGATGAAGAAAGGGAAGAAAAATGGAAGAGGAAGATAATAGATAGC
>NC_051400.1:36908620-36908725 GCF_015228065.2 Penaeus monodon
TCAAAGAAAAAAAAACGCCGTCACAAGAAAAGTTTTTTTTCCCCACAAACACATTCAGGCTAATAATACTTGATATAAATTTTTTAAAGATATCATAAGTTAATA
>NC_051400.1:36909452-36910992 GCF_015228065.2 Penaeus monodon
TTTGCTAATAAAGTTGGTGTATACAGTAGTACTATACAGGTGCTGCAAATTCACTGTACGTTATTGGCTCCGATAACTAACTGGGGAAAGACAGCTGTTAGCCTAATGACATCGGTTATTAAATCCAAATATGTCAATATTTCGCATGTGTTCGCTTAAATTATCTACCTAATCGGATATTAGTTCATATATGATTTGGAGATTCGTGTGAATAGCGTTACGGTTGTGCTTGCAAATTTTTCTTTACGATGTTTTCGTTCTGTGACTGTAGCTGAGCTTAGACCAGTAATTATTCTTAATTTGAAAGGTGCATTACTTTCTTAACATTACATGTAATAAAATGAGTTCTTATCAGGGGGCAGCTATAAAGATAACACCTCTCCTCTGTGCCTGTCTCTTTTACCTTTGAGAGGAAGAAAAATTCAGGGAGCAATACATCGTTCTTAAAATATGTAATCAAATGTTCTTATTAGCTTACTGAAACGGTTATCATGAAGTATATACCCTCCTTGCAGACTAAAAATATACTCATAAGCATTGCAATAACACAGTAGCTACCAGAAGCAAGCTAGTGTCGAGTGCAAATGCGTACAGTTACCCTGTCTTCGTTATCGTTCACAATGTGCTACTTTAATGAAGGATATATCGAGACGCTTTACCTTTCAGAAACGTTTTAATAATCATGATATTCTGCAGAGCAGGTATTTATGAATTTCTGTTATGGCGCATGAGGTTTCGAGCAAGGGCTCCGGAAAGAATCGGAACCATAGATATGTGCCTGTCAGATTTTTTTTTTTTAATAACAGGTGTTATCCAGGAAGAAGTAAACACACCAGTCTTCTTTTTAAAAATTCTAAGTTGCTTATAAAAAGAGTTGAATGCCACTGAATATTCAATAATGCTATCGCATAAATGGGCGGATTAGGTATATTTATTTATTTCTTACATACCAAATTATCATTAAATTTTGAAATCAAATTATTTCTTACATATAAGTCTATAGAAAAAAAAATCTTCAGTAGGCGATGAGGATAATTATACAAAGAATTACATAGATTATCTTGTTACAGACGCGTGGCTAATAGTAAGGTATCAATATCCGATTAATATAATCCAATGATTGGTAATAATATTTGTATATCTAAAATATACATCTGATATAGAAACTATCCAGCAGAATTGGCATGGAGTTATAAATTTCATTGTATATTAATTCCTTGTGAGTATTGTGTTGGAAATAATAAGCGGTTTGATTATTCTTATCTGCAAAAGACACCCACTTTCAAATCCACTGAAAAACTCAGAATATGATATAGTGAATAGAGTGGAAATATCACTAATAGGTAATTCCAAATATCTGCTCACGTGTTTTATATTACAGTGAATCATAATAGAAATATGTTCATCGTAAGCAGGAAATTGACAAATGAACTTCCTTTAGGCATATATTACAAAAACATTTCTGGAGTTGTAGAACTGATGTTTTGGAATTGATTACGAACAGAATCTACAGTCAAAACTGCCATTATAGATGTCAATG
>NC_051400.1:36911016-36911513 GCF_015228065.2 Penaeus monodon
GAGTAATGATCCCAATACCACTGAAAATTAGCCGAGTGCAACAATGTTCTCAAGGCAAGATTTATAACCGGACTATAGTCAACATTCAATAACTCATTTATCAAAACAAAACTAATAACCTAGTTAGATCATATGAAGCAATATAAAATGACCTAAAAAAAACACTTCAAAATATCAAGCATTTCCATTTACAAATAAAAACATAAATCCCTTAAGGTTTAATTTTCTCGCTCGATTCTGGTAACAGTGCGGGAAGGAGAGATACCGCAGTGTTGACGTCAATCAAAAACAGTATACTAAGGGACGTGTTTGATGCAGCATCCTTCCCTTTTTTTCCCTCCCCCGGCTTGCCACCTGTAAGTTTACCAGTGTATTTACAACATTTTTTTCTCCCATAGTAATTAGATTTCGATATATAAAAATATTTAAACCACAATCGCCGTGTACTTTAGCGGTATTTGAGGTCAGAGGAGAAGAGAGTCGAAAGGGCCACGGCA
>NC_051400.1:36911617-36912304 GCF_015228065.2 Penaeus monodon
GCCAAAACGAGTTTCCCATTCTTTTATCAAAGAATCAATCACTGTACATAGTCGTTTGTTGTAAGACTAGAGTAACTGGAACAATAAAACAAAAGGAAGTGCTTATTTAGCCGGTAGTATGCGTGTGCTTATAGAATGTTCCTGTTGATCACTTTTTGGTTTTCTTTTTCTCTGTCACCTGCATACCTTTCCTCTCCTGCCTTGATTGTTTGTAACTTTAAGTTTTGCTCTAACAAGGCTATTAGTTCTCTCATCATGTCCTTTCCCACTCCCTTGTATCCTGTTCAGTATGATGGCAATGCAATCACTATGCTCGCTTATTCTTCTATAATTAACGCAGTTGTATTGCTTGGCATACCCTGGCATGTTCCTTCTTAGCATTTCTAGACCTACTCAATCTTGTATCAATCTGTAGTGTGTCATACCAATTCTGTATACAGTCTTGTCTGATCTTAAGATAAGCTATCCCTTCCTGATCTATACTTAGGCAATATTATTTTACTCTGGTGTATCCTATCTTAATCTATTCCTTCCTTTCTTCTATTGATGCCTCTGTTTCCTAATGTTTTGACTGTAATGTACTTATCCTATCCTGATCAGTTTTATGGGAACCAAATCTATATGAATCTGTCTAGGCTTATGCAAACATTTCTTCTGCATTGATCTTATCTCATGGCAATCATGTGA
>NC_051400.1:36913051-36913122 GCF_015228065.2 Penaeus monodon
AATTTATCCCTTTAATAAAGAAATACACCTGTGCACTTAAAATGTACACTTGTGGAACAATAATGCAATGG
>NC_051400.1:36913877-36913971 GCF_015228065.2 Penaeus monodon
TGCACAAGATATGTACACTTGTGTAAGAGATGTGCAGTAGCCATGTTCTACTTGTTTCTCTTCCTTATTTCACCTCTCCCTGTCCTCTCTCTCA
>NC_051400.1:36914897-36915868 GCF_015228065.2 Penaeus monodon
TTTTTTAGATTGTTCTCAGAAAATCTGTATAGTGAAATGACTTTAAAAAGGAAATTTTTTAAATTGAACAGTGCTTGAAGTTTTTTTAAACTTTAACCTGTCCCTCTATAAAGTTTTTTTTTAACAATAGAGAATTTTTTATTCACTTGGTTTTTGAATTGAAGGTTTGGAAACTTTTTGTTTTTCAAGAAATTCCATATCCCCTTTCATATAAAAATTTTAATGGGAATATACATTCACAAAGCCCCTAAAGAACTTGTGGACAACAAATATTTGCTAACATTAGGGGATTGATCCACGTCTGATGCCCAAAGGAAACATTGTCCCCAAGGTTCTTTGCTTTTTTATCCCTATGACAACCTAAATGCCCTTTTGAAAAAAATAGCAGGGAGGAAAAAACAGGTTACACTTCCCCCTAAAGATACGGGGAAAGCTAGTGGAGGGCACTTCACTATTCCATTCAGTTCCTTAGAGACAAAATTTTGGAATTTTTCTGATCATGGTCAAAAAAGGGAACAAAAATATTAAAATTAAAAAAATATGATATCAATTTCTAAAAAATTCCTCGTTTTCACCAGGAGATCCCATCACGATGAGACGAGGCGTAATGTGCGTTGGTGGGCCCAAAGTCATGTGGCAGCATTCCTATTTCTATAGGGACTACGGGACTTCGGCGGCCCAGCACGACGCCTTCTTGGGGAAAAGGGGGAGGTCAGAGTCCGGAGGATGAAGGGAGGGGGCCTGACTCAGGGCAGAACCCAATTTTCCAAAGGGCAAGAAAAAAAGGGGTGGAGCATGGAATGTTTTGTGAAATAGAGGTTGTTGGGCTTATAGGGAAAACATGTACGTTATGAACCACGTATTTTTGTTGAAAGGGTTTAAAAAAATTATGTTCTAAAATTTTGTCCTGTTAAAAGTGGAAAAAAAAACAACCTTTTTTGTTCCAGACCAAAACATTCCCTCTTGGATAG
>NC_051400.1:36915904-36916162 GCF_015228065.2 Penaeus monodon
GGATTCTTGTAGATTTTTATGAAGGTAAAATTAATAATTTATAATGAAATTTCATAGGAAGTAAAGTTTTCACACAAAAGTACTGGCATTTAACCATGTGGAAATATGCACTGTGGTTTTTGTTTTACAATCGGGTTTTTTGTGAAAAGGTCCAAATTATTGTTTAATACTGGTATCCCTGATCAAATCTGAATTTTCCGTTTCTAGAAATTTCAGAATGTTATTTATAATTGTAACTGTCTTTACGAAGATTTTGGG
>NC_051400.1:36916303-36916861 GCF_015228065.2 Penaeus monodon
GCATAATAGCAAAAATAAAAATAAATGTAAAAGCTCTCCCAAAAATTCAAGGAGTGGAAAAAAAGAAAAATTAGATAACCCTAGAATTTTTAAAACTATCAGGTGGGGCCGGGTATTTTACTTTATTGAAACAATGCTGGGGGAGCATTCGTATAAAAAATTTTAATTTAAGAAAAACCATAGGGGACAATAATGTATAATGCACCCTGGGTTGATGTCAAATGCAGCAAGGACAGTTGCCCCATTATTAAATTTTTGGGGTCAAAATTTATATTTTTTTGCTGGGTTTTTTCCTACCTTTTTCTTTATTGTTTTCTCTAACCCACAACCCCCCCCGCAAGCTTCCTGAACCCCGGGCTCAAGGACGGAAAAACTAAAAACGCTAAGGCGAGAGAAAAACCCGGGTTGGGCCCGGGGAGCAAGGTCAGGCGTTAATCCTCCCAGGGGGGAAAAAAAAAACCAAAGGACCAGCCTACAAGGTCAATTTTTTAAATGCCCTGTCTCGACTACTTTGCACTCAATCGAACCCTGAATGACCTCGGGCCCCCAAGAAAGTGA
>NC_051400.1:36916896-36917001 GCF_015228065.2 Penaeus monodon
CCTTACGGTTATTTTTCATTTTTGGATTTTCCCCCCCGAGAGCCCTTCTTTTTTTGGCATTCTTTTTCTTCTCCTTTTTGTATTATTTAAAAAATACAACTTTTT
>NC_051400.1:36917076-36917210 GCF_015228065.2 Penaeus monodon
TTTTTAAGATTGTAAGGGTAGTAATAAGTGTATGTTTCAGGCTTTTTTATGTTTCAAAGGGTTAAAAATGTTTTTTTATTCAATTAAGTCAGTGAATGAAAAAAAAAAAAAACCTTGTACAGGATTTAACTGTC
>NC_051400.1:36917267-36918325 GCF_015228065.2 Penaeus monodon
TAGGCATCCCCCCTCCCGGATGCAGTGCCAGGAAAAGGTTGACCTGAATCACTCCCCACGGTCTGTGGTAGTCCCCTTTCCCTATTAGCACTGGGCAACCCCCCTTGGCTGCGATTTCGGCTATCAACCCTTCACCAGAATCCTTGCTGGCCGAGGTCATCCCCGGGGATTGGGGAGTACAAAGGTAGGGGGTTTTTTCATTTTCTCTGTTCTCCTTTTCCCCTTTTTTTCTCTTTTTTTCTATCTTTTCCCCCCTCCCTCTCCCCTTAAAATTTTAATTTCATTACCGAATGACAGGGTTATATCTCAGCTTGACCTAACTCTTTAAACCTTTTCTCATTTATTAAAATCATTGTAAACCCTTCTTGGGTTTCCTTCCCGCCTAGGGCTAGGTTAAACCTGTGAACAATATAGTTTTTTATTTTGCCATGTCTTGGGGCCAAGTGCGGGTATTACTTGATAAATACCCTGTGCCATTTGGGTTTCAGAGGGGGGCCCCTATTTCTCCCAATTTTTGCAGCATCCTTGTTTAGTACCTCTTAAAAATACTAGAACCCTAAAGTGAAAGAAAAAATTTTTTTTTACATTTGCTTTTAAATTTCCCGCATCAAACCCTTTTGGACCCCAATTGAGCTCAAAAACAAACAAGCTAGGCATAAAAAAGGGAAACTGTTCATTAACACTAAACAACCTCCTTTACAGACCGCTGCCAATTTTTTTTAAAACCATGGCATTTGGGCAAAGTGGTGCTATTACCACCTTTACACAGAAAAAGAAACAAAAAAAAGGGTTTTTAACTTTTCTCTCCTTTTTAACTGTGGGTTCCAAACTGCAGGGCCTGGGTTTTTGTTAAGGTAGTCTCTGCTGAGAAGAAATTAGCTACGTTTTCCCTCCATTATAGACCAGCCCGTGGTAGAGAATGCTTTATACCCAAGAAAAAACAAAATACAATATTTATGCCCTTATCTTGTTTTTATGATCCATAACTTGCCCAAACCCTTTTTAGGGTATTTAGATAGATAATTAAGTAATTTCTGGCTGTTAATCTTTGTTTTTTT
>NC_051400.1:36918832-36919786 GCF_015228065.2 Penaeus monodon
ATAATTTTACAAACCCAACATACACAACACAATTTTTCTGGTCATAACTGGTTTATTTTTTTATTATATTCTCATTTTCACTAATTGGTTATGGTACAGCAGGCTTTTATAATGAAAAAAACCCTTTAACCTTATCCTTATTTCAGAGTTCCTGAAAGGGCAAGTTGGATGATTATGTAAGGGCACACTTGCCAAGGTGAAAGTCCTTTATTAAAAAGCGATCGGGTCATTCGGCTCGATTGGTGGGGCAAAGGGGGCCCAAAGGGTTTACGTCTCATTTCCTTTACCCCATACAGAGTGGGCCCACCAAAATGGCTACCTCCATTTCCGGTTTTAATGCAGAGGAAGTGGGAGGAGGGGGGGAGGCAGGGTATTGGTGGTGGGGAGGAGCTTGATTGATTTTTTCTTTCTTTTATGAATGTTAGGAAGGCAACTGAAATTTTTTTTTCTTTAGAAGAAAATGAAAGATAATTATGTTTTTTTTAAGTGTGTATAATTTTTTTTATTGGGGGGAAAGTTTTTGGGGAAAACATTAGTTTATAGCCAGGGGGATTTGGGGTTTTGACTAGGCAGTTCATTTAAATTTTCTCTTTTTGGGAAAAATTTTTAAAAAGGGAATAATGAAAAAAAAAAAAAAAAAAAAATTTTTTTTTTTTTATAAAAGAAAAGATTAATAATATTTAAAAAAAAAAAAAAAAAAAAAAAAAAAAAAAAAAATATAGTAGGAAAAAAATATATATCCTATATAAAAAAAAAAAATTAAAAAAAATAAATTTTTAAAAAAAATATATAATATATTCAAATTAAAAAAAAATTTTTTAAAATTTTTTATAAAAATTTTTTTTATTTAGGGGGGGAAAATATTAAAAACCCCCGGGGGGGGGAATTTAAAAAAATTTGTATTATTAATTATTTTTCCTTTGTGGAAGATTTGATAATGGGGAATAGTGATTA
>NC_051400.1:36919960-36920079 GCF_015228065.2 Penaeus monodon
GTTTGTGTGTGAGAGAGGAGCAGACAGAGAGACAGGAATTTTGGTGGTAATACCAATTTTCAGATATAATAATTTTATTGCCTCCTATCTGTGGCAGGAGCTTGTAACTGAATGCTACC
>NC_051400.1:36920509-36920821 GCF_015228065.2 Penaeus monodon
TTGATCAATATTCCATATACAGATGCGTGACTCATGCCATTTACATTATCTTTTCCCACAGACCCCATAGCTCAGGATTACCGAACATGTGTCTGCCCATTCATTGATGTCATCGACTTCGAAACATTTGCATACCGAGCCCAGGATGAAGGTGCCCGGGGAGCTTTCGACTGGGAACTATTCTATAAGCGTCTACCCTTGCTGCCCAAAGATAAGGAAAACATGCCCGAACCCTTTAAGTGAGTTTGATATAAAGCTTGTTGATTGAGATGTGGTTATAAAACATTTCTCAAGTTTCGTAACCCAATAATG
>NC_051400.1:36921520-36921804 GCF_015228065.2 Penaeus monodon
CTTTCTGTTTCCCTTTTATCCTCTTCATCCTCCCTTTCCCAGATAACAATCAAAATCCATAGAAAAGCAACATACCTTTAAGCAGTGTATCTCCCCTTGTTGCGTAGGAGCCCCGTCATGGCAGGAGGCCTCTTTGCCATCAGTACCAAATTTTTCTGGGAGTTAGGGGGGTATGACCCCGGCCTCGACATCTGGGGTGGTGAACAGTACGAGCTTTCCTTTAAGGTTAGTGTTATTTTCTTTGATGTAATAATTCTATGATTGCTGGTGGTGGTATTTGAAAG
>NC_051400.1:36921940-36922155 GCF_015228065.2 Penaeus monodon
CTGGTGATATGACTATTTAAAATTTTACTCTCAGATCTGGCAGTGTGGTGGTACCATGGTGGATGCCCCTTGCTCTCGCATTGGTCATATATACAGAAAGTTTGCCCCATTCCCCAACCCTGGGATGGGTGACTTTGTTGGGCGGGTAAGTCCTTCTGCCAATGTCTGTCTTTTTCTCTTTTTAATTTTTGTCCTCTTTTCTTGGGCCGTTTGTG
>NC_051400.1:36923226-36924553 GCF_015228065.2 Penaeus monodon
GTATAAGTTAGAATCAACATCGTCTCAGTTTTTCTTTCTCTGCCCATCTGACCCCTCTCTGTAGCGTTGTGAATCTGGTCAGTAAATGATGTGTATATCTCAGTCCATATTTCTCTTGTTTGTAGACTTTTATGTAATTTTAAAAATCTATTTGTGTTTGGTAACAACATCCTGTAAATCTCTAAGAAATGAGTCAGTGATTCCTGCTAAGTTCCCCTCCAGGATAATCAACCACTCTGCTCCTTCCTTCCCACAGAACTACCGCCGTGTGGCTGAGGTTTGGATGGATGAGTATGCGGAATTCATCTACAAGCGCCGGCCACACTACCGCAATATCGATCCGGGTGATCTTTCAGAGCAGAAGGCCATCCGTGAGAAGCTGCAGTGCCGCCCCTTCCGCTGGTTCATGGAGGAGGTTGCACCTGACCTGGTCAAAGTGTATCCTCCTGTGGAGCCTCCAGACTTTGCCAGCGGGAAGGTAGGTAGTGGACACTGGGGGTGATTGTAGGTAATGATGATAGTGATTATAGGAATAATGGTAACAGTGGTAGTATCCACAGGGAAGCTAGTGGTAATGGCAGTCTTATTTTTAACAGTGTGTGATTGAAGTTGGTGATCATAATAGTGATGACTTTTACTTCAAATAATAATTTCATGAATGAAAAAAAAAAAATAGAGTTTACAAGCAATATAGTAAAAATAAAATATCAACCTTCTCAAACAACCCCCAATCATGCAGATCCAGAGTATTGTAGACTCTAACCTTTGTGTCGACACAAGATACAAGCGGCATGGAGACCGATTTGGTCTGCAGGAATGTGGTCATGGGGGTGAGCAGTCCTTCCATTTGACCTGGCATAAGGATATACGGCCAGGCAAGCGTTCAGTGTGCTGGGATGTCTCCAGTGGTGATGCTCAGGCACCAGTTTTGCTCTACAACTGCCACGGCATGGGAGGAAACCAGATGTGGAGATACGATCCGGTGAGAAACAATTTGATTATCTATCTACTTCCATCTCTTTGTCTATATCCTTTATCCATATACCTCTATTTATAACTTACTCATTCATTAATGTTCATTTCAGAATAAAAAGTGGCTAGTTCATGGAGGAAACCCAAGATGCTTGGACAGCAACCCAGGAAACAAGGAGCTCTTTGTAGCCATGTGTGACCCAAACCGTGATACTCAGAAATGGAGCTTTGAGAAGTATGATGCACAGCGACTGGCCAAGTGGGATCAGGCAGGACCTGGTTTGTAGTTACTTGTTTTGCCCAGCCTCTCATTCTTCCAAAGCATTGTCAGAAATAGAGATTGATTTATATTATT
>NC_051400.1:36924570-36925369 GCF_015228065.2 Penaeus monodon
TCAAGGCAGTGGGCTAGTAGGTTTGTTCTCCAGGAAAGTGTGAGAAAAGTGGAGTTGTTTTTAACACTGATGTTAACTTAAAGGATGGTTAACCTTGGCGCTCTCTTATGTAAATGACCTGTGATACCCTTAAAACTATTTAAGGGAAAGCCACCCATAGGTACAATGTCCCCTAACTTATTTTTATTTTTCTCAGCTGCATATGATAACTTGTGTGCAAATGCAGCTGTTTTTTTATGCTATAGCCAAGACTTTATGGTAAAATAAGTATGTCTGCTTGCACAACATTGAGTACAAGTTAACAGAAAGTAAAGATACAGGTGATTTACATTTTTTATGACATGATTTGCATCTCTCATTCCTGCTTTATGATTTCTTCATTTTCTTATATTCTTATTATATGTTTTTATTGCCTCCTTGTATTCTTGTGGTTTGTCTTTTGATATCTTGTGCCATTATTTATGCATAACAGTTTGATGATTTTTTTCTTGTACTCATATTCCCTGAATTACTTGTTAGGACTTCTGTTACTACTAACACACTGTGCAAAAATATATTGATAAGAGAACACAATAGTAGAAAAAAATTCTCAACCACTAGAAACTGGTAGCAGTGGCATTAGTGTCTTATGAAGCACAGGCCACAAAGGGGAACCCAGGGAGGCAGCTGTTGCTTGTATTGCATATCTTACATATGTCTCAGTCTCTATATTTCAATATCTAAAGGCTGCTCCAATATACAATGTGGGTCTGCTATTGACCATTGGTAAACTGACAGATTTACAATGTGTTAGAGAGAG
>NC_051400.1:36926025-36928167 GCF_015228065.2 Penaeus monodon
AGAATGAAAATCAAATATATGAATGCACAACCTGATGATAAAGGGAGGCTATTGTTCATATTCAAAAACACAAGATTCATGTATTATATCTTTGGGATATTTTTTCCCCCATTTAGTCAGGGCTTAGATATTTCTTTACAATTCCATGTATTGTAATAGCTAAAGTGAGTGACTAACAAGCCTGTGGTGAAAGTTGCTTTAGCTGTTGGTAGAAATGCACATTGCAAAACATTCCATAGTAGTAATTGTGTCAGATTTACTTTTGTATGCAAAATGGTGAAGATATGTACAACTCTATATTTGCACCTTTATACTGTTTATATGTGTGTATATGTTTATCAAGATTTAATGTGATGCAGAATATGTAAGAGGAAAGTTGGATCATGTGAGGTTGCTGTAGAGAATAGTAGTACAGAATGCATAATAATCTTATTTTTCAACCTGTAAGTGCAATATTTGGTTTAAAATTAAATTTATTTGCAGATATTTTATTCATTATCGTTTGGTAAAATTGCACTCTAGGAAGAATGAGGAACTGAGTAGTAACTGAATGGTTTTCTGGTAGTTTTCATTATGATTTGAATGACTAACCTTACAGCAATCTATGTAAATCAAGAGTTATACCCCTAACAAATGGGCAACTTTTGGAAGTTGTTGTTTTAGGTAGGGAAATTGATGTAGTGATAGACTGGTCTAGCCACTGTTGTGGCCCTTGCACCTTAGGCACTGTGACAGTGGTTTAACAAAGTAGGAATGATAAATTGCCAGGGAGGTCTTTAAATCATCAGGCTGATTCAGATCTGCCTGTCACCACCTAGTACCTGATTATTTTGATATGATAATCTCATCCCTCACTCCCTGAATTCGTACCAACTTAAAATTTCAACCAGCATACATACACTTTCTCAAAGGTGAAATGTAATGTAGGTCCAGTTTTGAATTAGTATTATATAATTTGTAGAGGGAATGCCTCCAATATTTTCATTTTGCAATGAAAAATGTTATAGAACAGTCTCAGGATGTGAGCTATTGATTTTATAGATCATTACCTCATGCTCTGTATGGTTCCAGTCCCCTTTTAATTTATTTTGATGAAAAAAGGACTTCTGTTCCATAAACGTGAAGAAAATTACAAGAACTTTGATGAGATACCATGCAATGTTTCCTCAGTAATACTGAAGATAGTATTAAATTGTTTGTTTACACATATTTATTTTCAGTTGTCTGCCAATGTGTACCAAGTATTTTGATGTTTTAGATTCATAAACATTAAATCCTAAGATAACATTCGTACTCTAGATTCTTGAAAGTCAGTTTTGCTATTTTGTTGCAGTAAAAATGAGTATATGTTAAAAACTGATTAATGAATTTACTGACAAATCCTTTGAGGTTGTACAAAAAAAAGTTGGGGAGCCACTGCACTCAATGGCCCGTGCGTCGATGCAGCAGATGGCCCGTGCTGGAGTACTAAACCCGGAAAGAATTTTGTGAAAAAATGGTACTTCTTTTCCTTTGTGAAAGAAAAAATCAAAGATTTGATGAGTACGCTAAATTTACCTGATGTTGAGAAATAATTTAGAAATTTTTTTTAACATGATTTATTATTTCAGTGTTGCCATAATACCAGTATTTTATATTTTCAGTTTCATAAACATTAAATCCCTAGATAAATTCGTACTTCCTAGATTCTTAAAGTACAGTATTTCTATTAAAGGATATAAAGAACTGAAGTATATGTAAAAAACTGATTTATGTGATTTATACTACAAATCCTTGAAGGGTGTACATTCAAAGTTTGGGAACCACTGCCTCAAAGGTCTAGAATGGTCGATGCAGCATTTATATGCCCTGTTAGGACTAAAACCGGAAAGAACCTTGTGATAAAATGGCACTCTTTTTCTCTTTTATAAAGAAAGGAATGAGAATGTTAGGTAAGTAGAAGTAGAAATACTGATGTTAGCTGAATATTTGGAAAAATACTTTAGTTTAGACTGGGCAGAAGTCCATATTTTTCATATACATTGATAGCTATGTAGCCCTCTCTTGTTCCTTGGAGTAATGTAGGGTGAACTCTTGTATATTATGAGCAGTTGGTATGTCATAATACTAAACATGAACTTCTTTGTTAGGGGGGATTTCAGG
>NC_051400.1:36928276-36929972 GCF_015228065.2 Penaeus monodon
TCTTGTGAATAGGGATGAATAATTGCAGAAGGCAAGATCAGCATTCTCTTCTCTCTGTTTCTAATTTTTTTTTACCTTCCTAAATAAATTTGTCCTATGGTCTTTACTTGACCTCAGATATAGGGGGTAACCAAAGAATGAAGTTAAAAAGCTCATATCTGACTGCCACACCCAGGTGGAATTTTGAATTTGTTTGTTGGATTCTTCATTATTACAGCCTTGTGTTGGAGTAGGGCAAAGAGGTCAGCTGGCCCCATTTAGGTGTATAGTAAATTAAGATTGTGTTTTATCCATTTTTAATGGGTCAGCTATCCTTTCTAAATCCATTTAGCTGATATTTCTACATACATTCCATATAGCATAATGCATATAACTTCATATGCACAAAGTGTCTTCAACTGTGCTTTATTCCATTGCTAACTGTATCATTTCACTCCCATTGAGCTTTTCATATGAAACTTTAACCTTAGAAAAATGAATTAATGCATATCATATACCCAAATAAAATTTTAGGTAAAACTATGCTTTCATGGTATAAGACAGATTAACAGTTTTAGGTGTTGTATACAGTTTATAAGTGCATCAGATTTGTTTTGCACATTTTAAAAAGCAAGTTTGAGTGTTTGTTTTTGAGTAGGGGGGTAATTTTGACATAAATGTGACTTTTTTTTTTTGCAATTTTAGCCCTAGTTTTGGTGTTTGCGAAAGGGTTTCTTTTTTCTTTTTCTTACTAGTTATGTATTTAGGGGCTCTGTAACTTGATGCTCAATACCACATACATAGGAATGCAGGCTTGTTAGAGTACACCACAGTGGTAGGATAAACAGCCTTATCTTTCTCTTTTTTTTCAAATTTGATGTAAGAGTATGATTGGGTTTGGAGGACAAATTAGGGTTGTTACTGTATTCTGTAACTATAAATCACTTGACTGTTAGGGACTAGTCATCATAACATTCCTGTATGCTTTTAAGCAGATGAGTTTATAAAGGCACAAATAGGTATGTCATTTGTGCCTTTGATTTATTTATTGTGATGCATAATAACATGCATATAAAATGATATGCTGCATGTAAACCATCTTTCATAATGTAAAAACAAAACACTGTTACCATATATCAGGCAGATTTCTGTTGTATAATTTATTATTTTATATTCACACTTTACTTGCTATAGAGCTTTGCATGTCTACCTAGTTTTCCTGACTATGGTAAAAAAAAAAATGCATTTATCATATATGGTTACTGTTACCAGATGTATTGTTTATCACTGTATAAACTATAGAAAATGAATGCCACCGTTAGGCAGAATACTTTACAGTGTGTTATTTAAATAAACATGCAGTGATATAATGGGTAGTTTTTTACTGCATAGTCCAAAATTTACCATAAGTTTGTAACTGGATTATCATTTCATTATGATTACAATAAAAGAAAAAAAATTGAATTGTTATTTTTATCCCCAAGCAGCCAGTGACTAACCCATTGGTCATTTCATGGGGAATAATCAGATATTAAATCATGTGTTTCGTGTCTTATTGACAGGATATACTCTTGTGCACCCTACTGCAAGTCAGACAACTGCTCAGGCAGGGAGTGCCATGCACTAATGTATGCCTGTCCTTGTCCAACTTAAACCTATAAACAATGGGTAAAAATTTTAGGAGAAATTTTGGGAGTTTCTTTTACGTACCCCCCCT
>NC_051400.1:36932228-36933697 GCF_015228065.2 Penaeus monodon
CATGATTCATTCAAGTCAACAGAAATGGAAAATTAGAATACATTTAAAATTTACTAAATTTATTATCTGGCCCCTAATACAGGTTTAAAATATTTTAAAAAGCACCTGAATCATTAAAAATCCCCTAGGGACACTGGGACATAACTTTCATTATTAGACTTAAAGGGGATGGGAATGTCTTGTTGCATTTAGAGCTTGGCAGGGGGATGTGACTGTTCCTGCAAGGATAGTCAAGCAGTGATCTTCTTTTGCAAGTTCTCTGCCAGCTTGTCCAAGAACTCAAAGGTGTTGAGGTAGTCACTGCGGGTGATGCTGGGAAGGGAAGGGAAGGGAAATATATTAGACTAACACTGATGGAAGCAACTAGAAATATAGATACTGTTGATGAAAATAATTTTTAGGGCACAAATATGTCAAAGTTTATACAAGGTATCTGGTGGTTCGACAATTGGAATGTATTGCCGTCTTAAAAGTGAAATTTATACCAATAGTTTGATCAATGTGCCATTAAAGTCAAAACAGAGAAAAAAAATTAAAGGGAAAACTCTCCCTGGCCCCCCAAAAATAAAAATAGGAACTTACTTAGCCATTCCCTTGATACATATGGCCAAGTCCTTGGTCATGTTTCCACTCTCAATGGTTTCCACGCACACCTGTTCAAGTGTTGTGCAGAACTTGGACAAGGGTTCATTATTGTCCAGCTTGGCACGGTGGGCCAGACCTCGTGTCCAGGCATAGATGGAAGCTAAAGAAATGAAAAAATTGGAAAAATATAAAAAGAAAATGAACTAATGATGAAAGTTTGTATGCAAGAAACAATAGGGAAGAAGAAAATATTCCAACAAGTACTTAACTAGTGATCATAGATTTAATGATAAGAGAAAAAGGGAAAATTAAGAACAAATGCTTGATGCTTGATACAAAGCTTCCTGCATTACCAATAGGGTTTGTGGATGTCTCCTTGCCCTGCTGGTGCTGGCGGTAGTGGCGTGTGACAGTCCCATGGGCAGCCTCAGACTCCAGAGTTTTCCCATCAGGGCACACAAGCACCGACGTCATCATGCCCAGTGATCCTAAGGAAATGAGGTGCACAAATTACAGTATAACTAGTAATTAGTAAATGGCAAGATTAAATTACATAGAAAAATCACACAAGGAATAATACGAACAGTATAGACAAAAACATCATGGCTCTTAAGGGGGTATGCAGTACCTGGGGGGGAATAGAATAGCATTTTATAAAACTGGGTTCAAAATGTTCCTATACCATCTAGAAATATTCCCGAGCAATACTTTCACAATAGCATATAATTTAAATGTCTGGCACAGGTTTAAATGGATAAAGGTCCCAATACACTGGAGAGGGGTGTGGGCAGGTTTAAACCTATGTGCATAGAATAAAGGTGAATTTCCACTGAAATCTCACTTCACCAGAGTATAGCTGAAAGTGGTAGGTCTGGGAAGTTAGA
>NC_051400.1:36934296-36935092 GCF_015228065.2 Penaeus monodon
ATCCAAGGGATTAATGCTGCTGTGTAATTTAATGCAACACATACATATATGTGTACAACTATGTATGCACCTAAGTATACTTACATTGCTCCAGCTCACAAAAAATATTTAGCAACAGAGACACCTATTTACCTATAAAGATTCAACACAATACACCATATTTTAGCTAGAATACCCCCTTCACCACTATTACCTAAATCTTCCAAAAAAGTAAACCCCCATTAAATAACAACAAAACGGCAACCTACCAAAGCCCTGTGCAACAGAGTCTGACTGCACATCGCCATCATAGTTCTTACAAGCCCACACAAATCCACCCCCGCTCTTCATAGCTTGTGCAACCATGTCATCAATCAGGCGGTGCTCGTACCAGATGCCTGCAGCTTCAAACTTGCCCTTGTATTCACTGCAGAATGAGAAGAGATGAGAAAAATACATGAATACATCTATCAAGTAAAATAATGGAATATAAAAAAATAACTGGCACACAGTGAAGTAAAATACTTCAATAAGGGGGGGATAAATAAAATAAACTTTAAATCCTCAAATTAATACATTGGAAGAAAATGTAATTATGTTCAAACCTACATATCCTCATCACCAGAATATACAAAAAAAGAAAATGACATCCAAACTACCTGTCATAAATCTCCTGGAAGATATCTTTGAAACGTCCATCATATTTCTTGAGGATGGTGTTCTTGGTGGACATGTAAGTGGCATTTTACGGTCAAGGGCATACACCATGGAAGCATGAGCAAATCCTCTGCAAATGAAAAGAGTGGACTTATCATTA
>NC_051400.1:36935171-36935339 GCF_015228065.2 Penaeus monodon
AGTCTAAATCACATGGAGTTAATAAATAAATAAATAAATATTTATCATGTGACAGAAGCAATTTGGAAAAAGAAAAAAAAATGAGAATAATTAAAAAAACAAATTATGTGAATATAATGATACACAGCCTTCCATGATTATAATTAGCTAAAGGAGAGAGAAAGCAAA
>NC_051400.1:36935462-36935795 GCF_015228065.2 Penaeus monodon
TCCTAAATACACCCTATATATTCCCACACCTCACCCTGAGCACACTTTCATATGCATACCTGATAGACTCATCTGTGTTGAACATGCCAAGAGCAACTCCTGCTGCATCGAAGTTGTGGATAATGTGGTGGATTGCATCACCACCAGCAGCAGGGGTCCAGCTGATTTCAAGTTTGCCTGCACCGGGTACCACAAAATCCACTGCTTTGTACTGCGGAAATAATTGGAAGTTCAGTACTTTTGAATGCTGCTGTGGAGGAAGGGCATTAAGCAACTGACTTAGTGGGAAAAAGTTGCAAATATGTGTTACTATTACCTCTCCCACCTTACTTA
>NC_051400.1:36935956-36936230 GCF_015228065.2 Penaeus monodon
ATTGTGGGGATAAAGGTGTTAGTTAAAGGTGTTAAATCTTATAATCTAATTAAGCAATTGTTATCTAGCCACCTTTAATGCAATCCAGTTAGTCAATATACATCAGGTACCTGCACTGTCCATTTTAGTTTTCTTTTATCTATTTGGTTTACACAAAGAAGTCATTACTGGGTCTACTGACCTCACCTGTTTAGTCCAATCCTTGAATTTTCTTTGAAAAACGTTTTACTTCTATTCATTACTGGTATTAACATTATCATCACTCTAATGTTTT
>NC_051400.1:36937344-36938060 GCF_015228065.2 Penaeus monodon
CAACCTTAATGAGTAAAGAAACTTGCCATTTTGACGTCAAATAATGATTACTCAAAATGAATTAATGAACTCAACTACTTTACAATTTAAGCTATTTGCACTCAAAACAGTATGAAACTCAACTCACTTGATCAGCATGTGCATGACGACCAATGACGATAGGCTTTTGCCAGCCAGGCACAAGGCGGGGGATGTTCTTGCAGATGATGGCTTCTCTGAACACAGTGCCACCAAGGATGTTGCGGATGGTGCCATTTGGGGACTTCCACATTTTCTTCAACTTAAATTCTGGAGGGAGAGGAGGAATTTGATTATAATTATGCAACAGGCTAGAGTAACAAAACTGCAACCACTACTATCATTACAGACTTCTTGTTTCACATGAGCTACTTTAAATCTTCCTCACTAACAGCACTACTACACTGACCTTCCACTCTCTTCTCATCAGGGGTGATGGTAGCACACTTGATGCCCACGCTGTACTTCTTGATTGCTTGGGCACAGTCAGTTGTGACCTTATCATCTGTAGCATCACGGTTCTCCATGCCCAGGTCAAAGGTGTGAAGCTCCACATCTAGGAAGGGCAAGATGAGCTTCTCCTTGATGAGGTCCCAGATGATCCGGGTCATCTCATCCCCCAGCATCTCCACAACAGGTCCACCTGAAGATAAACAAATGCATTTAAGATCTCTGGAGGATGGAAAACAAATAGAAGT
>NC_051400.1:36938760-36939009 GCF_015228065.2 Penaeus monodon
CTACTAGTGGTCCTCTCTTGTCTCTGAACAATAACCTTTGAACAGAAAACAATACATGATAACGATTGAGATCAAAGTATTAACAGAAAGCATTTTGTACCAGGTCCAACACAACCGATTTAGAGATACTGTGAGATGAGAGAACCTGTCCTTGTGTATGTGATAAGATAAAAAAGCTTGACACAAAGATTACTAACGCCTTACTATTAAATAACCAGACACCTGATACCCTGATATGAAACAATGAGT
>NC_051400.1:36939862-36940034 GCF_015228065.2 Penaeus monodon
AATAAAAATAAGATTCATGCCTTTGAAGCTATATATAGAAATGTTACAAGTCATCATGATGTTCTCGACACGTCTAAGCAGCTTCCCATTTAGCTACTTATTTTTCAAATTACTCTTAACCTCCTTTTTTTGTTTAGCTTTCCCTTCCTCTCTCAGTCCCACTAATTCCCCC
>NC_051400.1:36940091-36941106 GCF_015228065.2 Penaeus monodon
CTTTCCCATTCCCATCCGTTCCTACTCGTTTCTCTTATAACACGGAACACTTTCTTCTCCTTTTTCTCCTTTCACTCATTTTTTTTTTCATCAAATTCTTTCTATCTCCTTTCCCTCTTCATTTCGTCTTCCCAATTTCTATTTCGTTCTTCCCCTTTTCCTGAATTCCTCCTGATTCTCTCTCCCCCCACCACTCTCCACACATTCATTCACTTCTAGTTTGCCTATTTCCTCTCCCCCATTTATCCACCTCTGCCTCACATCCTGCTTCCGTTCCGACTTTTAAAAGGATCACGAAAAACCGGTCTTTCTCCGTAACAAGAATGCGGCCATGGTCAAGGCCATTTAAATATCCTCGGTTGCATTCTTGCTTGTCGTGCATGTCTCCTTACCCAATTTGGTGTGTATTAAGAATTATGTAAGACTCTTTGTAAGCAAGAATGGAGCATTGTTTTTAAAAAATGCATATATACATATATAACTGAATTCCTATCCATGTAAATTTGCACTTGGAGAATAGGAAAATATATGAAATATCACCATGACTCCTAAATCTACTGAGGAGCACTAATATGAAAATAAAAAATTACTTACAGGTGATTTTCCCCATTTTCTTTTCTTTTAGGGTGTCCTTAGAGCATCAACAAGACTGCACTTTAAGTGGACTCCAGGCAGAGTGAGGCAGGGAGTAGCGATTGCGTGAGGGCTGTCGTCTGTACGGCAGGAAAATAATCGTACGTTAATACATTTCATCTTTTTTTAATGTGCATTTTTTTTTTTCATGAACATATATTTTACTTTGCACGTTTCCTCAGATTTGTTATATTGTGCTTTATCATTCATCTTTGCTATGCTTTGCAAGTTTGTATTGGTGTGTGATAGTGGTTGAATGATGTCGTTTATGTGTACCGGCAAATGTCAAACGCAAACTAATGTTGAAGATCAAATAATTATATCATAACCTAACACTGCCAGAAATGACTATTGATGTTCCTTAGGTATCACACCACCCCCA
>NC_051400.1:36941135-36941705 GCF_015228065.2 Penaeus monodon
GCGTAATTACTCAGAACTGAAAGTATGTAGTTTCGACCCTTATCGTTCATCAGACAACCAATCTGACACTTCAGATTCTACCATATAATTCTTGATTGCCGTTTCCTGTCTTACATTGTATTTCATTTAAATGCCATACTCATACCTTATTTGTATGATAGATCCAACAATCTGGACATAATGTATTTGATTATACGATAGCTTAATATGAAATATAAATATCATTCATCAAAACTAGTAGTATAAATATATAGGTTGCTCCATATAAATGGCACCTGCTAAGCTCTTAATATTTAAATGGCATCAAATTATCATCCTAACCGCGATATACATTAACCAAAGTTAAATGGAAAATTGTTTTCGACAAGGAAAGAATATCAACAGCTTGATAGTTTATCTGAATTTCTCGAAAGAATGAGGTAGAAAAAAAAATGCCGTTATAATGGCAGGTCAGTCTGTAAAGGTAAGGAGAGAAATGACACACATGTTATCAGTGTTCATGACACGTATCATTACTTCTCTCCTATTTTGCATTATTCCAAACAATAATTTAGCTAGTTAGGGGAAATG
>NC_051400.1:36941772-36942092 GCF_015228065.2 Penaeus monodon
GGCAACTCTGGTGAAATTCTTTATGTGGGACCATGTTCTTGATGTTTGTAGCCTACGTGGAATTTTCCTATACATTGAGAGGAAAATGAGAATGTGGAAGAAAAGGACAATTTGATTAGATTAAGTAAGAAGAGGGGCTGAAGCATAATCAAAGAGATCAAGATAGAAAATTAAAAAGAAAAAAAATATTAAGGAATGGAGAAAATCAAGAGAAACTCGGGGCAATTCATAGTTATGAGATACAGGTGAACATTATATCGATTAACGAGTGAATGAGTAAGTGTCCACTGAACGTTGACAATGGATCATGCTAGGTGATG
>NC_051400.1:36942135-36944903 GCF_015228065.2 Penaeus monodon
TTTTTTTTTTTTTTTGTCATTTTCATAGCATCATTATCAGTCACTGCCATTACTACTTTCATTAGTATTATTGTCAAACGGGTACTTAAGACTCACACCTCATGTAATTAGGAATGGCCCTTTTGTAAGCTAAAACCTATGAACCAAAAGAAGGGGGAGGGGGGGGGGTAGCCCAATTCTGGATGTGCTCTGCAGGGGGTTTGGAGCAGCAATATGCAGTTCTATGTACCACCAGGTTCCTGTTAGCTTTCTCATTGGTCACTTGCTTGTGAGGGTGACACTGGGTAGACATAATGCACGAGTCAAGGTGGCATTGAAAGCGATATAGATGTGTATATGTGTCTATACCTGCTTGGGCGTGTATATTTTAAGACATTTCTTGTGGCCCTTTTAATTTGTTTATTTTTTCTTTACATTTGCTGTGAACTATTGATGTTACAAAGGAAAATATTATTTGCCAGAAGAAAGATAATTAGCGTTGATAAATTTACGGGAATTATGTACTCATTCTTTTTGATTCCTTCGTCCGGGTCATCTGGAAAAGATGGCAGGTCGCGTCAAGAGTAAAGTTGTTGCAATATCTTGTCTTTCAAAGGTTAATTTCTAGGCTACCATTTATGTGGGTTAGTGTATGGGTTATATTGAGCATTCTGTTGCTGTTTGTATTATTCGTTCTGCACTGTCTCAGGTTTGATTTTAAGTAGTCGTGTAATTCTTCTGCAGGGGGATATATTGATATCTTATGTTTGCTGTACTAGATGAGTTTTTGATTTTGGATTACATGAAGAGGCAGGAGCTGGAAAGGGGCTTTCCCAAGACCTGCCAGATGCTTCGTCTAAACTTAAGCATTATATTTGACGTTACTTGCTCAAGTGTATCTGGTCTGGGCCATGGTTGTTAACTTCTTTCTGTTGCCCTGAAGGACGCCAATTGGCACGTCTGATATGCAGATCCACAAAAGGCTTCATCCCATCCTCACATTCGCTAGCGGCAAATCCCATCAGTTCTAAGTGCTCTTCAGAATTATCCTGTTACACTATCTGGTCTTGTCTGGCATGTTAGGACGTTTAGGTATTTAACTACCTGAATTCTGGTCATCCTCCAAGGGTGCAAGATAGTACATCGGGGCAAAATGCTTGCGGTTCAACCTTTTCAAATTCCCTTGGGTCTTCTTGATATAGTTCTCATGGTTTGGTCTTGAGTAGATACTGTCGTGGGGACAGTGGCCCTGTCAATCGCCCACGTGAACCGGTGTTGAAATATCTTTTTGGCTCCACAAAGTGTCATGTCAGCAGATGGAAAGCCTGCTGGGTTCCCTCATCCACACAGTCGAACTAGTCCCGTTCGACAGGATCTGAATTCATTGCCTCTGGCAGGGGCATGCAGTACTCGAGTCCTCTGACCTTGATCTCCAGAAGGGGTCCATTGGTGGTTGAGAGGGCCGCCTTGCGTTCTTCACCTTCTGGGTGGCGACTCTCTAGAACTGAACCTCACCTCCAAGGTATTTGACTGAAACTAGTGCTCAACAGGCTAATAGTATTTGAGGTGATGGTCCTCCGTGCTTTATTCAGGTTCACATCAACACCTGAAAGCTACCTGTGATCTTGCTCTCTCTCGCCAGGGAACCTTCCCTTCGAGAAGCAACAATCCATGTCCTAGACATGACGACGGTTCATTACATCAACAGGTAACGGTCCCCGTACCGCCCTTTCTCTTCAGGACTTCCGATGCGATGTTTTACCGGGTGAGGACACAGGTGCATTACGTGACAGCGACTTAAGTGGCGGGGAAAAATACCCAATCCGCCTGTCATCAGAGGACAGGGCTGTAACCTGACCTTGTTCTTGGACCTTTCGTCAAGGTTCGGGATTTTGCAGGTGGGTCTCTTTACTTCCTTTCACAATCGCAATCAGAGGTGACAGTAGACGGCTAATAACGGAGCTACAATTTTGTGATCAAGCTTCAACTTGACAATATGACATTAATTACTAAATGTGAGATGTCAGTAGCATATAACATATATTCGCCACAAGAATTTACGTAAATATTATTTGAATGTCCAATTATTGAGTATCGAAACAGAATATCAAATTTTATATTGTCCACTGTTTTATTTTCCTTGTAACATCTACAGTTTTACATGTTTCCACACATGATATGTACAAACGGTATGTGGGCAATAAATTACTTGTATATTTTTAAGTAGCTGTAACATGAATTTTTAAAGTCAGATCAGATTTCACCTGAGCTCTTGGTCATATGTCTAAAGCATTTACCATTAATCTGTGAGGCCGATATAAAAACAGGGGACTCAATTCAGTCTTGCAAGGCGGCAATCTGAACCTGATTAATTACTGCTCCTTTGTCCCGGGCAGCATGATAAACATGTCTGTTGCTGTTGTTAGCAGCATTGCTGTTATTTATTTACACCCCATCTTCCATTTAATGCAGGGAAACCTCTACTACTTTTATTGAATCATAAAACTTGAAAAAGGTGAGACTGTCGGCTATGATACAGAATAGTTACTGCCAACTTAAAATATTAAATTATTAATATGTATGAAATGAACAGTATTCATTCACAAGATCAGAATAAATGTATTCTTAATAAAAAAGTGACTATACACACAGCATAACAAAATAAAGTATAAAATTTCATTTAAAGCAAAAACAAATGACATGGAATAACTAAGGTGTAAATGGTGTTAACTACTACAATAGTTTATAGTCCTCTAGGTCATGGGCTCTTCAAAGTACGGGTTGCGACC
>NC_051400.1:36945105-36945310 GCF_015228065.2 Penaeus monodon
AACTAGAGATACCATTTGGAATGCGTAAAACTGCACTCTAATACTTTAGATGATAGATAGTAGTTACGAAAACCAGAAAACAGACTAAATTTGTGGCCTTCCATGGGGGAACAGGAAGAAGGGATCCCACATGTGAGATGTCAGAAATAAGTTGGCCACTGTGCCGTACCTCCTGGCAAAGAACGCACAGGATGCCCAGTTACCT
>NC_051400.1:36945390-36946006 GCF_015228065.2 Penaeus monodon
TTCTAATAGCTTAGTATGGTGTACATTGCCGGATTTAAGTACAAGCTAAACTTCAGTATAGGCCCTCACATTACATGGGGCCTTATAAGGATTCTAGATTGGGTCTGTTACTCATTTTTATGTCAGGCAATCCCATCAGACCACCTGAGGCTAAGTAGTACTGATGCCGTCACTCGACTAGGAGGGATTTTGTTGGGTCATCGACCAGGTCTCCTTCTCTCGGAGGGTTCTCTTCCTAGGCAGCCCTCCATGTAAAGGTCTATATGAGTATATAGACCTTGCTCCATGATGCCTCAGTGTCTTCATCATCAGAGTTGTAGAAGGGATTTCCAAGATTTCAGTCGTTTGGTGGGAGGCACTTGTTGTAAGAGGCACTTGTGTGCGTTGTAATTGGGTTGCGGCTTCTTTTCTGATGTGAGGGGAGCAATAGCACTCATTGCTGAGATAGAACTACGACTTATTCTAATGTTTTCCTTTTTGTTCTAAAGCCTGCCTGGCCGAGCGAGATGCGTAGTTCCAATATAGGTGCAAGTCTTGTGATCAGAAGTCTTTCTAGAAGTTTGAAGGGGCAGCAAGGAATAGATGTGGATCGTTTGCACACATACACGCACACACC
>NC_051400.1:36947585-36948755 GCF_015228065.2 Penaeus monodon
ACCTTGCCATAGTTCATGCCGTGGCGCTTGTATATGTTGGTTCCATGCATACTAGCCCCCGTTTTTCCAAATTTGATGAAACGAGAGTATCTCTTTCGGCATATGCTTTCGTCCCAGAGCTAGCCTGTCGAAATTTCGGACTCCCTAGAAAACAGCCTTGAAAGTAAGCTGTCAATGATAGTCGAATTCTTCCGAAAAAACAAAAATCGGTTCGGCAGTCATGGAGAATTAAAGTTTTCGTCACCGAAAACATGCCTGACTCAAAGAGTTGGCTTTCGGAAAGCTCTTGGCACATTAAGAGAAGAGAATATTGGATTCGAAAGCAAGGGTCCCCCCTCATTACGTTCGATTTTCTAGCAATCAGACGAATGTATAATATACCGTCAAAAATGATGGTTCATGGATTCAAAATAACTCGGCTCATCAATTATTTTTTAACTTAAAATCTTTTAGTCACTATGAAAAATTGGATCATAAAACTGAATTTTGAGAGAAATGGAAAAAAAAAACAATAGGACTCGAACGATCTACACATACCAAGAGGCAGGGGTGACGCTTGTCTTGTTCAAAAGCAATTTAACACGAGGTAATTATTCAGATTTCATTCAGCTTACTTGCTGTAGAATGATTGTCAAGGAATGGGAAAATCAGTGGTAAAATTAAGGTGTTTGACTCGCTTAGAAATTCTCCCACGCCGGAAAGAGGGAGATTAACATGTGAAGAGCGAAGAGACTGCCATTATTTATTTTTCCCCCCATCATGTCAAATAAAACAACTTATATTGTTCTCTCTGAGAAGTTACGGGAGTTGCAATGTACGAGTATCATAGAGCTGTATAGTTCCTTTGCAATGAGGCAGAGCTGCTTTAGGAAAGGTGAAAGAATATGTCAATCACACTGTTGACTAAAACGTTTATAACATGTCTCTCTGCATTTTAAGGCAAAACGGCTTTGAGAAAGGTATCAAAACGTCAGAGAATTAAGACTATTCAGTTTAGTAATGTTTAAAACACGTCTGGATGCTTTAGATCAGGGATTCCCAAACTGGAGCCGTGACCCACAGAGGGGCTATGGAGTAATATGATGTTGAAAAACTGAATTTGGATTTTTTTTTGTTTATGAAAATCAGGATTACAGTAAAAAAGAAAAAGAAAAAAAGTATGAGTCTCAA
>NC_051400.1:36949222-36949303 GCF_015228065.2 Penaeus monodon
TTGCAAGGTTGGATGACTATGTGAAACAAGAAAATTAACTTTATCTGTGTGGGTGTAGGTGTGGGTGTGGGTGTATGTTTG
>NC_051400.1:36949662-36949873 GCF_015228065.2 Penaeus monodon
CATAAACTAAACCTAATTTTGAGGGTAAGTGCAACTCTGTGAATACATCTATATATGTTTGTTCTGAATTGCTATTATAACCCTGTAAAGCCATAGGAGCAAACTAGGCAATTGTTTAAAATACCTTTACTTGAGCAATCATGATAGTGATTTTGATGGATTACTCTAGCCATCTACTACCAATATATGTACGACATTTTCTGTGTAACCA
>NC_051400.1:36949954-36950380 GCF_015228065.2 Penaeus monodon
ATATACACAGAATAAGCCATTACATTATCTAATGCAATCCCCCTTGGGGGTTACTACCCTGGAGCCCTGCCCTGCTCTAACTTACAATTGTAATGCATTTACCAGCGGTCAGTTACCATCATGTGTTTACCAGTGATGGTTATGGGGGATTCACAAAAAGATGTTAACTTGCCTTTTTACAGTTATGACTGTAAATTGACTTACTCTACTGGTAGGCAACAGAGGTCTCTAGTAAATCAATTCCACTAATCAGTGACCATCATACATAAGTCTTATGGTTTTCTTCAGCCAGTCACATTATTGCAGGAAAAGCATACGTAGAAGATTGGCAAATAAATATTTGTTCAACATTATACATCATCTGAGGTGATGTAGGTAGATTGCAAACACATGTACAGTTGTAGAAGGTTTTATGACAATCCATTG
>NC_051400.1:36950415-36950654 GCF_015228065.2 Penaeus monodon
CTTTGGCAGCTTATAAGTGCAATGTGAAAATGCATACAATAGTTTGAAAATTACCAGTGATTAGCTCAATTTCCTAGAATAACTTTGGTGGACCAAATTTTGTTTTCCTTTTCTCTATAACAAATAAAAATATAACAGTGGAACTCTATTATAGTTTCAGTAAGAAGAAACAAAAAAAAAACTTTCTGAGCTTATCATACAGAAATAATCCATAAACCTTGTAAAACACTCTATACCTT
>NC_051400.1:36950694-36951643 GCF_015228065.2 Penaeus monodon
CCGATCAAAACTAACAACTTAGTTACAATATAAAGTTCAAAATAATCACTTTGAAGAAAAATGTTAAATTTACAGCAAGCTCTTTCTCCAAGCCCAGGACCTCTATGGATTTCCTTATGGCTCCATATCCTGTAGAAACTGTATTCCTTTCCAGAGGACCCTCCTTGATTTTCCTCTGTCTTCCTCTTCATCAACAATTATAAATCATAGGTATTCTACTGTGTATATCATTATACTTAAAAAAAAAAAATCCTTTTTTTTTCTGTGCTTGTATGAGACATATTTGGAGAAAGCGAGCATGTTGAGGTTATGTGGAAAGTGCGGGATGGCGGTGGTGGAGTTAGAGAGTGGCACTGTCATGGTGGAATGACTTTTTAAATTTTCTGTTCATACAGGGAATGACAGTTGCTTCTGTTGTTTTAGTAGATTGTCATGGCTCACAGCATCATATTTATTACACTTGGTCATCTTGTAAATTGTTCTTTTATGTCCATAAGAGAAAAAAACAGATGGACCCAATATTTACATTATCAGACAGGACTGCCTCTCTTTATCATCAATAATGATTTTAAAACATTAGAAAATGCAAACAAATGGAAGGCCTTGAAATCTTAGGATAATGTGGGAAGTTGGGGGTGTATATCATAATCCATTTTAATTCCAGGGAGCCATTTAAATTATCTAGTACAGATACTACTCTGAAATTTTTAGCGGATGTTTCATGCCATCCATGAATTTTGATTTATTTTTCACCTAAAAAAGCAAAGAGTCCCTTAATAGACTTCCTAGCTATTTATTATCAAAATGAGAAACGTTACAAACTCTGTCATACCCATCGCTGAGTTAATAATATATTATTATTTACTGTCAACCAAAAAAAACAGTCTAAACATACTTTGTATTTATTTATTTTCCCCTTGCATATGACTATATATTAACCATTTTTCTG
>NC_051400.1:36951832-36952588 GCF_015228065.2 Penaeus monodon
GCAACTGTAGTTACTTGATATTTCTCATCTGCTTGGTTTCAAGTAAGGTCTTACAAAAATTATGTAAGACAATAAACCATTATCATACAAGATAACCTTCAGAAGAAGTAATATAATTTCAATGTTTTTTTGTGATTATTTAGCATATGGAAGCCCTCACCAGAGACTCAGTCCTCAACTCCATATCACAATTTTTTCAACAACTTAAGTTTGCTGGGAGTGAGTGTAAATGTCAAGAGGATGGTTGATGGGGGGGGCTCCATCCTTTCATCTCTGGAGTAATGTACAGAATACTAGGGAAATGAAAATGTTCTATATTAAGAAACCATAGATAAGAATGCTTATATGCTTAGTGAAGCTTAGGCTTATAGACTCTGCAGGTTAAATGCAACATGTGCTTATTATCATTCAGCTGCTGCTTATATGTTTGTGTTGTCTTTCCCCTCACACCATTCTGATGAAAGCCTGGTTAGCAAAGTGTGTCTTTGGAGAAGCTTGTCCCTTCATGTTTCCCTGTCTAATAATTGTTTATTTGTTGGTCTTGAAAGATATGGCGAGCCATGGTCGCCAGTCCTCAGACATGAGGTAGGAAATGTGGTTTGTTGCTGTTCTTATTATTGTTTATGTTTATTTGTTCTGAGTATATTGTGTATATCTATTTTTTTTTTACTTTGCTCCTATTTCTTTTTTCTCTCTGTAATGATATTGTTAATTAAATTATGCAGGCAAGGTAGTGTAGAGTTCACTGTAGTATTG
>NC_051400.1:36953281-36954250 GCF_015228065.2 Penaeus monodon
ACACCCAATGCCACTGGGATTTTTGAGAAATATCTCTGGAGTATAGGAGTGTTTTTATTTTAATAAGAAAAAAAAGCACAATTTAAGAAACTTGTCAGAATTCTAGGTTTAAAATATGTAGCAAAGAAACAAAGGTTTTGTACAGCTTTACCCACTAATTCATCTTTACCCTGCTGGACAGTTACCATTTGATATACAGGCAGTCCTCTGTTCCATTCCTGAATCCGTACAGTAAAATGAAATAAGCAGAACAACAATTATTCCCCTAAGAAATAGCTAAAAAGAGATATTGCATTCCCCAACCTTATGGCCAGACTTCGTAGCTCAAAATATTTAAAAAATTCTCTCTGAAAAAAAATGTTTAGGGTAGTGGCCTTCATCAAGAAATAGATTCTCTGTTTATTACCAAAACATATATAGCAAGTGGCTGTAATTTAATCTGACTGCTTGTTTTGATAGTATCCAGGCAAAAGTGATACAGCATGCAGCAAATTTACACATTGGAAAAACTGCAGGAAACTTTGATAACATCAGGAGCTGTAGTCCTTCTTTTGATAGGATATAATCAACTTTGTCTAAAAATCAGTTGATTCAGGGTTATGCATAATGGCAGCATCAGTCATTCAGTGGTAGGCTGGTTCACTACAGAAAAACTTAATTTCTTGATGAGAATTCTGAAATAGTACCAGAGAATAGGTTTTGACAATACTAAAAGGGGTTCATTTGTCACCTTCATATTGTTTAGTGTTAGTGGACAGATGTTATCAGAGCAAATTATTGTTTATAAATTTCTAAGTAATCTTCTTTTTCATGTCTGTCATCTATGCCTACTGTTATTGAAGATTAAACACATTTTATAAGTTGAAGACTCAAGTTGCATTTATTCATGAATTCTTTCAATTTCCTATTTCCAGGGATATAAATCATAAACTGTTTTCATTGTATCAAATGTAGAAAATGTATGAATGA
>NC_051400.1:36954304-36954544 GCF_015228065.2 Penaeus monodon
AGGATAAAATTAAAACAGCATTACAATATTTACCAAGGAATAGCAATAGTTTTGAATATGCAAAGTGAATGATGATTTCTCTATTTTTTTTTATATAGATTTTCTAACTTATTAAAAAGAAATGTGCTATATTTTTCTTATTCGTTTTGTTCTCGTAATTTCAGATAGTTTATTTTATCTTGTGTTTTTGCTCCATGTTTCTCTTTTTTTAAGATAAATTTTGCACTTAGGTCGCACTCT
>NC_051400.1:36954591-36954929 GCF_015228065.2 Penaeus monodon
TCGTGATAGAAGAAGTCGTTCTAGGTCCCGTTCTAGGTCAAGGTCTCCACGAGGAAACCGTCGAAGGTCACCTGTGTACATGGCTGGGCCTTCAGGGAAGCATGATGGTAATGACATAGTCCTTTTGGTGTTTATGTCGATTAAAGAAATTGATGTTTTATTTTCAAAGAAGACAAAGACTTTATAAAGTTATGAAATTTTTGTGAAATGAAATGAACAGTACTTTTAGTATGCTAGCATCACAATATTTAGAGTATCATTTTGTACAGCTCATACACATACATGCACATGAACCGGGCAATGCTTGCAGTAAGTATATAAGACTACATTGCACTGTC
>NC_051400.1:36954956-36955536 GCF_015228065.2 Penaeus monodon
GGTATTATAGTTGTAAAGAATTTTTTATTATTGTTTTGCACTTGAATATGGTGTCTAATGTGAAACAAAGAAATTTTGTATATAAATTTAACATTTAATAGAGAAGAGAAAAGCAGGAAACTTCTATTAAGTCTGTTGTTCAGAGTAAAGCTTTACAATTTAATGTTATTCATTGTGTAACTGATCATGAAATATTACTTCCTGTCACCTCCATCACACTTACTTGCTTGTTCACTCATCTTTTTCTTTTTCTCTTCTTTTTGTCTTAATTTATTGGCCCTTTTTCTTTTATTCTTTATTTATCTAGCCTCAACTTCCTTACTTTGTGCTCCTTCATCTAACTCTTTTTTCTTTTGAGTTTTAATTACTTGTCTCTATTGCATTTTAGAAGCTCCAATGGAAGAGTTAACTGCAGAAGAGAAGCAGATGGCAGAAGTTATGGGTTTTGCATCGTTTCACTCCACCAAGGGTATGTTGTCACACTTTGGGTGTTCTTTTGTTGTAATCTTTGTTGCATATGTATGAAGGGCCTCTCTAGCAAGAGACTCACATCTTGGTGAGGATAGTATAACAAGTCTGG
>NC_051400.1:36955577-36955689 GCF_015228065.2 Penaeus monodon
ATAAATTAGGTCAGATTAGGCAGCCAGATGGATTTCAGATAATGGCATATCCAATTTTTGCTGTATTTGTCCTAAATGAGCATTATATATCCTTTAGCATATTACAGGTTGA
>NC_051400.1:36955753-36955897 GCF_015228065.2 Penaeus monodon
ATAGAGGTAACGTTTTGGGAGAAAGTTAAAAAGAATTTGTAAAATTATATAATGAAACTACATAACATAATGTTGAACACAGTAATATCAATTCTTTGTCAAAGCTCAAAAAGACAATGTGTGAAGTCAGTTACAAACTTTATG
>NC_051400.1:36959012-36959277 GCF_015228065.2 Penaeus monodon
CACCAGTGCAAGATCTGGTATGTAAGATGACTGAGTGTCTCCTACTACCAAGTCTATTATAAGGGTAATTTTGCTTTCAAAAAGACACTTAGTATTAAGTGTAATATTTTGTCAAAATATTTTTATTCAGTATTTTTTTAATAAGATATTCTCTGAAAGGTAGTCTGGCTTTGACCTCTTATGTAAAAAGATGAGGCTCTCCTAACCCAAGGTTGATAAGCACTGGAGGGGATTATATATTCAGCAGACACAGACATTTACACTC
>NC_051400.1:36959304-36959673 GCF_015228065.2 Penaeus monodon
ATACACACTTTCAAAATGGTATGTTTATAGGTAATTTTCTTCACTGAACTCTCACGCAATTTGTTCTTGGTTTTTAGGGAAAAAAGTGGATGGGAACAACGCAGGTGCAGTGCACGTCATTATGAAACGCAAATATCGTCAGTACATGAATCGAAAGGGTGGCTTTAACAGACCTCTCGACTTTGTGGCATAAAATCACCTCACTCCAGGGAATCAGATGCTTAAAATTTGTTTGAAGAAGAAGGATATATTATTTTATTATCATTAGGGCAGTACCTTGAAAGTGCACTTGCCTGACACAGAGATTTTCTTGAAGAAGATAGGGAATTCATCTTTTCATCCTCTCACTGCCTCTATTTTTCTCTTGCA
>NC_051400.1:36959715-36960051 GCF_015228065.2 Penaeus monodon
AAGAAAAATTTAGTAAGGTTACGCTTGTCATGCAAGCAGATGGTTTAGCACTGCTCTTCAGATGCCAGTGGGAACACAGTCATGACAAGAAAAAGGAAAAGATTCAGAGACAGCAATATTGATTTAGATGTGTTTATCTAATAGATACAAGTATTTTGTTTACTCCTCCAGTCCTTTCCTTTTCCCTACTATCCATACTAGACTTCCAATCAATCAGGATCTTCCCAAAATGTTGTATATTGATGCAGGAAAAATGAAATTTAAATGTAAGCATATTATCAGTTTTGTTTTCCACTTTCATTGATGTCTTAGGTGGTTCCAGCTATTTCTGGGCAA
>NC_051400.1:36960527-36960648 GCF_015228065.2 Penaeus monodon
GATCAATTCAGTGGACCGTACATGAGCCTGCAGCCGGTGGGTTAAGGATGATAATGTACGATAGTGTTATTTTGATTTTTGACTCTATGGATAGTCTAATGATCTTTGACCTATCTCTCTT
>NC_051400.1:36960667-36961559 GCF_015228065.2 Penaeus monodon
TCATTAGTGGAGAAAGCAGGTTACAAAGAATTACACTTTTTTGGAAGTAGAAAGTGTAGCCAAAACTCTGGGGGCTTATTTATATGTAGATATATCATTATCTTGTGAAGCCATGTTCTGTAACATTTACCAATAAAGGAGATTTCTAAGTATATGGTTTTCATTACCCATCCATCAACAGTAACTCTCAAAACCTTTTATCTTATTTTATGTACCAAGTTATAGCCTCCCATCTCTCTTCAGTAATATGTTTCTATGGAATTCACTTCTCATATAATCCTCCTTTTCACTTTTTCCCATTTCTTAAACTTTCTTCCTGTTTACCTCTTTACTCTCCTTCAGCTCATTGGTGCTTTTCCCCATACACATACACAGGACCAGTAGGTAGGCTTAGATTCAGCAAGTGATATTCTCTTTAAGACTAGTAATTATTCAAGCCAAAGATTATCACAGGTTTCAAGGATTTCTATGTAGAAATCATAGTTTTGCCCCCTTGCACTTTTTGAAACTTTTTCTCAATGTTCACAATATTTTCAGGTTTTAAACTATTTTGGCTGTTTTGTCACTTGTCAGTCAGTGAAAAAAAAAATATATGTTTATAAACATTTTATTATTCTTGTGAAAGACAAGATTATAAGTTTTATTTCCAAGATGGAAAGAACTTAAGGCACTACCAGTTTCATTCTTGTTTTATTCTCAGGAAGGTTGTTTTTTAGTGTATGGGGAGCAACTTGTAGTGATGGTAAGAAGCACGAAGAACTTGCTGATTATGAAGAGTACAAAGAGTGGTTGAACAAAAAAATGGAAATTAGATATGCTGAGAAGGAAAAGGAATTTGCAGAAATGAAAGCAGTAAGTATTTGTGTAGCCTTTTGATCTCTACATCTCCCTC
>NC_051400.1:36961581-36962078 GCF_015228065.2 Penaeus monodon
AGAGGTTGATATACTCTTGCAATGTCTTTCTTTATTGCTCATGTTCTCATCCACATCCATTTGGATTATGGCCCCAGAGTGTTACCCAATGCATACTTTTACAGCAATATATGAAGGAGCGAGAATTGCACCAAAAAAGGCTTGAAGAAAGAAGACGGGCAGATTTTGAAAGAAGTCGAGAAAGTGGATATAGAGAAGAGAGGTCAAGCCGTTCTCCGAGGAGGTATTTTCATGCTGTGGAATTTCTTTCTTTTTTTCTTCTTATTCCTCTCTTGCCTCATGCCCCTTTTTCTATAATTTCACTATTCTCTACACATTTCATAATCTGAATAAAAGGAGATCAATTCCATCATACCAATATGATCTGAACAACAACTAGAAGAGAGCCACAGAAGGGTTATGGGCTTACTAATGCAGTAAGCTAAATAAAAGGTATGGTTTTGAAATTTTGTTCAATACAACAGAATCTTATCAGTGTATTTTCACTGGCAAATATA
>NC_051400.1:36962543-36963739 GCF_015228065.2 Penaeus monodon
ACTTCTTCTCTGGGTTCTTTCTCAGGAAAGATTAATTTGGTCTTACTCTGTTCAGATAGACATTGGCTGGATCATGTAGTAAACACTTTTCTCTATTTTTGCATATTTTCTCAAGAAAACATGTATGAACACAAGATGGATATTAAAGGAGGAGGCGAGTACACAACCTGAGTTTCAGAAATATATTTTTTTTCACTATTTTCTTTTTATTATAACTCAGAAACTAATGGATAAAAAAAAGTAGAATTAGTACTTCCCAAGAAAAAAGAAAAGAGTAAAGGATTCCCCTAAAGGTAGATGAAGGAAGAGATAGTAGAGAGAGTGATATATTTTTCACAAACACTTCATATGAAGCAGTTATAGTAATACTGACATAAATTCTAGTTTTTTGTTTTCCTCTCTTCCTCTCCTTCATCCTTATTTTTTATACCACATATACTGGCCGCAAAAGATCTCTTCATTTATATAAAAAATGTCTTATGGATAAAGAACTTCTGGGAAAGAATTGTTAATATTAAAATCATAGATGGTATACAGTATTATAAATATTTAATGGGTGCATCAAATTACATGTTTCTTATACAAGCTTTTCTTGCCTATTCACAGAAGGCACAGGTCGCCCTCCAGAGGTCACGATAGAGACTATGACCCCCTGGACAGATATAGGAGCCGTGACAATGACAGAAGCAGGCCATACATTAGTGACAGAGAGAGGCCCTACAGCAGTGACAGAGAGAGGCCCTACGGCAGTGATAGAGACAGACCCTACAACAATGACAGAGACAGGCCCTACAGCAGTGACAGGGACAGACCCTACAACAGTGACAGAGACAGGCCCTATAGCAGTGACAGAGACAGACCCTACAGCAATGACAGAGACAGGCTTTACAATAGTGAAAGAAACAGGCCATACAACAATGACAGAAGCAGGGAACAGGATCAAATTAGCAGTTACAGTAGCAGAGACAGGAGTCCCAGGCCAAGTGGCAGAGGTTTTGGTGGAGGATCACTTGATTTCAGTAATCCCATGCACAGAAATAGCAGCTTGGAAAGGGTACTGGATCCTATGCCATCCATACTTGGAATGAAAAGGTAAGCTGAGAAACAATTTTTGGTCTGTGAATGCTTTACCATTTTGAGAAGTTGAGCCTGTATGTGTAGATATGCATTTTCAGTAGATACCAGAGTGTAACTCT
>NC_051400.1:36964200-36964394 GCF_015228065.2 Penaeus monodon
TATATAGTTGGTGAGGACATGGAATGTTTATAATATACGATACAAGTAATTTGATAATTGTTTTCCTTACTAACCCCAAATGACTGCACTTCCACAGCCCTCCCTCCCGTACCCTTAGCTGTAATAAAGCCAGGAGGAAGCATGAACTACCCACTATTTGTTATTCTTTTCTTTCCTTGCACAGTCACCGAGGA
>NC_051400.1:36964669-36965035 GCF_015228065.2 Penaeus monodon
AAAGAAAAAAATAGACAAATATATAATACATGATGGACTGAGAAAAATCAGCCCATTCACAATAGGAGCCCCTGAAACTATACCAAATTAGGGTTGTGATTTTGCTCCCTGAGGGTTGTGGAGAGGATTAAAAAGAAATTAAAACTAAGGGGTCATCAACATATTAGAGAGAATGCCAGCATGACTACCACCAATGATCTGTCTTAGATCCCATGTGATAGCAAATTGGAAATAGAAGGTGATTTGGAAATGAGAAATCATAAAAATTTGGAAAGCATTTAAGGGGATCCTCCATTTTGATTATCGGACGTCTTAAATTTCAAGTTTCATTTATAATTTTTTTCTCTCTAGTGCATATTAACCTAA
>NC_051400.1:36965293-36965646 GCF_015228065.2 Penaeus monodon
GGAGTTAATGCATATGTGATTCCCAGAGAGTATCATTCAAATCAAATAATAAAAAGGCAACAACAATATAAATGTCATTTAAGCAAATAAAAAGAAAAATCCTATAAACGCATGTGATAACTTATATCTGTGGGAAAAAAAAAAAAATCTTCATACAATACCTAAAAGTAGTTAGATTACCAAATAGAGATTTCTGTGTATTTTTGTCTTAGAATAATAATCAATATTTTACTATTGTGTTGTGCAGAACTGTCATTTATAAAGTTATGATAATGAAATCTATGTATTTGACATTTTAACAATTATTGCTAATGAATTACTCTTCTAAATAGTGAAAACCTCATGTAAATTGG
>NC_051400.1:36965676-36966230 GCF_015228065.2 Penaeus monodon
TGTAGAGCTTTTATGAAAAATGTTGCAAAATCCCCATTTTTTAAATATTTGCATTTGAAAGCAGGGTGTGTGCTACTATTGTCTTCCTCTTTGGGTACTGTAGAATTGTAAATCACTAAATTCACTAATGTAAAAACAAGGCCCTATCCAACACTGTGCAAAATGAGAGGTGTAAGACGGATTTAATGACATTTGAATATTTATGAGCAGATGAGGAAACGCATCTTGGTCGCTTCGAAATCTAACTCCAATGCAGTGAGTTGCCAGTTAGCCTTTAGGAGCTTGGAGAATGTTGTATTTTTTCGTAGTTTGTAAAATTCCGGGTACTAAAATAATTTAATATTTGAATTGCATGAATGCACTTATGGCAGACAATCTTGCTGGATGGGGAAGGGTAAAAAAGTAGTCATATAATCTTTATTTTTGCAAATATTGTCCTAATTTTTAGAAGAGATAAAGGAATAAAATATATGTATATATAAATGATTATAGATGATGATATGATATAGATAATAGTATAATACTAGGTATATAAATGATATATTATTTTTGAT
>NC_051400.1:36966881-36966972 GCF_015228065.2 Penaeus monodon
GGAGTGGATGGTCCCCTTAATGGCTATGAAGCCCCAGTGATTCATGTTTGTTGTTCTTCCTAACTTAACACCCATCAGCTGAGGCATGATT
>NC_051400.1:36967017-36967118 GCF_015228065.2 Penaeus monodon
TGTTGGTATTGTATTGCTGTTAGTAATTATTTGAATATGCTAGTATGTAGGGAAGGGTAAAAAAAAAGGGTAAAAAAGTAGTCATATAATCTTTATTTTTG
>NC_051400.1:36968226-36968783 GCF_015228065.2 Penaeus monodon
TGTTGTTGGTATTGTATTGCTGTTAGTAATTATTTGAATATGCTAGTATGTTGTGATTATGTAGGTTTATGAATAATTGCAATTTCTTGTGATGTACACAAATCTTTTATAATAAAGAATTTTGCCTGGGGTCTGAAAATTCTCAGAATGCTGAGAGTGTCACATTTCAATATATGGTATTAAATTTTATATCAAGTTTATATGCTATGAAAATATTCCACTATTTCTGCTGTGATAGTAATGGATAGGGATTTCATACCAAGGAGTCTGTGAATATATATGCTCATGGTTATTTTATGCATATCAGCATACAATTTATCTGTTTACTGGCAGTAGGAATTTTCATGATGAAATAGGCCTACTGAGTGATATTGGACTGTGCATAGTTGCTGATTGAAAGAGGACTTGATCTATTACAAGTACTGTAAAACTGTATTTTTGAGTTATATGCATATGGAAATCGTATTGACTAGACTGTAGTATCTTTCTTGGTAATGAACAAGGCGTTACTTTTTATTTTCAAAATTTTGTGTTCATTTCAAGAAAATATAATACAT
>NC_051400.1:36969239-36969339 GCF_015228065.2 Penaeus monodon
GACATAGGCTGAACAAGTATTGCTTACCAATGTTATCAAAACTTATTTGTTTGCTATACATTATATTACATGCATGTCTTTCATTCTCTTGTATGAACAA
>NC_051400.1:36969476-36970634 GCF_015228065.2 Penaeus monodon
TAAAGCATCCAAAGACATTGGGTTAATGCTATTTTGAAACATGTCCTGGGAGGGGGACAGTTGTATTCTGTCATTTCTTCAGAAGGTAGTTTCATGGACATGACCACTTTTTTTTTGTGTGTGGGTGGGGGGGGGAGGGAGGTTGCTCACTGTGGTCTTGAGGCTGGAGAAAAGATGTCAGATTGCACCAGATTGTTAACTCACACTCATAGTGTCCTATTCAGACCACTTAGATGTGGAAGAACAATTTTTAAAAGTTGCTCTGTCAAGGCAACTCAGCTTTGAAATTACAATTTAACAATATGTTCAATTAAGGCAGCTTAGTCTTTAAGGGTTAAATACATCTTATAGTGGTAGGGGAATGCAACCTTTTATCAGTTTTAAGTTTGTAAGTGCTCTATGTTAACTATTTCTAAAGAATATGATTCATTTTACAGATCGTTTGACTTTTAAAGAAACAAAGAAGCATCACCCCCAAGAAACCTTAACAGTGACTTCCATCATGAGAGGACCTTTAGTTAAAGGCCTTGTACCAGCAATGAATGATACCGCTTCAGTGATGAAACTCATGTCCTTATGGAATTCATGTGTGCAAATTGTTTTTGTTTATAATCATTGTATTTTTTTATACATTATTTCTCTCCCTCTTCTTGGCTCTCTCTTCCAATCTTTCCTAGAGTCAAAAGGTATTTTTGTTATTATCAGTTTTGTTATATTGGTAATAATTTTCTTTTATCTTAAGTATTGGTATGTTCACAGTAATGTTCTAGTTCCTTAGTACCCTTGTTTTTTCATATTTTTCCTCTTTTCTTACATTCATTATTGCTACTGCACATTTTTTATTTAAAATGTAGCATAATTAGGTTTACAAAATCTAATGAATTCTTTTGGTGGTTTTTGTTACCAACCAAGAGCATTATTTTTACATCAACTCAAATACTTGCTGCATAAATCATAAATTTGTGTCATAAGGACAGACAGGATAATTTGATACTAGTAAAAGGCTCTACTACATGATGTCACATTTGTTTTGTTAAAAGCATCTGATTGGTTCATATAATATAAATACAGCTATATCTTATTAATGACAACAATAAAAGGGTGCAATTGACTCTTATACTAAGTCAGCACTTATGCAGTACAGTATTAGCACCAGTG
>NC_051400.1:36970965-36971079 GCF_015228065.2 Penaeus monodon
TCTCCTGGCAGCATGGAGTTAATGGTCTTTCTGAATGCATCAATATTTTAAAGTTTCTTTAAAGAGGTAAATGGTGGTGCCATTTAAATATGATGTAATGAATGTGGCAGGTTT
>NC_051400.1:36971612-36971733 GCF_015228065.2 Penaeus monodon
AGATTGTTCTCAGAAAATCTGTATAGTGAAATGACATTTATTTAAAGGAAGTTTTAACATTGTAACAGTGTCTTGAAGTTACTTTAAACATTTAACCTGTCCCAGTACTATGAGTTTCTAT
>NC_051400.1:36971822-36972885 GCF_015228065.2 Penaeus monodon
TATCATAAATTTTAATGGAGAATATTACATTCACAAAGCCCCTAAAAGAACTTGTGGACAGACAAATATTTGCTAACATTACTGGATTGATCCCACTGTCTGATGTCCAGGAAATACAGTTGCTACCCAGTAGGTTCTTCTGCTTGTATCCCTATGACAACCTCACTGACCTGTTGAAAGCTGCAAATAGCAGGGAGGCAAAACAGGTTACACCTTCCCTAAAGATCACGTGGAAGCTAGTGGAGGGCACTTCACTATTCCATTCATGCTTCCTTAGAGACATAATGTTGTGCATTATTCTGATCATTGGTCTAAAAGGTAACAAAAATATTAAAATTATAAAGAATATGATATCAAGTTCTAACAATATCCTCGTTTCTCACCAGGAGATGCCATCACGATGAGACTGAGGCGTAATGTGCGTTGGTGGGCCAAGGTCAGTGTGGCAGCATTCCTATTTCTACTAGGGACATACCTGACTGTACGGCAGGCCCAGCACGACGCCTCTCTTGGGGACAAGCGGGAGGTCAGAGTCCAGGAGGATGAAGGGAGCGGGCCTGACTCAGGGCAGAACCCAGTTCCAAGGGCAAGAAAACAAGGGGTGGAGCATGGTAAGTGTTTGTGAAAATAGAGGTTGTTAGGCTCTATAGGGAAAACCATGTACGTTATAGAACCATGTATTATTTGTTGTAAGTTAATAAAATTATGTATCTATAAATTTTGTCCATGTTCAAGTAGGAAAAACTAGACCATTTTTGTTCCAGACCTGAAACACTTCCTCTTGGAGTAGTAATGATAAAGATAGTAAATTGGATAATGAAAATAAAGAGGATTTCTTGTAGACTTGTTATGTAAGTTGATAATCATAATAATGATAATGAAATTTCATAGGTAAGTAAAGTTGTCACTACACAGTACTGGCATTTAACTCATTGATGGGAAGTATATGCACTGTGGTTTTGTTTTACTAATCTTGGTTTTGCTGAAAAGGTCCACAATTATTGATTAATTATATGGTATCCCTGATCTAATCTGAATTTTCCGTTTCTAGAAAATTTCAGAA
>NC_051400.1:36973077-36973185 GCF_015228065.2 Penaeus monodon
GTTGCATAATAGCAATAATAACAATAAATGTAAAAGCTCTCCACAAAAATTCAAGGAGTGGAATAAAATGTGAGATTAGATAAGCCGAGTAATTATTTGACAACTATC
>NC_051400.1:36973273-36973672 GCF_015228065.2 Penaeus monodon
GGGACAATACATGTATAATGCACCCCTGGTGTTGATATTAAATGCAGCAAGGTACAGTTGTCATGTATTATAATTTTATGGGGGCTCACAATTTATAGTTTTTTTGCTCGGTTTTCCTACCATTTTCTTTATTGTCTTTCTCTAACCCACCAACCCCCCAGACAAGCTTCCTGAACCCCCAGGCTACAAGGACTGGAACAACTATGAGCTGCTAGAGCGAGAGAAGAGCCAGGTTGGCCCAGGGGAGCAAGGTCAGGCGTTCATCCTGCCAGCGGGTCACCAAAACCAGAAGGACCAGCTCTACAAGGTCAATGGTTTCAATGCCCTCGTCTCAGACTACATTGCACTCAATCGAACCCTGAATGACCTCAGGCACCCCAAGTAAGTGATTTCATTGGA
>NC_051400.1:36973701-36973812 GCF_015228065.2 Penaeus monodon
CTTACATGGTTATGTTCAGTTTTGGATTTTGCCCCGAGAGCCCTTCTTTTGTTGCATTCTTTTGTCTTCTCTCTTACTTTTGTATGTATTTGAAAAAAATACAAACTTTTT
>NC_051400.1:36973913-36974052 GCF_015228065.2 Penaeus monodon
TTTTAGATATGTAGATGGTAGTAATAACTGTATGTTATCATGGCTTTTTTATGTTTCAAAGGTAAAAAGTGTTGTTTTATTCATATTCAAGTACAGTGAATAGAAAAAACATAAACACTTGTACAGGATTTCAACTGTC
>NC_051400.1:36974080-36974316 GCF_015228065.2 Penaeus monodon
GGCGACCAGGAATTCCAGAATATAAAAACAATAAATAGGTCATCCTCCTTCCCGGATGCAGGTGCCAGGAGAAGGTGTACCTGAATTCACTCCCCACAGCGTCTGTGGTAGTCCCCTTCCATAATGAGCACTGGACAACCCTCCTTCGGACTGCGATTTCGGCTATCAACCGTTCACCAGAATCCTTGCTGGCCGAGGTCATCTTGGTGGATGATGCGAGTACTAAAGGTATGAGT
>NC_051400.1:36974375-36974792 GCF_015228065.2 Penaeus monodon
TCCCCCTCCCTCTCCCCCTTAAACATTTTAATGTTCATTACCAGAATGACAGGATCTCATATGCTCATGTCTTGACCTAACTCTTAACCCTTTCTCATTGATGTAAAATTCATTGTAATACCCTCCTTAACTTGTGGTGCCTTCCAGCCTATGGGCTAGGTTAAACCTGTGAATCATATATGAGTTGTTATTATGCCATGTCTTTGTGGGCCAAGTTGCGGATATTACTGCATGATAACATACCGTGTGCCATTGGCTTGTCAGAGGGAGCCCATATTTCTCCAATTTGTGCAGCATCCTCTGTTTAGTACCTCTTAAAGATACTAGAACCCTAAAGTGAAAGAAAATATTTTTTTTCTATCATTTGCTTTTAAATTCCAGCATCAAATGCTTATGGACCCAAAGTTGAGCTCAAAA
>NC_051400.1:36974888-36975189 GCF_015228065.2 Penaeus monodon
TGGGCAAAGTGGTAGCTATTACCACCTTGCACACAGAAAATGAGAACAAAAAAATGGTTCATACTTGCTCTCCTTTGAACTGTGGTGTCTCCAAGCTGCAGGGCCTGGTTTATTGTTAGAGGTAGTCTCTGCTGAGACAGAAATTAGCTACTTGATTTCCATCCATTACTATGTACCAGCTCAGTGGTAGAGAATGCTGTATACCCAAGAAAAGCCTGTACAATACTTTCTATGCCCTATATCTTGTGTTTTATGATCCAGTAACTCTGCCAACCTTGTTAGCTATTTAGATGAGATGAAT
>NC_051400.1:36975649-36976948 GCF_015228065.2 Penaeus monodon
AGGATTGTTCTCAGAAAAATCGTATAGTGAAATCGACATTTAATTTATAGAAGTTTAAAATTGTAACAGTGTCTTGAAGTTACTTAAAACATGTAACCTGTCCCAGTACATGAGTTTCTATTAACAATAGAGAATTCATTTATTCACTTGGTTTTTCCAATGAAGGGTGGGAAACTGTGTTTTTTCAAAGAATTCCATATCCAGCCGTTTCCATATCATAAATTTTAATGGAGGAAATTACATGCCACCAAAGGCCCGTAAAAGAACTGGGGTGGACAGTAAACAAATCTGCTAACATACTGGATTGATCCCACTGTCTGATGTCCAGGAAATACAGTTGCTACACAGTAGTTCTTTCTGCTTGTATCCCCTATGACAACCTCACTGACCTGTTGAAAGCGGCAAATAGCAGGGAGGGCAAAACAGGTTACACCTTCACCTAAAGATCACGTGGAAGCTGAGTGGAGGGCACTTCACTATTCCATTCATGCTTCCTTAGAGAACATAATGTTGTGCATTATTCTGATCATTGGTCTAAAGGTAAACAAAAATATTTAAATTATAAAGAATATGATATCAATTTATAACAATATCCTGTTTCTCACCAGGAGATGCCATCACGTGAGACTGAGTGGTCGTATAATGTGCGTTGGTAGAGCCCCAAGGTCAGTGGGGCCGGCATTCCTATTTCTACTAGGGGACCATACTGACTGTACGGCAGGACCAGCACGACGCCTCTCTTGGGGACAAGCGGGCGGTCCAGAGTCCAGGAGGATGAAGGGAGCGGGCCTGACTCAGGGCAGACCCCAGTTCCAAGGGCAAGAAAAACAAGGGTGGAGCATGGTAAGGGTTTGTGGAAATAAAGGTTGTTAGGCTCTATAGGAGAACCATGTACGTTATAGAACCATGTATATTTGTCTTGTAAGTTAATAAATTATGTATCTTATAAATTTTGTCCATGTTCAAGTAGGAAAAAACTAGACATTTTTGTGCCAGACCTGAAAAACACTCCCTCTTGGAGTAATAATGATAAAGATAGTAAATTGGATATGAAAAATAAAGAGGATTTCTTGTAGACTTGGATGTAAGTTGATAATAGAATAAATGATATGAAATTTCATAGGTAGTAAAAGGTGGTCACTACACAGTACTGGCATTTAACTCTTATTGATGGTGACGTATATGCACTGTGGTTTTGTTTTACTAATCTTGTTTGCTGAAAGGTCCACAATTATTGATTACTTATATGTTATCGTGATCTAATCTGAATTTTCGTTTCTAGAAAAAAATTTCAGAAAT
>NC_051400.1:36977146-36977874 GCF_015228065.2 Penaeus monodon
AATAAACAATACAATGTAAAAGCTCTCCACAAATAATTCAAGGAGTGGAATAAAATGTGAGATTAGATAAGCCGAGTAATTATTGACAACTATCAGCTAGGCCTAGTATTTTACTCTTTATTTGTAACAAAGTGCTGAGAGCCATCTCTGTATAACAAACTTATTAAGCAAAACCTAGGGGACCAATACAGGTATATCACCACTGGTGTTGGATATTAAAGCAGCAAGGTACAGTTTGTCATTTGTATTTAATTTATGGGGGTCACAATTTATAGTTTTTTTGCTCGGTTTTCCTACCATTTTCTTTATTGTCTTTATCTTAACCCACCAACCCCCAGACAAGCTCCTGAAAACCCCCAGGCTACAAGGACTGGAACAACTATGAGTGCTAGAGCGAGGAAGAGCCAGGTTGCCCAGGGAGCAAGGTCAGGGTTCATCTGCCAGGGGTCAACCAAAACCAGAAGGACCAGCTCTACAAGGTCAAGGGTTTCATCCCTCGTTCAGACTACATTGCATCAATCGACCTGAGATGACCTCAGGACACCACAAAGTAAGTGATTCCATTGGATCTTTTTCTTTCTTTCTCGTCTTTCCTTACATGGTTATGTTTCCAGTTTTGGATTTTGCCCCGAGAGCCTTCTTTTGTTGCATTCTTTGTCTTCTCTACTTACTTTTGTTTTTATGTAATTGAAAAAATACACACTTATTTAGAGAGAGAGAGGAGAGGG
>NC_051400.1:36977959-36978371 GCF_015228065.2 Penaeus monodon
TTTAGATATGTAAGATGGTAGCGTAATAAACTGTATGTTATCATGGCTTTTTTATGGTCAAAGGTTAAAAAGTGTTGTTTTATTCATATTCAGTACAGTGAACGAAAAAACATAAACACTTGTACAGGATTTTCAACTGTCACAACCAACACAACAACAAACACAAAAAGAAGGCGACCAGGAATTCCAGAATATCAAAAACAATAAATAGGTCATCCTCCTTCCCGGATGCAGGTGCTCAGGAGAAGGTGTACCTTGAATTCACTCCCCACAGCGTCTGTGGTAAGTCCCCTTCCATAATGAGCACATGGAAAACCCTCCTTCGGACTGCGATTTAGGCTCATCAACAGTTCACCATAAATACTTGCTGGCCGAGTCATCTGGTGGGATGATGCGAGTACGAAGGTATGAG
>NC_051400.1:36978434-36979275 GCF_015228065.2 Penaeus monodon
CCCTCCCTCTCCCCCTAAAAACATTTAATGTTCATTACCCCAGTGAATGACAGGATCTCATATGCTCAGGTCTTGACCTGAACTCTTAACCCCTTCTCATGATGTAAAATTCATTGTAATACCCTCCTGAACTTGTGGTGCCTCCAGCTATGGGCTAGGTTAAACTGTGAATCATATATGAGTTGTATTATGCCATTGTCTTTGTGGGCCAAGTTGCGGATATACTGCATGATAAACATACCGGGCAATTGGCTTGTCAGAGGGAGCCCATATTCTCCAATTGGCTGCAGCATCCTTTGTTTTAGTACCTCTTAAGATACTAGAACCCTAAAGTGAAAGAAATATTTTTTTTCTATCATTTGCTTTTAAATTCAGCATCAAATGCTTATGCGACCAAAGCTGAGCGCAAAATACCAAACAAGCTAGGCATAAATAGGGAAAACTGTTCAATAACACTGAAACAAACCTCCTGTTACAGACCGCTAGCCAATTTTTAATTACCATGGTCATTGGCAAAGGGTAGCTATTACACCTGCACAACAGAAAATGAGAACAAAAACTGGTTCATACTGCTCTCCTTTGAACTGTGGTGTCTCAAGCGGCAGGGCCTGGTTTATGGTTAGAGGTAGTCTCTGCTGAGACAGAAATTAGCTACTGATTTCCATCCATACAAGTACCAGCTCGTGGTAGAGAATGCTGTATACCAGCAAAGCCTGTACAATACTTCTATGACCTATATCTTGTGTTTATGATCCAGTAACTCTGCCAACCTTGTTAGCTATTTAGATGAGATGAATTATAGTAATGTAGCTGGCTGTTATTTCTTTGTTTGTTATTTTAA
>NC_051400.1:36979506-36979931 GCF_015228065.2 Penaeus monodon
TTTCTCTGGTCATATACCTGGTTTATTTTTCATTATATTCTCATTTACACTTAATTGGTTATGGTACAGCAGGACTTGTATAATGAATAAATACCCTTTATACCTTACTCCTTATTTCAGAGTTCCTGAAGGACAAGTTGGATGATTATGTAAGGGCACACTTGCCAAAGGTGAAAGTCCTTCATTTAACAAAGCGATTCAGGCCTCATTCGTGCTCGATTGGCTGGTGCAAAGGTGGCCAAGGGCGACGTCCTCATCTTCCTTGACTCCCATACAGAGTGCACTACCAACTGGCTACCTCCATTGCTCGGTAATGTAGAGGAAGTGGGAGGAGGGGGGGAGGCAGGGTATTGGTGGTGTGAGGAGCTTGATTGATTTTTTCTTTCTTTTATGAATGTTAGGAAGGCAACTGAATTTCATATACG
>NC_051400.1:36979957-36980083 GCF_015228065.2 Penaeus monodon
AGAAGAAGATGAAAGATAATTATGTTTGTGTTAAGTGTGTTATAATTTTTTTATTGGGCATATGTTTATTGAGGGAAAAGCATTAGTTTATAGCCAGGGGTATTGGTGTATTTGACTAGGCATGTA
>NC_051400.1:36980376-36980470 GCF_015228065.2 Penaeus monodon
GAATAACTTTGGTGGTAATACCCAATTTCAGAATATATAATTTAGTTGCCTTCATATCTGTGGAGAGCTTGTAAAAAAAAACTGAATGCATACC
>NC_051400.1:36981105-36981408 GCF_015228065.2 Penaeus monodon
TTGATCAATATTCCATATCAGATGCTGACTCCTTGCCATTTACATTATCTATTCCCACAGACCCATAGCTCAGGAATTATCAGAACATGTGTCGGCCCATTCATTGATGTCTCGACTTCTGAAAACATTTGCATACGAGCCAGGCATGAAGGTGCCCGGGGAGCTTCGACTGGGAGCTATTCTTATAAGAGTCTACCTTGCTGCCAAGATAAGGAGAAATGCCTCGAACCCTTTAGTGAGCTTGATTATAAAGACTTGTGATTGAGATGTGGTTATAAAACATTTCTCAAGTTTCGTAACCCA
>NC_051400.1:36982538-36983961 GCF_015228065.2 Penaeus monodon
GATAGATAGATAGATCGATAGATAGATAGATAGATAGATAGATACGATATAGATATAGATCTAGAATAGTATAGATATAAATGTACATTATATATATATAATATATATATATATATTTATCTATATATATATATATATATATCTATATAATATATAATGTACATTATATATCTATATATTCTATATCTATAATCTATATCATATCTATATATCTATCTATCATCTATCTATCTATCTAATCTATCTATCTATCTAGCTATGATCTATCTAGCTATCTATCTATCTAGCGAGCCTATATACATATAATATAATATATGATATATATATATATATATCTATATATATATATATATCCTATATATATTATATTATAATATACATTATATATATTATATATACAATATATACATATATACATATATACCAATATACATATATATAATATATATATAGATATAGATTATTATATATATATATATATATATATATATAGATAGTACATATATATAAGTAAATATATATAAGTACATATACAATATAGTGTACCTATATATAGTACAAGATATATATGGACATAGATATAAGGGACATTAGATATATACTGACATATATAGATGTAGAGATATAGAGATAGGAGAATACGATATATATATATATATATTATAGATAATTATATATATGATATATATATATATTAATATATAATGTAGTAGTATACTATGTAGGACGTATGATATGCATATATATGAGAACTCGATATATAGTATTAGGAATATATATATATAGATAGAGATATATAGATATAGAGAAGATATAGTATACTATACATATATATGGCTATGATATAGACATATTGATAGAGATAGATATTATATAGAGATATATAGTATATAGAGATATATATATATGTTATATATATTATTATATATTATATATATATTATATATGTATATTATAATATATATATATATATATATATATATATAGTAGCATAGATATATATATATATATATATATATATATATATATATATGACTTACATATATATATGTACTATATATATATGACATATATATATGGACAATATATATGTACAAATAATATATGACATATATGTATATGTACTTATAATATGAATGATGTAATGGACATATATAATAAAAATATATATATATAATATATTATATATAATATATATATAATTATATAATAATATATATAATAATATATATATATTTAATAGTTATATAAATAAATATAAATAATAAAAAAATATAAAATATAATAAAAAAATATTAATAAAAATAATATATATAATTATAAAATATAAAAAAGATAAATATAAAATATATAAAAAATATATAAATAAAAAAAAATTTTAATAAAAATTAAAAAATAATAATAAAAATTATAAATTTTAAAA
>NC_051400.1:36984130-36984414 GCF_015228065.2 Penaeus monodon
AAATTGAGAAAGTTTTAAAACCCAATCTCAATCAACAAGTTTTATATCAAATAATTAAAGGGTGGGCATTTTTCCCCTTTATTTTTGGGCAGAAAGGGGAGACGTTAAGAAAGTCCAGTCAAAAGCTTTCCCCGGGCCCTTTCATCCTGGTCGGTATGCAAATTTTTCGAAGCAAAAATCAATGAATGGGCAGACACAGTTCGGAAATCCGAGCTATGGGGTTTGGGGGAAAAAAGATAATGTAAATGGCATGAGCCCAGCATCTGTATAGGAATATTTGAAAA
>NC_051400.1:36984962-36985064 GCF_015228065.2 Penaeus monodon
GGTAGCATTCAGTTACAAGCTTCCCACAGATGGGGAAATAAAATTTTTATACTGAAAATTGGTATTACCACCAAAATTCCTGTCTCTCGTCTGCTCTCTCCA
>NC_051400.1:36985264-36985440 GCF_015228065.2 Penaeus monodon
ATCACTTTTCCCCTTTTACCAAATCTTCCACAAAGAGAAAATATTAAATGATAACCCCTAGAAAATCCCCAATCCCCCGGCTATAAACAAATGTTTTTCCCTAATAAAAATATGCCCAAAAAAAAAATTTATAACACATTTAAAACAAAAAACATAATTATCTTTTTCTTTTTTCT
>NC_051400.1:36985518-36985892 GCF_015228065.2 Penaeus monodon
GCCCCTCACCCACAATCCCCTGCCTCCCCCCCTCCTCCCACTTCCTCTACATTACCGAGCAATGGAGGTAGCCAGTTGGTAGTGCACTCTGTATGGGAGTCAAGGAAGATGAGGACGTCGCCCTTGGCCACCTTTGCACCAGCCAATCGAGCACGAATGAGGCCTGATCGTTTTGTTAAATGAAGGACTTTCCCCTTTTGGAAGTGGCCCTTAAAAATATCCAACTTGTTTTTAGGAAACTCGAAAAAAGGAGAAAGGGTATAAAGGGTATTTTTTCATTATACAAGTCCGCTGCCCAAAACCCAAATTTAAGTGTAAATGAGAATATAATGAAAAAAAAACCCGGGTATATGCCCAGAGAAAGGTGTGGGGTT
>NC_051400.1:36986101-36986926 GCF_015228065.2 Penaeus monodon
ATTTTTAAAATAACAAACAAAGAAAAACAGCCAGTACTTTCTAAATTTCATCTATCTAAAAGCTAACAAGGTTGCAGAGTTACTGGATCATAAAACACAAGATATAGGGCATAGAAAGTATTTACAGGCTTTTTTGGGTATACAGATCTTACCATGAGCTGGAATAGTAATGGATGAAAATCAAGTAGCTAATTTCTGTCTCAGCAGAGACCCCTTAAACAAAAAACCAGGCCCTGAGTTTGGAGACACCACAGTTCAAAGGAGAGAAAGATGAACTTTTTTTTGTTCTCTTTTTCTTGTGCAAGGTGGTAATAGCTCCACTTTGCCCAAATGACCATGGTTTTAAAAAAAATTGGCTAGCGGTCTGTAAAGGAGGTTTTTCAGTGTTAATAACATTTTTCCCTATTTATGCCTAGTTTTTTGGTTTTTTTGACCCAACTTGGGTCCAAAGCATTTGATGCTGGAATTTAAAAGAAATGATAAAAAAAAAATTTTTTCTTTCATTTTAGGGTTCTAGTATCTTAAGAGGTACTAAAGGGGATGCTGCAAAATTTGGAAAAATATGGGCCCCTCGACAACCCAAATTTGCACAGGGGTTGTTTCATGCGTAATACCCGAATTTGGGCCCACAAAGACAGGCATAATAACAATCATATATGTTTCACAGGTTTAACCTAGCCAAGGGGAAAGGGCACCAAATTTAAAGAGGGTTTACAATAAATTTTTACATCAATGAAAAGGGGGTTAGATTTAGGTAAAGGGACATGGCATTGAGCCCTGTCATTCTGGTAATGAACATTAAAATTTTAAAGGGGGAGGGGAGGG
>NC_051400.1:36986988-36987222 GCF_015228065.2 Penaeus monodon
CTCATACCTTTAGTACCGCATCATCCCCCAAAAGATGACCGGGCCCAGCAAGGATTCGGTGAACGGTTGTAGCCAAAAATCCAGTCCGAAGGGGGGTTTGTCCATGTCATTATGGAAGGGGGGATCCCACAGACGCTGTGGGGAGTGAATTTTCAGGTACCCCTTCCCCTGGCCCTGCACCCGGGAAGGAGGGACCTATTTATGTTTTATATTTGGAATTCCGGTCGCCTTCTT
>NC_051400.1:36987243-36987391 GCF_015228065.2 Penaeus monodon
GGTTTTACAGTTGAAATCCTGTACAAGTGTTTTTGTTTTTTTATTCACTGTACTTGAATAGAATAAAACAACACTTTTTTTCCCTTTTAAACATAAAAAAGATGATAACATACAGTTATTACTACCATCTCATATCTAAAAAAAACCC
>NC_051400.1:36987462-36987587 GCF_015228065.2 Penaeus monodon
CTCTCTCTCCCTCTCTCTAAAAAATTTGTATTTTTTTTAAATACATACAAAAGAAGAGAGAAACAAAAAAATGCAAAAAAAGAAGGGCCTTTGGGGCAAAAACCAAACTGAAAAAATAAACCCGT
>NC_051400.1:36987619-36988203 GCF_015228065.2 Penaeus monodon
CCAATGAAAACACTTACTTGGGGGGCCTGAGGTCATTTAGGGCGATTTAGTGCAATGATCTGAGCGAGGGCATTGAAACCCTTTACCTTGTAGAGCTGGTCTTCTGGTTTGGTGACCCCCTGGCAGGATGAAAAAGCCGACCCTTTCTCCCCTGGGCCCAAACCCGGCTTTCCTCGCTCTAGCAGCTCTAGTTGTTTTCCCTCCTGAGCCTGGGGGGTTTAGGAAACTTTTTCTGGGGGGTTGGTTTTGGGTTAGAAAAGGGCAATAAAGAAAAAGGGGGAAAACCGAGCAAAAAAACTATAAATTTTGACCCCCCTAAAATATAATAAAAGACAATGTACCCTTTCTGCATTTAATATCAAAAAAACCCGGGGGCATTATACATGTATTTTCCCCCATGGTTTTGCTTAAATTTAAATTTGTTTATACAAGATGGGCCCCCAGACTTTGTTACAAATAAAGGTAAAAACTAGGGCCCATCGATAGTTTTCAAAAAATTTCCGGCTTATCTAACTCACATTTTATTCCAACTCCTTGAATTTTTTTGGAGAGCTTTTAATTTATTGTTATTTTTGCTTTATGCA
>NC_051400.1:36988352-36989601 GCF_015228065.2 Penaeus monodon
ATCTTTGTAATGACAGTAAATTAAAAAAAAATTTCTGAAATTTTTTAGAAACGGAAAATTTAGATTAGATCAGGGATACAAAATAATTAATCAATAATTTTGGACCCTTTTTAGAAAAAAACCGATTAGTAAAACAAAACCACAGTGCAATATTTCCCATCAATGAGTTAAATGCCTACTGGTAGGACAACTTTACTTTCCTATGAAATTTCATTATTATTAGATTATCAACTTACATAAAAGTCTACAAAAAATCCTCTTTTTTTCATTTTCCCTTTTTCATCTTTACATTACTACTCCCAAAAGGAAGGTTTCAGGTCGGAACAAAAATGGTCTATTTTCCACTGAAAAATGGACAAAATTTTTAGATACATAATTTTTTAATTTCAACAAAAAATACATGGTTCTATAAAGTACATGGTTCTCCCTATAGAGCCTAACAACCTTTTTTTCCACAAAACCCTTACCCTGCTCCACCCTTGTTTTTGCCCTTGGAACGGGTTCTGCCCCGAGTCAGGCCCGCTCCTTTATCCTCCGGGCTTGACCTCCCGCTTGTCCCCAAGAGAGGCGTCGGTGGGCCTGCCGTACGTCAGGTAGTCCCCAGTAGAAATAGGAATGCTGCCACACTGACCTTGGCCCACCCAAAGCACATTTTCGCCCAGTTCATCGTGGGTGGCATCTCCCGGTGAGAAACGAGGTATTGTTAGAACTTGATATCATATTTTTTTATAATTTTTAAAATTTTTTTTACCTTTTTGACCCAAAGATCAGAATAATGACAACATTTGTCTCTAAGGAGCATGAATGGAATAGTGAAGTGCCCTCCACAGCTTCACGGATCTTTAGGGAAGGTGTAACCGTTTTTCTCCCTGCTATTTTCAAACTTTCAACAGGTCAGTGAGGTTGTCATAGGGATAAAGCAGAAGAACCTCTGGGGAGCAACTGTATTTCCTGGACACAGACAGTGGATCAATCCATAATGTTAGCAAATTTGTCTGTCCACAAGTTCTTTTTCGGGCTTTGTGCAGAAATTCTCCCTTAAAAATTTATGAATGAAAGGCTGGATATGGAATTCTTTAAAAAAAACAGTTGCCAACCTTCATTTCAAAAACCAATGAATAAAAAGAATTTTCTATTGTTTAAAGAAATCATAGTACTGGGGCAGGTTAAAGTTAAGTAACTTCAAGACACTGTTTTCAATGTTAAAAATTTCCTTAAATAAATGCATTTCACTATAAGATTTTTTGAG
>NC_051400.1:36990944-36991071 GCF_015228065.2 Penaeus monodon
GAGAGAGGACAGGGAGAGGTGAAATAAGGAAGAGAAATAAGTAGAACATGGCTACTGCACATCTCTTACACAAGTGTACATATCTTGTGCACAGATGTATTTCTTCAAATCAGGGGATAAAAAGATT
>NC_051400.1:36991382-36992145 GCF_015228065.2 Penaeus monodon
TGGGTTTATATGAAAATTTAGTAATTTCATAACAAGATCTTACTGAACTATATTATTTCTGATATATTTATTATATTTTACTAATAAACATAACCAAGAAATATGTTTGCTGGAATATCAATCTTTTGGGTCTTGATGAACATAATAAAAAATTTACTGGCAAATGACATATCCCTTCTACAAAGAACTTTTTACTTCACAAAGAAAGAAAGAATGAAAAGGGGAAAAAAAATCCATGATAACCACACTCCTATTATTTGGGGGATGGTCTCCACGGACTGATGTTTTATGATTGTGACAATATCATCATGACAAATCTATAATATCCAAAGATAATGAGTTATCTAAGAAATCTATGAAACCTCTTCTTGTAACATACCAGTATTCCAAATAACATTCAGTTTATATACGGCATATTAATGTATATAAATAATAGTTCAGCCTTTCTCATGTTTCAATGATTTAGCCATGTAGTTAAAAGTTGAGTGTTTCTGAAAAACATTCCTCAGCCATCTTGTCATCAATTTTACTTACCAATACTACACATGTAGCTAACCATTAACTTATTGAAAATTCCAAATATTGATAACCTTTGTGATCTTACCAATAACAAGGGATATCTTTACAATGCATTATGGATATAAAAGATCCTCTGCCATCTCTTGTTCCACAAAAGAATAAAGGCCAATGTATAAAGTCATGACCTTTAGAATGGCTGAAACACAGCAAAGATGCACTCTTCAGGAGGCTATGTTACTTAACC
>NC_051400.1:36992515-36992598 GCF_015228065.2 Penaeus monodon
GAAAATGACAGACAGTCTTGGCTTAACATCTAATTATTCCTGAATATATGCTGTTCTCTTACATAAATATATCCAATACTTCC
>NC_051400.1:36992724-36992999 GCF_015228065.2 Penaeus monodon
AACATGCTTGGGTGATGACATGAGCAGCCGTGGCCCGGGCCACAACCTGGGAGAGAGGGCTTGCATATTGAGAAATCACCCGTTAGCACTGGGTTAAGACTTGCTAGCTGTTTGAACTTAGAGGTAACCATTTCTTAAGATCATTATTGTTTATGAATATCAAACCTGCCACATTCATTACATCATATTTAAATGGCACCACCATTTACCTCTTTAAAGAAACTTTAAAATATTGATGCATTCAGAAAGACCATTAACTCCATGCTGCCAGGAGA
>NC_051400.1:36993330-36994486 GCF_015228065.2 Penaeus monodon
CACTGGTGCTAATACTGTACTGCATAAGTGCTGACTTAGTATAAGAGTCAATTGCACCCTTTTATTGTTGTCATTAATAAGATATAGCTGTATTTATATTATATGAACCAATCAGATGCTTTAACAAAACAAATGTGAAATCATGTAGTAGAGCCTTTTACTAGTATCAAATTATCCTGTCTGTCCTTATGACACAAATTTATAATTTATGCAGCAAGTATTTGAGTTGATGTAAAAATAATGCTCTTGGTTGGTAACAAAAACCACCAAAAGAATTCATTAGATTTTGTAAACCTAATTATGCTACATTTTAAATAAAAAATGTGCAGTAGCAATAATGAATGTAAGAAAAGAGGAAAAATATGAAAAAACAAGGGTACTAAGGAACTAGAACATTACTGTGAACATACCAATACTTAAGATAAAAGAAAATTATTACCAATATAACAAAACTGATAATAACAAAAATACCTTTTGACTCTATGGAAAGATTGGAAGAGAGAGCCAAGAAGAGGGAGAGAAATAATGTATAAAAAAATACAATGATTATAAACAAAAACAATTTGCACACATGAATTCCATAAGGACATGAGTTTCATCACTGAAGCGGTATCATTCATTGCTGGTACAAGACGTTTAACTAAAGGTCCTCTCATGATGGAAGTCACTGTTAAGGTTTCTTGGGGGTGATGCTTCTTTGTTTCTTTAAAAGTCAAACGATCTGTAAAATGAATCATATTCTTTAGAAATAGTTAAAATAGAGCACTTACAAACTTAAAACTGATAAAAGGTTGCATTCCCCTACCACTATAAGATGTATTTAACCCTTAAAGACTAAGCTGCCTTAATTGAACATATTGTTAAATTGTAATTTCAAAGCTGAGTTGCCTTGACAGAGCAACTTTTAAAAATTGTTCTTCCACATCTAAGTGGTCTGAATAGGACACTATGAGTGTTAGTTAACAATCTGGTGCAATCTGACATCTTTTCTCCAGCCTCAAGACCACAGTGAGCAACCTCCCCCCCCCCCCACCCACACACAAAAAAAAGTGGTCATGTCCATGAAACTACCTTCTGAAGAAATGACAGAATACAACTGTCCCCCTCCCAGGACATGTTTCAAAATAGCATTAACCCAATGTCTTTGGATGCTTTA
>NC_051400.1:36994623-36994723 GCF_015228065.2 Penaeus monodon
TTGTTCATACAAGAGAATGAAAGACATGCATGTAATATAATGTATAGCAAACAAATAAGTTTTGATAACATTGGTAAGCAATACTTGTTCAGCCTATGTC
>NC_051400.1:36995240-36995709 GCF_015228065.2 Penaeus monodon
ATGTTTTATTTTTTCTTGAAATGAAACAAAATTTTAAAAATAAAAAGTAACCCCTTGGGTCATTCCCAAAGAAAGATACAAAGCATAATACATTTCCATATGCAATAACTCAAAAATACATTTTTTACAGTTTGTAATAGATCAGTCTCTTTCAATCAGCCACTATACACAGTCCAATACCCTCAGGGGGGCCTTATCATAAAAATTTCCTACTGCCAGTAAACAGAAAAATTTGTATGCTGTAGCATAAAAAAACCATGAGCATATTTTTCACAGACCCCTTGGTATGAAATCCCATCCATTAATCACAGCAGAAATAGGGGAAATTTTTTTCATAGCATTAAATTTGATATAAAATTTAAACCATATTAAATGTGACACTCTAGCATTTGGAATTTTCAGAGCCCAGGCAAAATCTTTTTTATAAAGATTTGTGTACACAAAAGAAATTGCAATTATTCAAAAACCC
>NC_051400.1:36995799-36995888 GCF_015228065.2 Penaeus monodon
GAATCATGCCTCAGTAGGGGTTTAAATTTAGGAAGAACAACAAACATAAATCACTGGGGTTTCATACCCTTTAAAGGGGGACCATCCAC
>NC_051400.1:36995962-36996466 GCF_015228065.2 Penaeus monodon
CAAAAAAAAAATATATTTATCTATATACTTATAAATATTATTTATATATTTATAAACATATTTTTTATTCCTTTTTCTCTTCTAAAAATTAAAAAATTTTTGAAAAAATAAAATTTAGACTCTTTTTTTACCCTTCCCCATCCAAAAGATTGTCTCCATAAGGCATTCATGCAAAAATTTTTAATTATTTAGTCCCCGGGAAATTTTAAAACTACGAAAAAAACAACATTCCCAAGCCCCTAAAGGCAACGGAAACTCACTGCATTGATTAGTTTTTCGAAGGGGGCCCAAAGATGCGTTTCCCCTCATTGTCAAAAATATTCAAATGTCATAAATCCGCTTACACCCTCATTTTGCCAGTGTTGGATAGGGCCTTGTTTTTACTTAGGAATTTAGGATTTACAATTCACAGTCCCCCAAAGAGGAAGACAAAGTGCACACACCCCTGCTTTCAAATCAAATTTTTAAAAAAGGGGGGTTTTTGCAACATTTCATAAAACCTAC
>NC_051400.1:36996495-36996831 GCF_015228065.2 Penaeus monodon
CCAATTTAAATGGGGTTTTTTCACTATTTAGAAGAGAAATTTCATTAGCAAAAATTTTTAAAAAATGTAAAATACAAGATTTCTTATTAATTTAAAATGACATTTTGCGAAAACAAAATAGTAAAATATTGATTTTTTTCAAAGACAAAAAAACACAGAATCTCTTTTTGGTAATTAACTATTTTTAGGTATTTATGAAGTTTTTTTTTTTTTCCACAGTAAATTATCACATGGTTTATAGGATATTTCTTTTTATTTGCTAAATGACATTATATTGTTTTTGCCTTTTATTTTTGATTTGAATGTACTTCGGGAATCACATATGCAAACTCCATT
>NC_051400.1:36997076-36997420 GCF_015228065.2 Penaeus monodon
TTGGTTAATATGCACTAGAGAGAAAATAATTAAAATGAAACTGAAATTTAAGACGTCCGATAATCAAAATGGAGGGATCCCCTTAAATCTTTCAAATTTTTTTATGATTTCCATTTCCAATCCCTTTTTTTCCAATTTTGCTATCACATGGGATCTAAGACAGTCTTTGGTGGTATCATGCTGGCATTTCTCTAATATTTTGGCCCCCTAGTTTAACTTTTTTTTAATCCTCTCCCAACCCTCAGGGGCAAAATCCAACCCAAATTTGGGTATATTTTGGGGGCTCCTTTGTGAAGGGGCTTTTTCTCAGTCCCATGTATTATATTTGTCTATTTTTTTCTTTT
>NC_051400.1:36998174-36999335 GCF_015228065.2 Penaeus monodon
CATTTTATTTAATTTTCCCCGTTGGAAAAAATTTGGGTTTTTTTCCCAAAGAGTTACACTTGGGATCTACTGAAAATGCAAACAACATACAGGTCAACCCTTCTCAAAAAGGTAAAGCATTACGACCAAAAAATTTTTTCTCAGCTTACCTTTTCATTCCAAATTGGAGGCATAGGATCCCTACCCTTTTCCCAAACTCTATTTCTGTGCATGGGATTTCTGAAATCCGTGATCCTCCCCCAAAAACCTTGCCCTTGGCCTGGACTCCCGTCCCTGCTATTTAAATGTAATTTTTCCGTTCCCCCCTTCTGCATTGTTTTATGGCTGTTCTTTCAAATTGTAAACCTGTTCTGCATGCTGTAGGGTCTGTCTTGTCACTGCATAGGGCCTGTCTCTGCACTGTTTGGGCTGTCCCTGTCCTGCTGTAGGGGCCCGTCTTGTCATGTTTTAGGGTTTTCTCTATCACTGCCGTAGGGCCTCCTCGTCATGCTGTAGGGCCTCTTTGTCACTAATGTATGCCTGCTTCTGTCATTGTCACGGGTCCATTCTCCGGGGGTCATAGTCTTATCGTGACCTCTGGAGGGGGACCTTGCCTTCTGTGAAAAGGCAAAAAAAGCTTGTAAAGAAACTGTAAATTTGAGCACCCAAAAATTTTAATACGTAACCATCTATGATTTTAAATTACAATTTTTTTCCCCGAAAAATTCTTATCCATAAACATTTTTTTTATAAAAAGAAAAGATCTTTTTTGGCCAGGAATGTGGGATAAAAATAAAAATGAAGAGAGGAAGAGAGGAAAACAAAAAAAATAGAATCTATGTCAGATTACTATAACTGCTTAAATGAAGTTTTGTGAAAAATAAATTTATCCTTACTATCTCTTCCTTATCTACCTTTTGGGGGAAACTTTACTCTTTTTTTTTCTTGGGAAGTACTAATTCTACTTTTTTATCCATTAGTTTTTGAGTTATAGTAAAAAGAAAATAGGAAAAAAATATAATTCTTTAAAAAAAGGTTTTGTACTGCCCCTCTTTAATTTCCATCTTGTTTCAACAGTTTTTTTTGGAAAAATGCAAAAACAGAGAAAAGGGTTACTACATGATCCAGCCAATGTCTATTGAAAAGAGTAAGACCCCAAAAAAATCTTTCCTGAAAAAACCC
>NC_051400.1:37000057-37000526 GCF_015228065.2 Penaeus monodon
TTCTGTTGTATTGAACAAAATTTCAAAACCATACCTTTTATTTAGCTTACTGCATTAGTAAGCCCATAACCCCTCTGTGGCTCTCTTCTAGTTGTTGTTCAGATCATATTGGTATGATGGAATTGATCTCCTTTTATTCAGATTATGAAATGTGTAGAGAATAGTGAAATTATAGAAAAAGGGGCATGAGGCAAGAGAGGAATAAGAAGAAAAAAAGAAAGAAATTCCACAGCATGAAAATACCTCCTTGGAGAACGGCTTGACCTCTCTTCTCTATATCCACTTTCTCGACTTCTTTCAAAATTTGCCCGTCTTCTTTCTTCAAGCCTTTTTTGGTGCAATTCTCGCTCCTTCATATATTGCTGTAAAAGTATGCATTGGGTAACACTCTGGGGCCATAATCCAAATGGATGTGGATGAGAACATGAGCAATAAAGAGAGGCATTGCAAGAGTATATCAACAACCTCT
>NC_051400.1:37000548-37000836 GCF_015228065.2 Penaeus monodon
GAGGGAGATGTAGAGATCAAAAGGCTACACAAATACTTACTGCTTTCATTTCTGCAAATTCCTTTTCCTTCTCAGCATATCTAATTTCCATTTTTTTGTTCAACCACTCTTTGTACTCTTCATAATCAGCAAGTTCTTCGTGCTTCTTACCATCACTACAAGTTGCTCCCCATACACTAAAAAACAACCTTCCTGAGAATAAAACAAGAATGAAACTAGTAGTGCCTTAAGTTCTTTCCATCTTGGAAATAAAACTTATAATCTTGTTTTTCACAAGAATAATAAAAT
>NC_051400.1:37001003-37002895 GCF_015228065.2 Penaeus monodon
CAGATGTATAGCTAACTCTCTTCAACTGCAGGTTAATAGTCTATAAAAATGGTTCCCAACCTTTTAGTGACACCTCTGCCCCATCCATGACCCCAACATAATTTCTAGGCTAACAAAGAAAGAAGAAAAAATCAGTGATCTGTAAATTCTTCTATCTAACTGTCATACATTATTCACTGAAGGAATGTCTTCCCTGTAATATCTTAATACGAGTACTGATGAACACCTGGTATATTGGATGACAATTTTTTCACCCTGCTGCATCTTGACTTATTGGTTGAGAAGCATTTGTCTAAAGCCTAGATTATCCATAAAAATATCTTGCATGTGTAATGAGTCTTAAATATATTATGAAATCTGGTGATTGGTGAGGCAATGCTATATATCTTTTTTTTTTTATGGCCAAGATTTACACCACACTTGCACAGAAATTCTAGTCATGAAAACTATTCTGGTAATCTATTTTTCCAAAAGAAATAAAGTTTTTACTTCTTAAAGGCATGGTACTATTATTGAAACTTATGACCAATAGTAAATATTATATGGCTTTTATTACATTATATTAACAGTCATGAAAATCACAAGGCATGAATTTTTATGTGGCTTTGGAGAAATACAAAAAATTGTTTCTTTTGAGATTGCTCGGAAGGGATATGCATGATGTCCAAGTTTTTTGGACAGTGCACCCCTATATCATCTGGATATCAAACACCAATATGTTTTTTAGTAGAATAAAAAAGTCCTATTTAGTACGTAATGCACTGTAGTCCGACTGTAATGCCCAAAGGATACAAATAATTTTTATGCCATGGACTACTACTAATGGAATCACCATATCTAATCATCAGCCACACAGGAAGGTGTAATCTGAACTGACATTATTCAAATAGCTGCATCAACATTCTTGTGTGAAGTGCTTTGCTTAGCAGTATCTCACTAAATTCAGTTATCAATTCATGCACATACCTATGTATATAATACTCATTATCAGTAAATCTACAAAGTACTACATTTCATGTAACTGTAGACCTCAGGGGCTTGACAGTGTAACTTTATAACACATGTGAAGTAGAATTTACTGTCCCTGCTCCTATTTGGTTAAAATATATACTGTAATGGATCAACTAAAAGTTGTGATGAATGTCTCCTACAAAATAAAAATGTTTATAAACATATAATTTTTTTTCACTGACTGACGAGTGACAAAACAGCCAAAATAGTTTAAAACCTGAAAATATTGTGAGCATTGAGAAAAAGTCTCAAAAAGTGCAAGGGGGAAAAACTATGATTTCTACATAGAAATCCTTGAAACCTGTGATAATCTTTGGCTTGAATAATTACTAGTCTTAAAGAGAATTTCACTTGCTGAATCTAAGCCTACCTACTGGTCCTGTGTATGTGTATGGGGAAAAGCACCAATGAGCTGAAAGAGAGTAAAGAGGTAAACAGGAAGAAAGTTTAAAAAATGGGAAAAAGTGAAAAGGAGGATTATATGAGAAGTGAATTCCATAGAAACATATTACTGAAGAGAGATGGGAGGCTATAACTTGGTACATAAAATAAGATAAAAGGTTTTGAGAGTTACTGTTGATGGATGGGTAATGAAAATCATATACTTAGAAATCTCCTTTATTGGTAAATGTTACAGAACATGGCTTCACAAGATAATGATATATCTACATATAAATAAGCCCCCAGAGTTTTGGCTACACTTTCTACTTCAAAAAAAGTGTAATTCTTTGTAACCTGTTTTCTCCACTAATGAGGGGGGGGGGAGGAAGAGTCAGAGGTCAAAGATCATTAGACTATCCATAGAGTCAAAAATCAAAATAACACTATCGTACATTATCATCCTTAACCCACCGGCTGCAGGCTCATGTACGGTCCACTGA
>NC_051400.1:37003376-37003712 GCF_015228065.2 Penaeus monodon
TTGCCCAGAAATAGCTGGAACCACCTAAGACATCAATAAAAGTGGAAAACAAAACTGATAATATGCTTACATTTAAATTTCATTTTTCCTGCATCAATATACGACATTTTGGGAAGATCCTGATTGATTGGAAGTCTAGTATGGATAGTAGGGAAAAGGAAAGGACTGGAGGAGTAAACAAAATACTTGTATCTATTAGATAAACACATCTAAATCAATATTGCTGTCTCTGAATCTTTTCCTTTTTCTTGTCATGACTGTGTTCCCACTGGCATCTGAAAAGCAGTGCTAAACCATCTGCTTGCAAGATAAGCGTAACCTTACTAAATTTTTCTT
>NC_051400.1:37003752-37004122 GCF_015228065.2 Penaeus monodon
TCCAAGAGAAAAATAGAGGCAGTGAGAGGATGAAAAGATGAATTCCCTATCTTCTTCAAGAAAATCTCTGTGTCAGGCAAGTGCATTTTGAAGGAACTGCCCTAATGATAATAAAATAATATATCCTTCTTCTTCAAACAAATTTTTAAGCATCTGATTCCCTGGAGTGAGGTGATTTTATGCCACAAAGTCGAGAGGTCTGTTAAAGCCACCCTTTCGATTCATGTACTGACGATATTTGCGTTTCATAATGACGTGCACTGCACCTGCGTTGTTCCCATCCACTTTTTTCCCTAAAAACCAAGAACAAATTGCGTGAGAGTTCAGTGAAGAAAATTACCTATAAACATACCATTTTGAAAGTGTGTAT
>NC_051400.1:37004149-37004415 GCF_015228065.2 Penaeus monodon
GAGTGTAAATGTCTGTGTCTGCTGAATATATAATCCCCTCCAGTGCTTATCAACCTTGGGTTAGGAGAGCCTCATCTTTTTACATAAGAGGTCAAAGCCAGACTACCTTTCAGAGAATATCTTATTAAAAAAATACTGAATAAAAATATTTTGACAAAATATTACACTTAATACTAAGTGTCTTTTTGAAAGAAAAAATTACCCTTATAATAGACTTGGTAGTAGGAGACACTCAGTCATCTTGCATACCAGATCTTGCACTGGTG
>NC_051400.1:37005218-37005326 GCF_015228065.2 Penaeus monodon
TATTTATTAAAAGATGAAAGAATTAGATGACATTTCCACACTGCAAGTTGCTGCATATGCACCAGGGGCCCCGGGTAAAGCAATGAGAAAGCGGATACAGTCCCTTAG
>NC_051400.1:37005836-37005964 GCF_015228065.2 Penaeus monodon
GGGTTTGCAATTTACGAGTGAATCTAAAGTAATAGGTGTGGTGACCGATGCTCAAAAACTTGGGGGGCTATGTGTGATGCTGGGGAATGCACAACACATGCACGAATTCGTGCACGCCGCACAACAAT
>NC_051400.1:37006312-37006384 GCF_015228065.2 Penaeus monodon
ACGTTTGTATATATCTACATTTATATGATATATCTCTATAATGTAATTCATATATAATACAAAATGTTTTAG
>NC_051400.1:37008372-37008507 GCF_015228065.2 Penaeus monodon
AAATTTTTAAATTGGGTTTACACATTGTCTTTTTTAGCTTTGACAAAAAATGATTACTGTGTTTAACATTATGTTATGGTTCATGATATAAATTTTACAATTTTTTTAACTTTCTCCAAAAAGTTTCCCCCTTTT
>NC_051400.1:37008716-37013141 GCF_015228065.2 Penaeus monodon
GTTTGTTCAAATTTAAGTTTAAAATCTTTAAAAAATCAAGTTTTTATTTTTAATTCTTATGACCAAAAAAAAGGTTCTTTTATGCACTCTGATCATTAGTATCATCAATTACATCCATTTTCTGTCTCCGGCCTGGTATCAAGATGCTGTAGCGACTACGACAAAAGCATAATCGGAACTTCCCAACTGAGTTGAGTCGTCGTTGTTAAAATAAACAACGGCCCACAAGAACGAAAAAACAGAACAATCCCATCCATCAACTGCCGTAATTGCCCATTACTCGAATCCACTAGTCCTTACGCACACGGCGCACCGGCTCGCTGACCTCAGATTTCTCAAAATCGCTGAAGAGAACGGGCGCTTGCTACAAGTTTCAGAAAAAAAAAATATATATATATATATCCGGTGTATAGAAAAAAAAATCGGTTCACGGTGTTTGCTACATATCAAAGGTTGATAACATCTACAGTTATCATAGTAAGTACCTTCCGTCTCTTGGCGGATTTTCTATTGTTAACATGAAGTGAAAAGTGTATTAAGCGTATGTGGCAATATTTTTAGTGCATTCTATGGACGTTCATTGTGCATTGAGTACTTCAAGCACTCCGTTAGTCAGCATATGCGGAGTAGTGAAACTGGCATGCTGTACGATACCGTTTTCTTCCACAGTCGAATGGTTCGTGGCATGCCCTTACTTACGTAAAAGGCCCATGGCCATTTCCGAGCTGCGAGAAACATGGCCTTTTCCATTTAAACTAATTTAGGGACCCATAATCTCTCGGAAAAAGAAAGACTTCACCCATATAATGAGTGAGCTTTTTTTTTCTTGTGTGTGTGTGTGGGGGGGGACACTGCTGAAGGACCTGCAGGAAAAGATTCAGATCTGTAGCGCACGATCATTGCCCTAAACATACCCCTGTGCTTCGGGTTGTTCCTCGACAATGTTCAACTTGCCAAATGCAACTTCCAGACGATCCTCTGTCGAAAGAACGGAAGCTAATCAAGAAACAATATTTAAGAGCAGCTAGGAAGGCAAGAGAGTCTGGATCTGTTCTTCCTTGAGGATCTTCAGAACTTTATAGGCTTTTCATGGCTTCAGCCTCACGTGGCCAAAAAGGTGTCGCGCTTTCCTCGGAATCTTCTGTTTCTGCTTCACCAATTCCAGTTCAGTCCCTAGCTTTTTGTAAATCGCCTAGAAAGGCTTATCATGGAAAACATTTATCTCGGGACAAAAAGCGAACAAGATTAATTGGGTTACTAACTGAAATGATTGAACTTTCACCTAAATCGCATGAAAGTTCAAAGCATTCATCCTGTCAATCTTTTCAAAATTCACCACAAAGGTCGTTTACAGTTGCAGGAAGTCCCTTGTCATCAACAAATGATACATCCTGCGTTTACTCGCCTCCTCAGAAAAAGAATTTTATCTTCTCTTTCGCAGCCACAGAGGCATAATGATAGAGGTCAAAATCTTGAATCTGAATATAGCTGTTCTATTCAGACATCTTACAACAAGAACAATTTGACTTCTCCTTTAGACAAACATGATACAAAACTAGAAATTAGCCATGTTGCAGAAGAGCTCCTTCGACATCCAAGTGGAAGTTGGATGGAAATTCCAGCACATTGGCAAGTAGAGCAAAAAATGCTGTAGAATTCGTTGTTTATGATAGAGTATTTAAAGGAGGTCAGGAAGATCTCGTTCTTATTGACTATGTGGAAGTCAGAACCTTCGAGAACTTGGGAACAGAATGTGTTTTATGGCGACCTAAGAAAGTATCGCCAAAAATTTCATGTGTTCGGCGTGCTTCAGCTACAACTCACATGACACAAGCGTTGCCAGCCATTACTTCATTAGTAACACCACCAGCTGAATCTCCATTAGTCCGTTTCGAGTCAGCCCGGCTTCGCCACGCACATTTTGACTCCTCAGATATCACCTTTAATACCCGTGGACGATTTACGGAATTGGTGGCTTGTTCGCGCTACACACAAATATGCTGCTAAACCTAGTTAAACTGCAGGGCCTGTGTCATCTGTGTGTGGTCTACAGTGGCCTATGGATTCTGAACAAATGATACTTTCTCAGTTTCTTTCAGCTCTAGAAATTTTCTCCTCGATTAAGAATACCCGACAACAGATTCTTGTTGGCGGATTATACAGCCTGCTTCACCGCTCGACAGTCATTGAATACTTTATCGATAGTGTTAATACTTGCTCAACTTCTATTACTGTCAGAAAAAAGCAACTTGCCAGAATCCTGGCTTTGGTTCTGGGTTGATTTTTAAGAAGGTATCAGAGGTTATGTCCAATCTTGCAACTTCTAGAAGAAGCAGTGGTAAAGAGATTAGGACTACGTAAAAGCACGATTCCTAAAAATCTGATGAAAATTAAATCAAATCTCTTGAGTAACAAACCTTTTCATCGACCACCTTGTGGAGATGAAAAAAATAGTTCTGTCTCTGATTAAAGAGATACCACAACCTGTGGAAGTTAAGATTCCAAACATTTTTTTTCCAGTTATCGCATCATGCACCATCAACTTCTAAAGTTAAATTCTCCTAAGCGCTCCTTAACTTCACGGGGACGTCATCAATGCAGTTATTCAACAGGATCTTCCCATACTTTTATAGATCACTCTGAAAGCTGGAAGGTGCAGCTTTTAAATCAATAGTTTCCGTTTTCAAAATTATACAATACATGTAAATGAGAAGTTATCTTTCAGTAATTGCCGAGGCAATTCCCGGATTTTTTTTTCGTCCAGGAAAAAAGTGACATTCTCAATTTGGGCCAACTCCTGTGTTAGCAAAAGCCATGGCCCACGGGATGGGCTCAGTGGGTCGTTTCCTTTGACCTTCAGAAAATGAATATTTCTAAACCGATTATTCGAAGTACCAAAGAAGGATTCTTCAGTGTCGATACTCGTCCTTGATATAAGTCGACTGAAGTTTATTCAGCCATACCGGTTTCTGTTGGTGTCTGTGGCTCAAGTACGTCTGATATTACAAGGGGTAGATCTTGCTTCAGTCAATTTAAAAGATACTTATTGGCATATTTCCTTACACCCTCGATTCAGGCCATAACTAGGAGTGTCAGTAGGGGAGAAGACATCAATTTTGCATCCTTCCATTCAGACTGAACACAACTTCAAGGGTATTTACAAAATGCGACCTGTGGGAAGAAAACTCCAAGGAGTTCATGTGTTAACATTTCTCGACGATTGGCTCATAATTGGACAGTCACACGAAGACTGCAAAAGGTTGTTAAGCCACACACTAGAGGTGGGTACCTCCATGGGTCTCCTTTTCAATCTACAAAAATCGCACCTGGAACCAACAATGTCACTACAGTGGCTGGGGCTCCAATGGGACACAAAACAAGGAACATCTGTCCTGAGTTAAATCAGCCGGAAAAAGTACTGGAAAAAAAATGTTCCGAAATCTTTTGTCAATCAACGAATTCGTCGTGGGAAAGTCTTCTGGGGTCATTAAATCATGCAGAAATAATTCCCTTTGGGAGAATTCATCTAAGGTGTCTCCAACTCGGAGGACGTGCAGCGTTCACTTCAAACAATCGAGACAAAATGGTACTTTTTCCTCGTCACATCCACTCCCATCTACGTTGGTGGCTGAGGAGGAAACGTCTAATGTCGGTCTCCATGGGTTCCCAAAATTCCTTTTTTAAACTCTAACAACAGATACATTAGACTGGGGATGGGGCTACCAGTCATCAAGTGGTCACCAAGGATCGGGATTTTAGAGAAAATCAATGAGACGAAGGCATATACGTGTAAAGGAACTACAAGTGGTTATCATCTGCATCTGGGAAATTCTTTCCTAGTTATGTCAATTCAAGTTCTGCCAGAAAATGTTGCAACGGTTTATTGTATAAACAAACAAGGCCCTCCCGTTCAAAGACTCTCCCAAAAGCATCAGAGATTCTATTTCATAATGAGAGAGAGAAAATTTAAGTCTATATCTCAAAATATATTTATTCATTCGGCTTCCTATTCATTCCATTCTCAGTCGTTTGCACCATCTACTACTTTGGAATAGAAAAGGATGAAATATCCATAGAATTGCTTTGTATATTATCCTTCCAAAGGCGACCTCCAACTCGTAATAATATTCCATCATGGTCTCTACAGAAAATTCTTGATCTCTCATCATATCGGTATTCTGTAAGTTCATCTTCTATGGATGTGTTTCACAAAGCAATATTCCTTATTGCTCTTGCCACAGGTTTGCGTGTTTCTTAAGTGGCAGCCTTCTCATGTTTTCCTCTGACATTGTTTGGTCTAAATAATTCATACGTCTCATCTACTCCTCATCCTCGTTTTCTAGCAAAAAAAGAACGGCATGGTCATGTTTTGGAACCTGTAGTAATTCCATCATGGTTAGAAAATTATTCCTCTCATGTTTTATA